>NC_057940.1:2490354-2835354 GCF_018555375.3 Anguilla rostrata | reverse complement strand
AGGTACGTTAGCTTCATATATCCATCCATCCATCATCTATACCCGCTTATCCTGGACAGGGTCCATGCATTATCTATATCCGCTTATCCTGGGCAGGGTCCATCCATTATCTATACCCACTTATCCTGGACAGGGTCCATCCATTACCTATACCCGCTTATCCTGGACAGGGTCCATGCATTATCTATACCCGCTTATCCTGGGCAGGGTCCATCCATTATCTATATCCGCTTATCCTGGGCAGGGTCCATCCATTTCTATCCGCTTATCCTGGCAGGGTCCATCCATTTCTATACCCGCTTATCCTGGGCAGGGTCCACCATTATCTATACCCGCTTATCCTGGGCAGGGTCCATCCATTACCTATACCCCTTATCCTGGACAGGGTCCATGCATTATCTATACCCGCTTATCCTGGGCAGGGTCCATCCATATCTATATCCGCTTATCCTGGGCAGGGTCATCCATTATCTATCCGCTATCCTGGGCAGGGTCCATCCATTTCTATACCCGCTTATCTGGGCAGGGTCCACCCATTATCTATACCCCTTATCCTGGGCAGGGTCCATGCATTATCATTACCCGCTTATCCTGGCAGGGTCCATCCATTATCTATATCCGCTTATCCTGGCAGGGTCCATCCATTATCTATACCCGCTTATCCTGGGCAGGTCCATCCATTATCTATATCCGCTTATCCTGGGCTGAGGGTCCATCCTATCATACCCGCTTATCTGGGCAGGGTCCATGCATTACCTATACCCGCTTATCCTGGCAGAGTTCATCCATTATCTATACCGCTTATACCTGGGCAGGGTCATCCATATCTATACCCACTTATGCTGGGCAGGTCCATGCATTATCTATATCTGCTATCCTGGGCAGGTCCATCCATTTCTATACCCTTATCCTGGGCAGGGTCCACCCATTATCTATACCCGCTTATCCTGGCAGGGTCCATGCATTCTATACCCGCTTATCCTGGCAGGTCCATCCATTATCTATACCCTTATCCTGGGCAGGTTCATCCATTATCTATACCCCTTATGCTGGCAGGGTCCATGCATTATCTATATCCGCTTATCCTGGGCAGGGTCCATCCATTTTCTATACCCGCTTATCCTGGGCAGGGTCCATCCATTACCTATACCCGCTTATCCTGGGCAGGGTCCATGCATTACTGAACTGAAAATGTAATGGATGTACTATTCGTACAGCATGTCTCACAGAATTTTAAGTGACAAAAGCTTTCCTTTCCTTATTAAAATGGGTCTGGCTCAAGGGTGGCATTTAACTGCCCGACTCCTGTTCTGTTCAAGTGTCTTGGACAGCCGAATTTAATTAATCACAAAAAAAAAAAAAAAAACATAAGCGCATGTATAATATATAAATCACGTGAAAGAACAGCACTGAAAAGGCTGTTGCACTTCAAGACTACTCTCTCTCTCTCTCTCTCTCTGTTAGGCCGGCAATATCCAGCATCCCTAATAAATTAGCTCTCCTCGTGCATTTAGTAATCAAATGACAAATTAATTCAGTTTGAAGCCAGCTCCACTGAAGCCCCAGGGAATTATGGGTACCACTCCTCCTCCAGCCCCGATTGGTTCATTGAATTCTGGTTGAATTAATGAATGAATGAATTAATTAATTAATTAATTATATTTCTTAGAGTGAAATCTGTGGCTGACTGAAGGATGTCTTAAATCATGCGGTACTAAGACTCATGGGGACTGTAGTTGCCTAATTTCTAAACTACAATTTATGGCCCCATTTGTTTATCCAGCACTAAACTATATCATTCAATGTTTGCCTACTGCTAAACTCAATGAGCCACAGTTGACCCACTAAAACAATATAAAAACGGTGTTTACCCACAACTAAGTTACATATCTACTGTCTACATACCTTGTTATGCGTAGTTACATACCTTTCCTCCTAGGCCTCCCCACTACCAGCCCACCATGGGGAGAATGACATTAGCAGATCTAATACATTCTGATCTTGCCTCTGTGCAAAATAACGTGGAGCAGGAGCTACCGCCTACAATAGGCCAGAATTTTGATTTGAAATTTGATTTAAGCTGAAATCGTTTTTTTCCTCTTCTGACTGCGCAACTGTTTCCACGTGAACAGATCGGCTGGTGTGTGTGTGTGTGTGTGTGTGTGCGTGCATGCGTGTGTGTGTGTGTGCGTGCGTGCGCGCATGTGTGTGCTTGCATATGTGTGAGTGTGAGCGTGTGAGTGTGAGAGTGTGTGTGTGTGTGACAGCGTGTGTGTGAGTGTGTGTGTGTGCGCGCTTGTGTGTGTCTGTACATGAGCACGCGCTGGGTTTTGTTCCAACCACAAATTCTGAGTTAATTTTTTAAACAGCTGTGTACACCAGTGCGGGAACATTCCTATTTTGGACCGCAGCAGAGCCATCTTAGCTGAGGCAGCTCAGGCCTGTCCCTGGACTGGATTGTGGAAGAAAGTGAAGTCAAAGTGGATTCTCTGGCCAAGAAACATGCTCTACTCACGAGAAGCAATCAGGACAACTGACCACGAGAAAAAAAAACCCACGAGTACTCTGACAATCGATACCAGACCATAAAAAATGTTGTTGCCTTCATTAATAAAGCGACAATGAATATCGCACCAGGGTTTAACGTCGCCAATGTTTCATAGCAAGCTTTAGACTATTAATATTTGTAACAGGAAGCAGTTCAGCAGCACTGCGGTTGAGAACCAATCACGCTGTACCGTGACATCAGAGACTGTGACACCGCTGAATGCTGCTAAATATGTCCTAAATGTGCCCAGTGGTTGCTGTTTAGGACAGGAAATGACATGTTTGAAACAGGAAGTGACCTGTTTCAGACAAGAAATTACCTGTTCTGGAAAGGAAGTGGCCTGTTTCAGACAGGAAATGACCGGTCTCCCTGCACACGCTGCTCCACCAGGTGAGGAGGGAGCACCGCTGCATGCGCACGTCCCAGTTTCTGTCGGAGCGACACACCGCGTCCCCGACATCGCGTGACTCAACCCGGTGAAATCCGCTTTTTGCAGAACCGTGTTGCGTGTCTGCCTCCGTTGTGGTACCTGTGAACCCCCCCACAAACCCCCCCAAACCTCCAAACCCTCAGGTATCAAAGACGCCATAACCGCTCTGATGCGGAGGCAGAGATCTGTCGCGCACGAGGGGCAGCGTCGGTCCCGCGTTCGCACGCCGCGGCTCGGGGTCTGTTTTTACTCCCCTTCCCGGTTAAAACGATGATGATGATGATGATGCAAGCCTCCGCTGCTTCGCTCTGTTCAAACGTGTTCACGGCGAGGGGCGATGGTGAACACTCCAGCGGTGGCGTTGGGTCCACACAGTCTCACTTGTCAGAGGGGTGACACGGGGGGCTCAGTGTGAGCAATGTGTGTTCATTGGCTAAGCCACGTTTAACATGTTCGACCGGCCCAATCAAAATGTCTCGGCGTCCCGCCCCTCCCCTCTGTTCCTGTTGCACTCCGGAGAGACAGGGCACCGATTGGGGTAGATTGAGGTGGGGGCGGGGGGGGGGGATCGGGGTGCTATCGGCTTCCGTTATCAAAGTTGACCCCCCTGTGGGGAGGTGCAGGAGTGCTGAGGGAGTTCTGATCCGCCCCCCCCCCCCTCACCCCCCGACGTGGGGAGCCCACAGGAACTGAGACCCATTAGGGGGGGATGTTTACACGAATCTCTCCCTCATTGTTCCGGAACTTTCTATCTAAGTGTTTGACCCTTTTAGACTAGATTAAACATTGTAATTGTTATGAGTGTGTTTCTGTGGGGGTTTTTTTTTCTATTGTAATGCCACAGGGTTTGTTCTCACGGCGCACAGTGGTGCTCCACACACAGTGGAGCAGGGAGAGGAAACCATTCAAAATGGATGCCAAACGAGCCACAGGCAATCTGGACGCCCTGCATTATTGATCGCTCCTAACGACCGCCATCTGACACGCTGAAGGATGCAGCAGAACCGCGCGCGGATTTGGGGGGAGAATGGCAAGAATGGCGGCCCCGCGACTTTTGGGGGGGGGGGGGGGCGGCATACGTTAGACGAGGCTTTGATGCAGAGGCAGCGCTCTGATTGGACCACGCCAGATTACACCAGGCCACGGCGCTGGAGGAGAAGACTCTAATCTCAGAGCTAGGGTAACACCCTGAGCAGGGACAGACAAAAGAGGAAAATTTCATTAACTGCACATTTGGAAAAAAAAAAATTCTATGAGGAATTAATGAGACAGTCAGCTATCGGACGCCAAAAAATCGGTGTAGCTTTCATATGCCGCTAACTCTGCTTTGACGGTGGTTTGTTGTGAAGAGAAAAGGCTTTTGGATTGGCTTAAACTTGGCAGTAACTGACACCTAATTTTAGCTCCGCCCATTTTTATCAACACGATATCTCACGTCGCTAACTTGAGGACAACATAAAGAATCTATTCCCACATGGATTTCAATCTTCATCCAAACCCCTGGTTGAATGTGATTTATAACAGTAAGTTATATTACCTATAATGAATGCTTGATGGTAGAATATCATTGGAATATATAGAATATATAGAATATATTAAATAAGCACATATGTACATAAATTCAGGGAACTCAATGTGTACTTCATGGTCTCTCATTTCATAATGCATAAAATATAAATGCGTACTGTTTGTACATTCACTGTACAGATGCATGTAAATGTATGCACAACCAAGTCACCCTCAGGTTGATGATATTTAAAACAGAATAAATTAATATGTTATAAAAGCACTTCTTTTTTTCCTGACGTATATATATATATTTATATATATATATTGTAATTAACGCTCGAGAGGTTATTTCCACACCGATTCGAGTTCCTGGAGAGCGAGCGAACGTGTAATTTAAAATATATATGAACACGAAAACCCCAAAAATAGGATCCCCTGTGGTTTCGTGTGCGAGTGTCACACGGACACTTGACAGCGCTGACGTTAAACTGCAGTGGGGTGGGGGGGGGCGGGTGGGTTAATCACGTCAGCCTTAAGCGCGCACGCTAGCAAAATGCAACAGTGTGCAGCGCGCGTGTGTGTGTGTGTGTGTGCAGCGCGCGCGTGTGTGTGTGTGTGTGTGTGTCCATGCTGACAGTGTAAAGCCCCTCCTCCTCCTCCTCCACCCCCACCCCCACCCCCCTCCCTTCCCCCCCCCACCCCTCCCCCTAACCCCAAGGTGTTTGTACTGGAACTGACTATCAGCGAACAGGAAAGGTGATCTCACGTGAGAGCGATTTCGCTTCTGTTTTTGTTTTTTTAGATTTGGAAGGAGGCGACGGCTTTTGGCCGGGGTGCTTCCAGGCTCTGTTGTTGAAGGTAACAGGGTTACCTGCACAGTGAGGCATGTCTCTCAGCCTCAGCAGGAATCCATATACGTCTGCTCTAATGAAAATTAGGTTTAGATTTTAAAGAAAATTGACACCTCTGTAGCAAATATTTCTGTGGTTTAAATAATTCAGTCCCAAAAAACAAAAAAAGGAAATTGAGGTGGGAAACATTCTATCGATGAAGCAAAGTCCCCCGAGCCTGGCCTGGCTGAAGAGGTATGTGGGCCGGAGGTCGAGTGACGGAGGTGTTTATCAGCCTCAGGTGTGCTGGGACACGCGCGGTCAGTGCTGGCGGGATACAGGTGAGAGGTGAGCCTGCGCGCGCTCCCCTTCCACGTCACCGGTGTATCTGAGCGCCCCCTCCAAACCCCCACCCCCATCCGCAACATACAACACAAAAACGGTGTCGATTTGCTGTGGATTACAACAGAACTGACCTTGTGCTGGGCCTCTCCATAGACTGTGCTGGGCCTCTCCACAGCCTGTGCTAAGCTACTCTACAGACTGTGCACTGAGCATCTCACAGACTGTACTGAGCCTCTTCACAGCCTGTGCTAAGCTACTCTACAGACTGTGCTGGGCCTCTCCACAGCCTGTGTGCTAAACCTCCCCCACAGACTGTGCTGAGCCTCTCCACAGACTGTGCTGGGCCTCTCCACAAACTGTGTGCTTAGCCCCCTCACAGACTGTGCTAAACCTCTCCACACACTGTGCTAGGCCGCTCCGCAGCCTGTGTGCTTAGCCCCCTCACAGACTGTGCTAAACCTCTCCACGCACTGTGCTAGGCCGCTCCACAGCCTGTGTGCTCAGCCCCCTCACAGACTGTGCACAGGGAGAGTGACAGAGGTGGGCAGTTCCGGAACATTCCGGAGCTGGCGGAATGTGATTATGGGGGGAAGCTCTCTGGCTGGGTTAGGCAGTGAGCGCAGGCCTGTAATGAGTCACATGTGTGTCAGCCTGGCTGACATCACCATGCATCACTCTGTCAGGCGGGGGCCGCCCTGGCGTTACAGTCGCACCGTAAGACTTGTGATTGTTATTCATGAACATACCTGGGGGGTGGGGAGGGAGGGGGAGCAGGGTGGGTGTGTGTGTGTGTGTGTGTGTGTGTGTGTGTGTGTGACCTAATTAGCCCCTGTGTCATGTGAGAAACACACGGCTGCATCGATTGGCTCTCAACCACTCAGCCCCCAGTCCAACATCTGAGCTGGTATCAGCTAAGCTAGAAGTTCCTCCAAACTGTGGGTCAGAACCAGACCTGGGTCAAGCCAAACTGTGGGTCAGAATCAGAACTGGGTCAACCCAAACTGTGGGTCAGAACCAGACCCGGGTCAGCCCAAACTGTGGGTCAGAATCAAACCTGGTTGGTATTCACTCCGACCCTAACAAAGCACATCTCATTCAACAGCTAGAGCAGGGCTGCTCGACCCTGTTCCCTGAGATTTACCATCCTGTAGGTTTTCACTCCAACCCTAACAAGGCACACCTCATTCAACAGCTAGAGATCTTGTTGAGTTGCTGTTTAGTAGAGTCGGGTGTGCCAAATCAGGGTAATCAGAATAAATACCTACAGTAGGCTAGATCTCCAGAAACAGGGTTGGTTAGCACTGGGCTACAAAATGCTACAGGAAGCTCATGACTCATCACATACCAGACAGGAAAGTCAATTAAGCTGTTCCTGCGGACGTCCAGACAAAACGGCTGGTGATTGGCCCTGACCTCACACACGTATTCCAGATTTGGAGCATGTCATTCATTACATTACATTACATTACAGGCATTTGGCAGACGCTCTTATCCAGAGCGACGTACAACAAAGTGTATAACCATAACCAGGAACAAGTATGACGAAACCCCTAGAGAGAAGTACCGGTCCAAGTGCAGGGAACAACCGCATAGTTCAACTTGGACCCATTCTGCATTAAAAGTTCTTCGAATTTTCAATTCTTCATAGCTGCTGCCAGATAATTTATAATGTTGACTGATAAGCACATCATTGAAAACTGAAGCAGTTACACAGGTAAGTTCGGCTTGAATCACTTTGTTGTAAACTAGGAGTGAGAAACCTCGTGTTTATGGAGTTCTTGTATCTGTTTTTAGAGTTCCTGCTCTTAAATATTTAATGAACCCACTAATTTAAGGGATCTGACATCACATGAATGATACACCCATTGATCAAGCTCATGAACGACAGCTTAAAACTGTCCCTATGTGGAAAGACCCTAAATTGTTACTGTTTTCACCACCCCAGCTGGAAGTGACTGGTTTATGTTTATCGGCCATTTTGGTTTATCTTCCATTTTGCAGGTGTGTCCTGGCATGTCAGGTTCATTACATGTACAACTCATTGGTCTCTCTCTCTTTCTTTCTCTCCCTCTCTCTTTCTCTCTGTCTCTCCCTCTCCGTCCTTCTCCTCCCCCCTCTCTCTCTCCCTTTCCCTCTCTCTCTCTCTCTCTCTCTCTCTCTCTCGCTGTCCAGTTCCAGATGATGAGGTCAGCGCTCTTCTTCCTCACCAGCTGTGCGCCTGCCAGAGAGAAACAAATTTCCACATTAATTTTACGTGGGTGTAAAATATCTTGAACGAAAATACACCATCTCTGCAACGATGCAAAGATTTGCCAATTGCCATTATCAACCAATTAATTTATGATACTTTTTTTATACTAACCCATTAGGAGTGCTCAAATTTCTATGATCCTTTTGTAAATGTTTATGCTATTTTACACTGTTCAGAAGCAATAATTAATCAATCATTAACTGATATAGAACTGATGACAAATAAATACTTAAGAACTATTAACATTGACTGTAAAAATGATGTCACATACGCGTGCGCTTGAACAATGATGTAATGCCGGCGATGAGGCACTGGCCATGTGATGTAATAACTAACCTTGAAACACCTGGCCTATTCTTTATTTCTTCAGAGAGTAAAAAAATTAAATAAAAGCCGTCCAAGATTCCAAATATGTAGAGACCTCTAAAACGTAATATCCAGTGCAGTAAAACATGCCAAGGAGTCCATCAATTAAGATAGTACTGCATATTATGGACATAATAAATTCAATATTATTGTCGCAATAAACTTTTCTGTTTCAACTGAAACGGCAGGTAGAGTGCGGACACGCGACACTTAGAAAGGTCAACTTCAGACACAATGTGCTCTGCATAACTAAGACCTCAGCCAGAGGCTAAAATGACTGTGTGTGTGTGTGTGTGTGTGTGTGTGTGTGTGTGTGTGTGTGTGGTGTGTGTGATGTGTGTGTGTGCATGCGTGTGTGTATGTGAGTGTGTAAGTGTATGTGTGTGTGAGAGACAACTGGGACGTTGGGTTTGACAGTCTTGGGCTGGGGGGGGGGGGGGGTCTTGTCCCGAGAAGAGGTTCCCTGTGTTTTGGGAGGGGTCCTTCCCCCAGGCACAATAACAGACAGCCCCGCTGATATCGTGACCTCATTCACACACTGTGGGGCTCCTTCAACATGTGTCCTGATCTCTGACTCACAAGCACAGTGCAAGCGTTCGTTTTGTTTGCACACAAAGGAAAGTTGTGTGTGGGTGTGTGTGCATGTGAGAGAGCGTGTGTGTGTATGTGCACGTGTTCCAGGAGTGCCACCCTGTGCTATGACAGACATACGTGACACTTTTTCCCCCCAAAAAATCAGTGAAACTCGGTGAAAATGATGGCGGTGCGGTAAGAGGGGGTGGGGGTCTGGGGGGGGGGGTCAGATCCCCTGCAGCAGTTCCGGAGTGTGAGTCCGCGCGGGTCTGCCGTTCCCCCTGGAGACGACAGCTCTGGGATGAACCCGTGGGGGGGGGGGGGCATCGAGCACAGGGACACATGAGCAGGGTGGGGCCTCTGCGAAATGAAAGGACCCCCAGATTTGGCTCCCGGAGTTTTTCCTCTGACCGCGGGACGGGGTGGGACGGGCGTGGCTCAGCCCTCAGTGCTGCGTGCAGGGGGGCGCGCCCATTCCCCCTGCTGAGGAAACGTTTGGGGACAGGCTATGAGCAGGAAGTGAACTTACCGTGAACCGGGAACAGGAAACAGGAGGGGGAAAAAAACCAAAAAAAAATCAAAACAATGTTGGGTTGAGTTTGGAGGAGCTACCGTAAGGGTGGGTCACTCGTTTTAAAAGTGGCTGCACATCTCCCAGAGCAGAGGGCGGAAGAGATCCTATTTAGCGATAGCTCCCCTGAAAAAAGGTAGGAGTCAGGCTTGGCTTGCTTCTCAGCCCCTCGGTCAAAATCAAGTTCGGTTGTCGTGGCGATGCACATCACATGTGATGGAGCATTGGTGACAGGTAGAGGCCCTCGTCTTTGATGGGTAACTGAAGTACAAACCCATTTGGCACCCCCCCCCACCCCCCCCCACCCACCCTCCTGTTTCAGAGGTGTGTGCCATTATGAAGCCTTACACTACAGCCCCCCCCCCGCCCACCCCCTCAGCCACAGTTCAAAAATGCCAGCCCAGATGGTGCCGTGCCACCCCCCCCAGACCCACCACCCCGCCACCCCCGCCATGCACATCTCTCTCAAACAGCCCGACTGAAACAGAAAAGCCTGGCAGCCAATGGCATTAATCTCCTTAATGACCGAGGCGGCGGGAGGATCGATAGTCATTTTCCGCCAGCAGCGCCATCCCATAATGCACTGGGTGGCCCCCGCGCCTCAGACGCGAGCGGGAGACTGAGAGACAGCAACGCTCATTTAACCTCCTCAGCCACGCGGTGTCTAAATGTGTTCATATTTTACCCTTTAACACTGCTGCATTCAACACCGCGGGATTTAACACCGTGTGTGGATTTAAATGTGTGTTTTACACTGGTGCATTTAACACTACTGGATTTTACACTGGTGCATTTAACATTGCTGCATTCAACACCGCGGGATTTAACACCGGTGTGTTTTACACTGTGTGCATTTTAACATTGCTGCATTAACCGTTAACACGTTTACATGCGATTAACACTTGATTACACTGGTGCATTTAACATTGCTGCATTTAACACTACTGGATTTTACACTGGTGCATTTAACATTGCTGCATTTAACACTACTGGATTTTACACTGGTGCATTTAACATTGCTGCATTTAACACTACTGGATTTAACACTGGAGTATTTAACATTGCTGCATCTAACACTTCTGGATTTAACACTGGTGCATTTAACATTGCTGTAATTAACACTAGTGTATTTAACATAGCTGCATTAAAGACCACTGCGTTGAACACTGGTGTATTTAACACTTCTGGATTTAACACTAGTGCATTTAACACTGCTATAATACACTGATGTATTTATTGGACAAAGAATTTGTAGTAACCCTTTTCTTGAAATACAGGCCATAATGACCATATAGCATAGTCATAAGCATGACATAACGCCTGCCATAACCAGCCATGGCAGCATATTACAGCTTGTGACAGATAATGCTGTCATAATATAATGCAGCAAATTTTTTTATCTGTTCTGTAAAATTTGCAACATACATCAAGACAAAGTTATGACATTTGTCAGAAGTTCTAATAAGCTGTCATAGTTGACAGCTTATTAGATAATGTCTGACAGACATTTATGTCATGCTTATGTCAGTGTTAGGCAGGCTTCATGGTGTGCAGTTCAAGTAAACTATTACTTCTCATAGCTCAGTGCTGTGTAACCAGACCCATGCATGTACTGTACATACATGCCTAACTGGCCAGGCACCTTTCATATGCAGGAGGAAAAGCTCAAATTCTTCCTGGTCAATGGGTTTCATTTCTCACTGCTTCCAGGGAGTCAATCGCTCCCCCTTTAAAGTCATTATTAAAAATAATGAGGCCTGCTCAAATATCGACATGGCGTTTTATTTATGGTGCAAGCTTTTTAATAATAGCAGCATAAAGTGACAAAGAAAAATGAGCTTGATTATATCAAGTTACGTATGTTAAAATACTGTGCAAAGTATAACATATTTTAAGTATAACGTATATAAGCCAGTTTGTTCAAGGGCTCCAGTGGTGATCCAGTCATCTAGTGCAGAATATTTTTGGTTTTGTGGCATAGGTTTCCAAGGTTGAGTGCACACAGCCTTATATTAGATTTTAAATCACACCGCCTAGGCATTTTTGAATCGTAAAGAAATGGAACTGGAATTTTCTAAAGAGAGAGATCTGACATGCTTAAATAAATAATGAACAAATAAATAAATAAAAAATAATAAGACAAAGAATCTAATTTGTTCTTTTCAAACAATAAATACCACCAGAAGGGCTTGAATGACAGAGCTTTTTACAAAAAGACTTTTTTTTGTCCAACCTCCTTCCAAATAGAGGATGCTATACTATGCTATGCTATGCTATGCTGTGTTATGCTATGCTGTGCTACGCTGTGCAGCGCTGTGCTACGCTATGCTATTCTGTGCTATGCTACGTTGTGCTATTCTGTGCTATGCTACGCAATGCTATGCTACGCTATCTGGTATTTTCGCCCGTGCAGTCTGCACATTATCCACTTATTTTCATCTGCACTGAGAGGAAAATGTGACACGACCACACAACAGACTTCAAAGACCGCGCGCGCATTCTGCGGTGTGTACCTTTGCTGTCATTTCGCTTTTCGCGGTATGACAGGAACGGGGGGGTGGGGGGGTGTGGTGGGGTGGGTTAGTGCCAAGAGAGGAGGAGATGCAGCGTGTGACACGGCAGGCTTTTGGGGAAAAAAATATCCGAGACCTGCTCCTAGAAGTGGAAAAGCAGGAAAATCCTCAGCAACGCACAGTAATGGAAAAAGGGAAAAGGGAGTGATGAAAGGATTCCCCGGGGCCTGCATCACAGAGCAGGATTACTGCATGATACAGGGTTTTACTCAATGCAGTTATCCAGCTAACTCAGTAATCCTGCTCTGTGATACAGGGTTTTACTCTGTGCAGTTATCCAGCTAACTCAGTAATCCTGCTCTGTGATACAGGGTTTTACTCTGCAGTTATCCAGCTAACTCAGTAATCCTGCTCTGTGATACGGGTTTACTCAGTGTGGTTATCCAGCTAACTCGTAATCCTGCTTCACGAAAGAGGGCCCTTTGCTCGTTTGTTTTTGTCTTTTTTCTCTCTCTTTTCAGAAGCACCTCAGCATTGACCTCGGCTGACGTAGGGAGCTCTTTCAGGTGCTCTGCGATTCGGCAGCACAGCGATTCACCTCCCGCCATTTCACCAGCGCTCTTACTGGCTCAGCTCAGCCATCCACGTGGGAGGAAACCCGCGTGGACATGGGGAGAACGGGCAAACTCCACAGAGCAACGGCCCGGGCCGTTCATTAAGATTTAGAAAACCCTTCGATGTGTGTCCTGGTGAAGCAGGACCGCACCACTGCACCGCCCTTACTGCCTCAGCAAGAACAGGTAATGAAGGTTCACCTGTGGCAGGCTGCTAAAGATGCTATTTCCCCTGATTACCCAGACCACTCATCGGTGCCTTGAACTCGCACAGTCAGGAAACACGTCTAACAGCACATACCTCAAATCATAAAATCAGGACGACAATATTGCCAAGGTTTCTCATGTACATGCTGATCTAATGTTCCGATCTGCTTTCATTAGTGCGGTGTGCAAATGCGCTGTTTCACACATACGCAGTTGAAGTCAACGTGCATTAATTAATTGTTTCCGTGAATGTTTTCTTTCCTCCATAATTAAACCCAATCCGCTGTGCTAAGATGGAGCATCACTGAAACCTGGATTAATGTAAGCGCAGCAGAAGCATTAAACATATTACTTAAGGGTGTGAAATGTTTTAACAGATTACTATTTTAAAACCTCTTTCAGTCAATTGCAAGCACTGAAATGTAATTACTAAAGTGTGGAGGTAGATCGTGAGAGAATTGCAACTCACGACCACATCATGTTAAGTATGTGGTTGGGTACCTTAAAGCAGTACACTAGTCAACATCAGTAGTTTGACATGTAGGAAAATACACACAAAGTATTTCTGATGAGTAAGCTGTGCTTCCAAACTCCCCTGGACAGTGAATCCCCACCTCCCCCCACAGTGACTTACAGAACAGCTCAGAGTTCTGTTCCAGTGATGTCATCAGTGGTCTGGTGGGGGGGTGGGGGAGGGGGGTGTCCTTAGTCATAAAGCTCATGTTTACCGTATTCCAGGTAATCAAATTTCCCGGCTAATCATGGAGGCGTGTGCGTGCCGTGAGGGGCCCTGTGGTCCAGATCGAAATGCCGCTCGCACCCTGGCCCACAGCAGCTGGGGGGCTCCGCGGGACGCCGTGAGCAGTTGCCCGTAGCGATGGCCGGGGGGGCGTGGGGGGGAAGAGGGGTTCCATCAGCCGGGGCATTACCCACCTCGTCCTGGCAACAGCGCCCCCTGTGGCAGATTTTTAAAGAAAAAAAAACTAACGACACAAAAAAATACAAACGTCCGCTAAAACACAACCCAGCGTGCGGCCCAGCCTCAACACTGAAACTGTTGGATATGTGTGTGTGTGTGTGTGTGTGTGTGTGGGGGGGGGGTCACGAGTGAGAGACTGAGCTTTATTAGAAATTAGTTTCCATTTAACGGCTTCTCCATTTTGGAATACCCGCCATGCTCACGCGGCAGTTGCCATGGGCAACGAGGAGGAGCGTAGAGGAGGACGCGGTCTCCTCCATAAACCCGCGATGCTTCTCCTCCCCACTGCAGCTCGCGAGTCGAGCGTTGTGCGCAGCTTCAGCAAGCAGGCCGCAGGTGCCTGAGCAAGCAGCAGGGGTCGCTAGTGAGCGGTCAGACAGGGATTGCGCTTCACTGAGCCCTGGTGGCTTTAGCCTTACGTATTGCCCAGCTTGGCTACCAGCCACGGCCAGCGCTGGCAGGGTTGGGATTCGACCCGGACACTGGGTAATTTCCAGGTATGCAATCCCCCGTTTCTTTGATCTTACATTCAAAACCCCCCCCCCCCCCACAGCTGAATATTTGACTTTCCTCTTTGTCCAAACGCGAGACCTCGGTGACTGTGTGCAATGGGAGGAGATGGGCAGCCTGGCTGTTTTTCTGGAAGGCAACGAGGAAATGCTGCACCTGGTACGCACACCAAGCCCTGCAGGAAACCCGATCGTCGTCAGGTACAAGAATAGCGCGGAAGAACAGCAATAGCTGCACCCCCTGACCTGGGACTGAGTGCTGGAGAACCTGAAGCACCGCCTGTAAAAGCACATCCTCTTGTCTCGTGACTGTTGTCTCCTGAAAATTTCCTGACAGCATTCAAACAGCAGTATGTGAATATACCATTTTCGAATTGAGGCGAAACGTTTTGTTTTTTGTTGTTGTTTCTTTTTTGATAAGCAATTAGGAGACTTTAGCATCTGATTTGCTGCAGTCCTGTTAAGTGATTTTAGTTTTGTTTTTTTTTCTTCACCCACGCTCCCCTCCACCCACTCTGAAAAACAACAAGGCCGTTCTTCAGATTGCGGATTAAATCAGCGTGCGCCGCGAGTCACGTGATCATCCCACTATCGCGCAACGAGTCCCGCAGCTCATTTTCAAAGAGAAGAACGGAGCAAAACTGCCTGAACAGCTAAGCGCACAACTGTTTTTAAAAATAATAAATAGTACGTGATTAAGCTCTCTTGAGCACAGTCCGTGTCATACAGGTGAAGCGCAAGGTGACTGAAATAAGATAACATATAGCTGTGTACTCTGGGCGTAGGAGGATTTGTTTATTTTTATTATTTAGTTCATTTTTATTCCTCAGTTCTTCCCTCAGTGCGAATGCCCAATCAAATCTATAAGCCAATCTCAATGTTGCAAAATCATCAATATTGTTGTCATAAAATAGATATTACAGTTATTAGTCATTGAAACATTTTTGTACTAAAAAAGGTATCCTATTTTCCTCAGTCTGTATTAACACACTTTTAAATACATTTGTCTTTTTTTGCCCCATTTGTCTACAGTTTTGGTAAATGAGATTTTGTTCTACAATGTAAATTGCAGCAGTTTATTCATTAATAATATTTTCATTTTTGTTACTAATTATTGTATACTAATTACTAATTAAATTCATTTAAATACAAATGACTAATAAATTACTGTTTACAGCCTACTCATTTCAAATAGAACTAAAATATTTTTTAAAGGGCACCAAGATGGCACGGCCACAGAGATTAAATTAAATACATTGTTTCACGTGGTAGTCCTGCTAGTAAAGGGTTAAATAATACGTTTTTTTTTCTCGCTGAAAGCAAGGTGGAGTTACTCTGCTTAGAGTAGCCTACCAATAACAGTACAAGTCCAATTTATGCTGGCATATTACCTGTCCAGGAATCACCTGCCGACAACCTTCCAGACCTTTTCAAAATCAAACCTTGAGCCTCCAGTTGTGAAGGCTCGCGCGCACGTGCAGGGCAACCGCGCATAATCAGCAGCGCTTGTTCGGGCTCAGGGGCGGACGGGCAAACGTCACGGGGTCCGGGGAAGCGGGGAGCGAGGGAGCGCGAGAGGTGTTCAGCAGCAAGAAGGTGATGTCGTAAAGCGGAGTGTCGTAAACCAGGTGCGGGGAGGGGAGGTGGGGTGGAGGGAGGAGGGGTGGAGGCGAGAGAGGAGGTGACTCTCCGGCAGCATTTAGACACAGCGAAAGGATCATGGCGGATGGCCCCAGGTGTAAGCGCAGAAAACAGGCGAATCCGAGGAGGAATAACGGTGAGTTAAGCTATCCTGATCTGACTCGCTATTTTCCCTAAAAGTCATCTAACAGCTGGATGTCTCGTACCTGACTCTCCCACGACTTTTAGAGTGTTTGAATCTTCTTTTAGTTACTTCATGACTATGAAAGTATTGGCTAAGTGCGCTCTGTATTACATAGCTCGCTATCCCAGTGTGGTGTACCGTTATACCTGGCTCGCTCCTCTCTCCGCCTAGCGGTTCAGAGATCCCAGGACCGTTATTCGCACCTTATCTCTTAGCTAAAGCTCTCGCTTTTGTTTCCCCATTCATGTTTGTGTCCAGTTACTTTTAATGAGACTTTACTTAAATGTTCGTTGTGATATTTGTAACTTTGATGACTTGGTGTAAGACTTCTCTCTGTTTTCGCCGCTTTCTTCAAACGGAAAGTTATCAGCTGGCTTGCTTGCTAGCCTCGCGACTTGTAAGTTAGTCTAGCTATCATAGCTAGTTTCATTACCTGGTTTTCAATGGAGTAATAACGTATTGATTAAAGATAAGTGTAAAAGAAATCCCAGCATACAATGTAAGATGTTCTTCTGGAATTATTTCGCTGGTTGGCACTTGTTCATTAATGAATTGCTGTTTATTTTTGTAGCTAGCTATGTTCGTCTAAACATGACAACGTTAGTGCAGACCTAACCCACGCTTGACCGATCAGGTATGACAGAAACTGTTGCTGCCGTGAGTTGGGTAAACGCTGATCCTTGATTCGTGTGTTATTTTCGGTTGACCAGAGGGAGAATACATTGGGACAAGAAATTTCAGCACCATTTGCTTAGGATGTGCTTATAGCGGATTGTGACATGCTTTCCTTTTTAGGCAGTTTGATTTTAGGGTTGGTTTGGAAGACTAACTAACGCTATATAGCTTGTTGACTGGCTACTTCATTTTTTTTAGTGGCAAAAATAATACAAAATAGCTAGATGATGATTGTCAGATGTAGCCTATTGGAGGGTAAGAAACACGCCCGATTACAACTGAAGTTTTTAAAAGTAGAAATAAGCTAAGCGCGATGGTTCCGAGTTTTGTTTTCATTGAATGATGCTTAAAATTGGACACCGTGTATTTGACGGGATAGAGTCCCACTGTACTAACCTGACGGTAACCAGCTAGCGAAGGAGCTAAAAGCTAAGAACCAAAAGAAAGCACAGCAGCAGAAGAAGGGGGCGTCACTGTTATGCCCGTGTGGACAACTGCTGCAGTCTAAATAAGGAATGCATTTACATACCACAGTTTAAGGTTTGCTGGCTAACGGTAGCTAGCGGCAGCTCGCTAACTACTCATTCTAATAAAGGTACTAGGGGACCGCAGTGCATTGTTATTGGCTGTTGTTGGGAGTGAGGGCGTGTAGCTTATCTCTCTCTCTCTCTCTCTCTCTCTCTCTCTCTACATATATATATATATATATATATATATATGCACACACACCTATAATCTACATTGTTTCGTTATTTGATTGAATATGTTACAGCAACACTATGTGTTTTATTTGCGTGGAAACAGATAGCCTAATGACGTGTCTATTTTGCCCTTATTGTTTAATTTATTCTGTCTCACAGCAAATCTACCTTTGTGATATTTGTGATGTATTTATACCGTTAATTTGTGCATTCCCCGCGTGGAATAAAAACACGTTCTAAAATCTGAAATCGGTTCCATACTGATTATAACGCATGCATTGTTTACCTGTGTTTGTCTTCACTTTTCGCGAAAAGGAGACTTCGAAGTAGTGTAAAATGTTTTAATGAATATCGCAAGGTAACGAAAAGAGGTATTTCCTGCTACCTCTGACGACATGGGTAGCCTATGACACAAAGCTAGCTACAGCTAGCTGCGGCTAAGTGTCGAGCCACCCTGTGCAGGAGCACCAAACCTGTTTACCTGGACAGGAAATAACGGGACCTGCAAATGAGCAGCGTAAATGCAGACCCGCTGTTCTAAAAACCCGGAGATATTAATTTACAGACAGTGTTAGTGAATCGTTTCATGAAAACCGATCTCTTTGAAAGCAGAAGAGAAAGACTACTCCTAATCGCTGCAGCAAATGGCAACTTGTGCAGGTAGAAAAAAAGATGGTTGTTTTAGTTTCCCGTGCATGTTGTCAGCGCTAACGTTATCTTCTGTGTGCTGGCTTCGTTCTCGTGGGAGCTGTGTGTGTTCATCGTGTTTAATGTCAATTTTAACACTCCGTTTTAAATGAGAAGTTTTTTGTTAGTTTCTTTTCTTTTTTTAGCGAACGGAGTTCTTTAAATGTGTACTTGTCTGGTCTGTGCCGCCCTGAATCTGAAGCTGAAACGTTAGCTGGAAGGAAAAAAAAGGTGTTGACGAAAAATGAAAGTAGAGCGTAAGGTGGTTGTAAATTACGTGCTATTTCCTTTTATTTGTATCGTTTGTTCTCAGTATCACACCCAACATGTTCACCATTTATTTTCCGTTTTTTTATATCTATAATTTTGGCAGTGAACGGTGGAGAATGGCGGTCCGTTAACCGTTACTGCAGTACAGGCGGGGCTGGTGGTTTTTTACTGTGTAGGAGGCGAGCCAGGTAAGCAAGGTGATACGGCAGCACCTATGAAGGTGTCTTTATTTGAGGTGTTTCTAAAACGATGGCATGTACGCGGGACATGCTTCTGCGGAAACGCTAGATTTTTTATAAGATTATGATTTTTACGCGAAATAATACAGTATCTGGATATTAGCACCATACGTCATAGTATTATAAGCGATTTTATTTCTGTCATCACGCATTTTCGTTTCGACTCGTAATCACGTGTTGCTATTAGGTGTTTTCCGCCTGCTTTTAAAAAACAATATTTTGTTAAATAATAGCCTAATGTGTTCTCAAAATGTAAGAAAAATAGTATTTAACATTTATTTCAAATAACTGAAATGTGATTTAGTTGTTTTTGGGGAGGGGAGTTAATGGTTATTCACACAAAGAAATATCAAATTAGTGTGTGTAAAATTATACATCTATATTAGGTGAATGTGTGGCGTCATACGGGGTATTTTTGCGTGGAGGTGCTGCGGCTGCTTTGCTCGCGGTGGTGTGGTTACGCAAGTGGCGTTCACATCCAGCCTGCGCGAGTTTGGAATAGTTTTCACTTCTGATTCGCTGCATTCAGCTCGGCATTTTAAGTTCCTGTTGAGTCCTTCGCTTTTTTTATGTCCCTATTGTATGGCCTTTCTGGCGATGGGAGTATTCAGATTTAGTCCAGTGTTCTGATTGGGCTAGATCCTATAAACTACCAAACAAAAAAGACCAACCCCCACCCCTTCCACTCCCCCCCCCCCAAAAAAACACACCCCTGTTGTGCTTTTTTGTTAACGTTTCCCGCTTTTCCCTCATGACCATACCGTTTAGAATCAGTCATAACACTCTTTCATTGGCCACAGGGCTGCGTCTGTGCGTGGTACAGCGCAGCTGATTTTTTAAAAATGTGGATTCTGGGGAGACTGGAGAGGTCTTTTTAGATCACGGTCACCTGCACCGGGGGGCATGAGGGGGTTTGCATTGCAGCACAGCGCTGCTTCCAGAACCAGGCTGCAGGAGGGCAAGCCCACGGTGAACTCTGATTGGTCCACGGTGATCCAGCCGATCCGGCTGCTGAGCTGGGGCTAGGTGCGTTGAGCTAAAAGTGATGCACGTGCATAACACGGGCACAGCTGATTGGTTAACCGAGGTGAATTATGACCTGGACCAGGTTCGTATGAGAGGTGAGAGTGTGCTTCTATGGTTATCGTATTTTGATATTCAAATACATTTTCCAAAAACAAAAAAAGACGATGTTCTGGGTAAACCCACAGGTAATGGTACTGAAGATGGATATGAAGGTTTGTTTCATTATCTTACGAATCTGCCGTTATCTAGGACTCCTCTGAAAAAGCTGAACGCATCGCTGAAATATTCTGCGGGGAGATACCTGGGGGACGTTGGAGGGCTCTCGCATCGTGAAGCGTTTGGCTGATGAGTTGATCGTCTGAAAGCCGTGGACTGATTGATTATTTAAAAAACCCCGCGGCGCGTGTCTGTAGTGACGACGTGAACCCTCTGCGCGTCCCGCAGCCAACGCTGTTTGCGTTGTCACGGTCACGGGCCCGTTCGAACGCCACTCCGCCCCACCGCCCCTCGGACCTGAGGGGGCAGAACCTGAGGCTCAGATCAGGAGGCTCGCCGCCATGGAGGATAGGGATGACGAAGGAGGAGAGAGAGAGAGAAGAGGAAGGTGGCGGGACTCTTCCTCCATACCGCAGGTAGCGTGAGGCCCTCACACCGCTGTAAACATCAAGGCCTTAACGGCCGCGCAGGTGCCAGGTGTTTGCGATTTGCGAGGAGAACTGCCACTCTTTGTCACGCCCCCCGTCCACCCCCACCGTCCCCCTCTCTCCCCACCTTTTTGAGTGACACCTCTTTGTGAAAGTGGTAGTGCAGTTAGAGAATAGGGCAGTGCAGGCTCTGCTGTAATACCTGACCAGGAAAAACAGGGAGATTCCCTCATACGGGAGCTGCACCTGGCCGAAATGGGGCCATTCGAGCCTGTAGCCTGTCTGAAAGGTTTCAGGTTTTAACCCGCGAACGGGGGGCCTCGTTGGCTGCCGCTGAATTTGACTCGGCGTTTGCTGAAATGAGAAGCGCAGGCCTAGGCTGTGTTGAGTTTATGAAAGTTTGGGGAATTCTCTGAAAGGGAAGTAGCGTTCCTAACCCTGAGACCCGGAGTCTCGACGGCCAGCGTTGCTCTGGGATAGTGAACGTAAGGCTATTTGCATTTTCAGTTAACATAACATAACACAACATAACATAATGATGAGAACAGGCCATTCAGTCCAACGATGCTCGTCATTTTCTTGACTAGATTAGTGCTCTGATTACCTACAGACTATAGATAGTATCTAACACTGTATCAAGCCTAGTTTTGAAAACCCCAGAGTTTCTGCCTCTACTGCGTGACCTGGCAGTTGGTTTGGCAAAACTTTTAAAAAAAATTAAAAAATCAGTTTAGGCTTCATGTATTATGAGTTGGCACTGATGGGGATATTCAGGTAAAGATGGTGATATTTTTAATTTGGATGAGGAAAAATACTAGAATTTAAGAAAAATACTTATAATGAACTAATTTAGGAGGAATTTACAGTGATTTAACATTACAAAAACAAAACTCCCAGCTGTTGATGATAATTCTTCTTCACCCTGGTACATTCTCACTTTCATTTTCTTTTCAGTTTTGTTTTACGTAAACAATGTTCCTCTTAACACCTGTTCAACATTTGGAAGACATTTATGTAATGCATTATGGGTATTTTAGCCTACCATTTCAGTGCACTGAACACGCCCAGCAGTGCTTGCCATTTTCCTGACTAAATTAGTGCTCTGATTACCTACAGACTAGATAGTATCTAACACCGTATCAAGCCTAGCCTTGAAAATCCCCAGAGTTTCTGCCTCTGCTACATGACCTGGCAGGATATTCCACATGTTGACTACTCTGTGTGAAAAAATTCTTGCTAATGTCTGTACGGAATTTACCTTTTGCTAATTTCCATATATGTCTCCTCGTTCTACTAACAGAACTCAACCTGAAGAATGACTTGTAGTTCATGACTCGTGAACTACAAGAGGTTCTTGGCGTCTCGTGAACGTGTGATTCTGCTTCCACGCTATAACTTGTGTCTTTGTGCATGGGGCATTGTGTGCGTCTATGTCCCTTTAAGGAAACAGCCCTCTGAAACGAGGGCGTGTCTTAGTCGTAAAACCCCGCCTCCATTCCCTTGTGATGCGTGCAAGGGGAGGGGCCTGCTTTGCTGAAGGTTCTGTGGGCAGTATGCTGACCAGGTGGTCTCTCTTATTCCAGGCTGCAGTTTTGAGGACTGAATGAGTCAGTGTGTCGCAGAGTGGCTTGTGACACATTTCGGTTTTTTACATTTAGATTTATTTATTTCTCTAATTGTCAGAAAGTGTTTTTTTAAAATGCGAGTTTAACTTCTTGAATTTGTGAATTTTCAGAATAGCGGAGGTTGTTTGCGTGGGATTGTTACTGTTAGACTTGGCACTCGTGTGTTAAGGAATAGCTTAATTAACGCGGGCTTATTCAAGGACACAGTTTCCATCGGTTGTGGTTGGTTTAATGTTCAGGTGAGGCAGTAAAAATCGAAGGGTATTGACCCTTCAGGGTGCATGGCTGAGCAGAGATTTTCCATGCTGTTCTGTGTCTTCACTAAACCGATTCCCTGCAGGTAGAGTTTGAGAAACTAGCCTTTTTTGCTGAAAATGGGCATGATGAAAGTGCGTGTGCGTGTGTGTGTGCGTGTGGGCAGGATCTCAGATAAGAACATTTACTTTTTTTTTTTTTTTTTACAGATAGCTTGTTTTGAAGAAGAAAAAAAAAGCAAACTCACCTCCACGCTAGGTTCAGTCTGCGTTTAGATCTAAAAGGTTTGTGCAGCATTTGAATATCTCCCCAGCAGAAGTCTCTGGGTGATGGGATTTAACGCTCTTTTAAATATAAATACTTAACCTCAATCTGGCGAGAGATTTCAGAATCTGTTCCCCACCCCCCACATAAGGGAGCCCCTTGCGAATGAGAGAGAGAGGTGTGAGAGTGAAGTCCCTTTCCCTGGGCCTGTGGAGCTGCAGCGGGACGCACGTTTGGAGGAGTAAATACGGTATTGTGTGGGGAGGAGCGGGCGGGGGGGCGGGGGGGGGTTGTCGCCGGTTACCGCCGCGGAAGAAAGGAGGCATTGAGCGATGCCGCGCAGAGCCGTGGCCGCCATTCAGGCTGCTCTGGCGGGAAGGCCCCTCCGCTCCCAGACCCCTCCTCTCCCAGACCCCTCCGCTCCCACTCCCCTCCGCTCCCACTCCCCTCCACTCCCAAACCCCTCCCCTCCCAAACCCCTCCTCTCCCAGACCCCTCCTCTCCCAGACCCCTCCACCCCAAACCCCTCTGCACCCAGGCCCCTCTGCTCCCAGACCCCTCTGCACCCAGGCCCTCTCGCTCCCAGACCCCTCCGCACCCAACCCCTCCGCTCTCCCAAACCCCTCCACCCCACACCCCTCCACTCCCAAACCCCTCCTCCCAAACCCCTCCGCTCCCAGACCCCTCCTCTCCCAGACCCCTCTGCTCCCAGACCCTCCACTCCAAACCTCCCTCCAAAACCCTCCACTCCCAGACCCCTCCGCTCCCAGACCCCGCCATTTTCATACGCTCAGATGTGCAAAATATTAATTATAACATGTCAGCTTTGTCTGATACTGAACAATTTTTTTTTGCTGCGCAAAATTCACCTCTGCTGAGTGATTGTTATGTAATGTGACACTATGTATCCTTATAGCCAATGTTATGGGCTTGTCAGTGTTAGAGCTGAACATAACTATTTATGGTCCTCTGTCTTTTTTGAACTAGTATCCAGTTTTGTCAGATCCATTCTGATGTGTATTATATGGTATCGCTAGCTAGAAAAGCTTGCTGGCAAAGTGTCTGCAATGGTAATGGAGTAGTAGCCTAGTGCTAATTAAAATGGTTTCTTAAAGGCATACTGTGCAGGATTTTTAGCCTTGCTGTGGTCTTGTGTTTACAATAAAAGAAGTTTCCTCCTCAGTCTTCAACCCAGCCCACTGACCCCTGAGACCCTCACCTGAATACAGACCCAGATGCTTTAATGAATATAGACCCGGGTGCTTTATGAATACTGACCCTGATGCTTTATGAATAAGACTTTTTTTTTTTAAAGACTTTATCACTGCTGCTGAAGCTCTTGAGCTTGCAGAAGAAATGAGGAGTTAAATGTGCCTGAGACTGACTGAGAGAGAGAGAGGGAGTGAGAGAGAGAGAGATGCTTTTCCTCGAACTGTTGTGCTCATTCCAGGGGAAGAGAGAGTGCTCATTCATAAACCAAATTCATCTGACAGAGGCCACTAGAGAGCATGCCAATGCAAACCTTTCATGGCAGGAAGATGCAGAAAGATTCATCGAAGATACTCAACTCATATGATGCCGGTCACATGTGGTGGAAACGGTTTTGTGTTTTTGTGTGCTCAGTCAGTCAGTCAGTAAGTGAGTCCAGATGCGCCCGGACCGGAACGCGACGCAGAGTCGGGGCTTCCTGATGAGAATCGGGTCGGATTACGAGCCGAAGGTGACGGGCTCGGGGTATAATCTGATGCGTGGGTGCAATCGGCTCGCCGCGCGGCGCTGTGATGTCATCAGCGCTCACTTCCTGTTTCCTCCCGCCGGTCGCGGTCACGTTTTTTGCGTGCGATATCCTGGACGCTGTGGCTCTCCCCTCCACTGATGTTATATGAGGACGGCAGGGATTAGCTCTTAATATAAATAACCCCCCCCCACCCCCACACACACACACACACACACACAGGGTTACACAACCCCCCCATCACAGGAATATGAAGCTGGACATTAATACCTGAGCTGTTGAGACTGGATAAAATTATATTTATTCACGGTGTGGGGCTCATACCTGTCAGTGTTGGGCTATAAAAATAAGGGAGATTTTTCCAGTGCATCGCCAAAGCTGCAGATTTTACCCTTACACCCAACCCCACCCCGCCCCCCCACCCCCGCCACACAATATCTTTACATTATGAAGATGAAAATTCAATAGTATAAGAAATACAAATCAATTTAGGGCTCACATGAAAGTTCTTTTTAAACATTTCATTCATTAGATACGTATTGAAGTTTTAACTGTAAACGTAGTGTACTAATCTGAGAGGTGCGGTTGGGTAAAATTTCCCCTGGCCTGACCTGATGATTTCAAAAATATTTTAAAGCTGAGAGAGATAGAGAGAGAGCAAGAGAATGAGAGAGAGAGATAGAGAGACAGCAAGAGAATGAGAGAGAGACAGAGAGAGAACAAGAGAATGAGAGAGAGAGAGAACAAGAGAGTACAAGAAAATAACACAGAGCGAGAGAGCAAGAGAATGAGAGACAGTGTGAGGGAGAGAGAGAGAGACAGAAAGAGAGGGAGAGAATGAGAGAGTAAGAGAATGACAGAGAGAGAGAGACACTGTCCCCTCTGTCACCTGGCGTACAGGTAGGGGGCAGACGTAGTTCCTCTCAGCACCTGCCTGTGACGTTGTTTTTTTTTTTGTCCTATTTTAGATAGCTTGTTTTAATGTGTATGTTGCTCATTGCCTAGATTATTACAGTACGGGCTAGCCTGGTGAGCCAGTGAAGCCTGGCGCGGGGGGAGAAGCAGTATTCGATAAAGGAAGGGCATAACATGGAGTTGTATTAACGCGGTGATATTAAGACACGTCCCACATTCAGCGCTGGCCATAAAAATTTAGCCCGCATTAAAAAAAAAAGCCAAAGTGGATTATAAATACTGCCTGCCTGCACTCGACAGTGGAAATGAAACGGGTCCACAGTTAATGAATAGGAGCGTTAGCATTAACATAAACGTGGTAATTGAAGTTTGGCTTGAAGGTAGAACTCTGCGATGTGACTGGGGAGCAGAACGTACCGGGTGACGTCAGAGATAGTTAATAAAAACCGAGAGGGCTGCGCTGACAGGAAGCCCTGCTGTGGACACGGCAGGCGGCTGCTTTTCAGAGATTTGCGTTGCATTCAGGATCTTTCTTACGTTTTATGTTGTGCTCGCTTTGTGCTAGAAAGGTGCTTTTTTTTTTTGCCTTTCTAGTAAAAGGTTTATGTCAGCATGACTTCAGCAGTTTAGCAAAAAAATATTTTTTTTACATTTGGCTTGCTAGCTGTAATAAACATCATCATTTTCATTTACATTTTGAACTTGCCAGCTAGCAAGCTATGGTTTCATTTACTCAATTTACAATGATAATAACAAGCTAACGGATGAATTAATTAGACTCATTGCTCCGGAGGGAATTTGCCTTGCACACATTGAGCAGGAACATGAAGCATAAAGAAGACGTGCTGTCAGTGCAGCATCTTGGTTTTTATTAACTATCTTTGCTTCTGCCTCATATCCCTTTAATACGTCACCAGGGCTCAGTCTTAGGGGAGACAGTCTATACCCTGAGCCGACCAGAGGAGGATGGGTTTCCCCCCTCAGCCTGGTTCCTCCCCATCTGCCACAGGGAGTTTTCCCTTGCCACTGTTGCTTTAGGCTTTACTCCTGTGGGGGTCTAGGTCAGGGTTGTCTGTGAAGCGTATTGTGACAATTGCTGTGAAATACGGTATATAAAAAATTTTTTTATTGAATTTGATTGATTTAACTGTCATTGGCAGCACGGGAAAGTTATCTGTATATTTTTGATAATCTGTTACTGTATTTGAGTAGCACTGACATGGAAGTGCTGGAGGGGGTGGGGGCCTTGGGTTTATATGCAAATAATCTGATTTATTTATTGGGGGGGGGGCGGAGGCACAACTTTCTGAGGGAGCTACCACTGGTGTATTGTGCATGTGTGCAGGTTAGTGTGTGTGTGTTTGTGTGTGTGTGTGAGTGCATGTGTGTGTCCCCTCCGGCCCCCCCCCCCCAATCTGCACAGGGTTCGCTGCGGGCAGCTAACAGCCGTGCGTGGTGTATGGAGAGGCAGCATGGCCGCACGCTGGCCGCCGGCGTGGGGGGGGGGGGGTCGGGGGGGTGGGGGGTGAATCAGGTCGCGTGTTTCCGTAGGACAGTAGCTGCTCACTCACTCGCTCATCTGACCTCGTTATTCTCCACCGGCGCGTAACCCTGGCGATGCCTGGCGACACGGCGGAGTCAGCGCTCTGAAAAAAAAGAAGGAAAAAGAAAAAAAATAAATAAAAGGTTTTGGACGCAAGCCTCAGTGCCGGGGAGAGAGCGCTAAGCAGCTATGAGGCTCCGCCCCTTTCCATGACAGAGTCACATTCTGGTCATAAAAAATAAAGTTTTCCGATCGAGCAGCTCAGGCAGATGAAGGAATGTGATGGTTTTCCTTGTGGTGCTCCTGTCGGACTGGAATCCCAGCCCTCGAAACTCGGAACGATCGAAGCCACAGAAGCAAAGCCAGGTTCAGCTGGCAGAAGCAAAGCATTGTGGGACTTTGAGAGGTGGAATAGCAGAACAGGAGGATACAGACTGAAGCACATGAATGGTGTTTTTACTGTGGAGTACAAATGCTTGGGGAGCCTGTGCTTATTTCACAAGCTGCTCCTGGAGCCATGTCTCACAAACTCAGTCCTGGCAGGGGGGGCGGGGGGCGGGGGGCACAGAGTTGAGCTTTCAGACAAAATGTGACATAAAACACTAAATCCTTCACTTGACGTGAAAAGAGCGTCTAACTGAACAGCTGAGGAGTGAACAGCTCTGTACAGTTCAGGGGTTGCGTTTAGGTTAGAGGAGAAACAGCATACACAGGCCCCCCCCCCAGGAGTGAGTTTGAGAGCCCCTGTCCCAGAGGACCCCCCCCCCCCTTTGAGACTGAAACGGGGCGATGCTTTCACTGCAGAGGCAGAGCTGGAACTGAAAAACCCTCTTGCCGGAAATTATGCAGCTGTTTTTTTTAGTTCTAAAAATGCATGGAGTCTTATGTTTAATATTTTTACCTGTTTCTGAGATGCTGTCTGGTCCAGATTAGGGCCCACTAAATAGAAAACCCACTAGTTTTTGGGCCACTAGTTTAGTTTTGGGGTGGATAAAAAGGGGTTTCAGGCAGAAATGCAGAGGTGTTGTGTGGCTCACTCCAGTGACCTTTCACCCCAGCCCACCCCACCCTCTGGTCAGGCTGTAGCAGTGGATGCGATTTACTGGTCAGGCTGTAGTGGTGGATGTGATTGGCTGGTCAGGCTGCAGCAGTAGATATGATTGGCTGGTCAGGCTGCAGCAGTGGATGTGATTGACTGGTCAGGCTGCAGCAGTGGATGTGATTGGCTGGTCAGGCTGCAGCAGTGGATGTGATTGGCTGGTGAGGTCAGGTGAGCCAGCTTGGTCAGGTGAGCCAGCCTTATCTGTTCACCTGGTGAACTCAGCCGATGGCTTCACCTTTAGCTCTAACGCAGCGTGGGGAGCTGCCCGATGTTCTCTTCTAGTGCTCTACACAGCCAGCTGCTCTACCCAGATTTATGATTATTACAATGCTAAATCACTGAGGTTTGAGAATGTATTGGGCCTATTATTTTTATACTGAGCCTGTTATTATTACACGCATGGTGTCCACATGTCGTTACATGCATGACTAGGAATGGGGAGAGCATACTAGAATGTGTCTTGTTGCAAAGTATCTTGTAAATAACTGAATCTGTAAATTACAATCAAAATGGTGGAGGCAACCATACAAATGCGTACACAAATACACACACACGTGCTGGTGTTTGAAGCAGGCCTGCTATCTGTCCCCCTGCATGAGCGCAGTTTTTTCACCGGGAACGCATTCTGAAATTCTTATCCTCCCCCCCCCCCCACCCCCACCCCCACTCCACAGGGTAAATGCTTTCAAAAATTATTGATATTTTAATCTTAAAACGTCTGTTGGGGGAGCTGTCGTCTGCAGATCACTGTCCTGACTGTGTGGTGCTGAACTTTTCATCGCCGACATCTTTTCATGTTTCGCGCTGAAAGTGTGAGCTGTGTGGAACAAAGCGTTCGCCGTGTGAAAACGAGTGGGCTGCAGTTCCGCTCTGCAGCTCCGTTCTCTTCGCCGTCGTGTTTCCACAGTCGATCGTTTCTCCGTCCTCTGGGTTCGTTGTGTTTCAGACTTCATTTCGGGCTCGACGGTGTCATTAGGGGAATAAACGCTCGAGTTTCACACAGTACGAGCGGCCCTCGGCCGCAGGGTTGTGAGCGAAGCAGGAAGGGAAACGCGGTACGAAGGCTGGCGCTGACTATTATGTAACACAAGGAGCGAAGCAAAGCTGAACAAGGACAATTACAGCAAAGGTGTGGCCTCCAGTACAGTCGGATGTGGAAAAAAAAGGCTTTTAATTCTCTCCCACACAGGAAATAAAGGGGCCTGGATTTAGGCCAAAAAACACTGCGACTACTAGAGTGACGGTAAAAAAAAGCGGTCGTTATCGGAGGGTAAATCTCTTCCCCTACCCCACCCCCACCCCCACCCCCGCAGTTGTGTCTGAAGCCCTGGCCTGCCAGTCCAGTGTAGGACCTCTCGCTGTGTGAAGGAGAATCACTTCCTGGTTTCTGTCCGGCCCCTTCCTGGTTTCGCACTTGAGCGCGCTTCCTTAACGGATTCGCCCAAACGCAGGGAGGTCGGAGGTCAAACCAGGAAGCTGTTCATCCCAGAGCCCCGCCGTCCGTCTCCTCTGCACTGCTACAGCCCGCTCAGCCCGCTAACAACATGTCCTCTGATTGGACAGTCAGACAGGGGGGTGTGGCCTTGCTAATCAGTCGAAGAGTCGGACGGCCACACCAACGCAGTGGGCGGAGTTATGAGTCAGTTTGTTCCTCTCAGGGGCGAGCGTGTGTGTTCAGCCAGTCAGGAAGATTTGCGTTTGACTTACGTGTGAAACCCTGTAATGTGCCGGGACCCCAAGCCCCCGCCCCGCACCTGTGCAGGGGGGAGGATTTTCGGACGGATCGGGGGGGCGCTCGACGCTCAGGCTGATTGGCGGCTTGGCGGATGTGTCGTAGAGGAGCGTTGCTGAAGCGGGGGCCTGTTCTCTTTTATCTTTTTACACGTGGCCGTGGATGCAACACCTGGAGCTTCGCGGCAGGGGGGTGCGAGCACACGCAGCTTCCTGTCTCTGCTTCGCCCGCTTAAAACCAGCTCAGCTGTTGCACTGCAGAGTTAAGAAATGACATAACACAGAGGGTTATTTCATTTCCCCCCCCCCCACACTTTTCAAAGAAAAAGTTTCACTTTTCGAGTTAATTCAGAGAAATTATACGTGGGCAAAAATGTACAGGTGGGAGCACCTCAAAGGAAAGGTCAGCGAATGCAAGACTTTCTCTCACGATGTCTCCTAAATGTCACCCTGTACTGTAGAGATTACCTGGAGCTGATTGTATCCACTGGTGCCTGGCTGTGTTCTGACAGTCTGTGTGGGTTGGATAACCTGCTGAAATCTTTAAAACATTTCTGAAATTTCACAGGCTGGAATGAGGCTTTACATGTGAGTTTTGGTGTGAGGCCAGTGTCTGTGTGTCTGTGTGTGTGTGTGTCTGTGCGTGTGTGTGTGTGTGTGTCTGAGGTGTGCAGGTGTGTATTGTTCACACCTGTCAGCATGCGTGTGTGGTGTAAAGTACCTATACGGGTGTGTGTGTTTGTGTGGGTGGTCTGTATGTGTGTAAATGTTTTTGCAGTAGCACACATCCTCACAAATGCACACCACAAACCTGCAGATTGCACACACACATGCACGCACGCACACACACACACACACACACACACAAACCCATACAAACACACACAGACACACACACGCATACACAAACCCATGCAAACACACACAGACACACACACACACGCAAACCCATACAAACACACAGACACACACACACACACAAACTCATACAAACACACAGACACACACACACACACACACACACACACAACCCATAAAAACACACACAGACACGCACACACACGCAAACCCATACAAACACACACAGACACACACACACACGCAAACCCATACAAACACACACAGACACACACACACACACACGCAAACCCATACAAACACACAGACACACACACACACACAAACCCATACAAACACACACAGACACACACACACACACCGCAAACCCATACAAACACACAGACACACACACACACACAAACCCATACAAACACACACAGACACACACACACACACGCACGCAAACCCATACAAACACACAGACACACACACACACGCAAACCCATACAAACACACACACACACAAACCCATACAAACACACACAGACACACACAAACCCATACAGACACACACAAACACACACACGCATACACAAACCCATACAAACACACACAGACACACACACACACACGCATGCACGCACACACACACACACACAAACCCATACAAACACACAGACACACACACACGCATACACAAACTCATACAAACACACAGACACACACACACGCATACACAAACCCATACAAACACACACAGACACACACACACCAATCATAATTCCTCCTGACACTTAGTACTGACTCTAGTACAGTAGGCAGGCCCTGTCACCGATATGCAAAACTCTCTGAGATAAACGTGTCAGAGAAATTATCAACACAGCAGGCAGGATACCGCAGAAGGACATTTGAGTAAAGGTGCTCTTTGAGAGCACGTCCATTTAAATCCTGTTTTATTCTGACACTTTCAGTTCACCCGTTTTCCGCAGGAGTTAAAAGAATGTGTGCCAGCACTCTTGTTCTAGCACTGTAGCGTATTGATCCATAATATACGACTAACCTGTGCTAGCACTGTTAGCACTGTAGTGTTTTGATCCATAATGTATGATTAGCCTGTGCTAGCACTGTAGCGTATTGATCCATAATATACGACTAACCTGTGCTAGCACTGTTAGCGCTGTAGTGTATTGGTCTATAATGTAAGATTAGCCTGTGCTAGCACTGTTAGCGCTGTAGTGTATTGGTCTATAATGTAAGATTAGCCTGTGCTAGCACTGTTAGCGCTGTACTGTATTGGTCTATAATGTAAGATTAGCATGCTGCTAGCACTGTTAGCCCTGGAGCATATTGGTTCATAATGTAAGATTAGCATGTGCTAGCACTGATATTCTAAGAGCTGTAGGGAAGATGTGAATATGTGTACATATGGGCATGTAAGGGGGTGGGGGTAGAAGGTATCTGTTGCTGAAAGCTGCGGTGTCAGATTCTCCCAGTGGCTGTTTAGACAAAGGCCTTTCCCACAGCCATGAGCACCGGCAGGAAGTGGCCCAGGAGAGGCCTTGACCTGGGGCTGAGGAAAGGGCTTCCAGCTGAAACTTGCAGCTGTGATAATGCTCACGGTTACACAGAAAATGAAGTCATGTGTCCTGATCCTAACCCGCTTCTCGCTATCCTGTGTGTGTGTGTGTGTGTGTGTGTGAGACTTTGGACAACCTCCTCCTTCCTCTCCTGCACAGTTTTAGGATGGAGAGCTCTTTGTTCCCACCTGTAGTGTGAGATGGAGAGCACCGTGCAGCTTATGAAGACAACATCCGTGTTCTTCTCTAGTATCGTGTCTGAGGTTTAAGAACACCATACTCAGCTCCTGTAGTGTCTCAGGTTGGCGAGCACCTTGCTCAGCTCCAGGACTAGAGGAGATACTGACCCCTGAAGGGTTGTGTTCTCTTCATGTTCCTCTCCAGTGGGTGAGGCTTAAGTGGCGCGTTTGGGACGTCCTGTAGGAGGTGTGACTGAAGTGAAGAGCCATTACTCACGCACTGAGGTGGGAGGAGCGCGTGTCACTCTGCACGCGGTGTGCGGTCCCAGTCACAGGCGCCCCGCCCCGTGTTCAGGCCGAATTGTCTTGGTCATGAGCTTCAGATCAGGGGTAACACACACTGCAGGGACTAAAAGAGGAGGAAGTGTGTGTGTGTTCAGGTTCAGGTTCAGATCAGGGCAACACACACTGCAGGGACTAAAAGAGGAGGAAGTGTGTGTGTGTTCAGGTTCAGATCAGGGTAACACACACTGCAGGGACTAAAAGAGGAGGAAGTGTGTGTGTGTTCAGGTTCAGGTTCAGATCAGGGCAACACACACTGCAGGACTAAGAGGAGGAAGTGTGTTGTGTTCAGGTTCAGTCAGGGTAACACACACTGCAGGGACTAAAAGAGGAGGAAGTGTGTGTGTGTTCAGGTTCAGATCAGGGCAACACACACTGCAGGGACTAAAAGAGGAGGAAGTGTGTGTGTGTTCAGGTTCAGGTCAGGGTAACACACACTGCAGGGACTAAAAGAGGAGGAAGTGTGTGTGTGTTCAGGTTCAGATCAGGGCAACACACACTGCAGGGACTAAAAGAGGAGGAAGTGTGTGTGTGTTTAGCTTCAGGTTCAGATCAGGGTCACACAGACTATAGGAACTAAAACAGGAAGTGCGTATCTTTAGCTTCCATACTGTAATGGTGGTTTGAGGAGGGCAATGTTCGGTTGCTATGCAGTTCAAGTACGAAAAAATCTCTTCTGGAAAACGTAAAAACTGTGAACAAAAACGTGAAAGGCTTGGGATGGTTCTTAATTGGCCAATAATCAATCAACAAACTGAGCGCATTGGCCAGCCAGTGTGCCGAATCGGAGCGTTGTGGCCGATGACACGTCCCCGCTCGAGCTGTGACCACACAAACTGGCACACAGTCCGTTGCACCGCACTGTATTTTAAATCATCCAGTCCCGCTTCCAGCTGCCCTTCTCAACGATTTCAGTCCGTGATTTAAATTAAAAATATCCTCCGATCTATTACAGTTTCAGCAAAAAAATAAGTGGCTGTTGATGTTGGGTAAATGTCACCCTTTTATTGGATTTCTATGTGTAGATATACCTGCCGGTCTTGTCTGTGTAACGGGAGGGTACTCAGAATGCAGATTCCGATGCATGTACGGAGATACACAAGGGCACAAGTGCCCCTACAGAAGGCGGGGGGGGGCACACCCCAACACTACTGGAGGGCCGCAGTGTCTCTCTGGGTTTTCCGGTGCCCTGTTAGTCTGCAGCCAGGTTAGAAAGAGGAAACGTGGGTTTCAGTTCACTCGATTAGCCTGTGCTAGCACTGTAGCATATTAACCCATAATGCACGATTAGCCTGTGCTAGCACTGTTAGCACTGTAGCATATTAATCCATAATGCACGATTAGCCTGTGCTAGCACTGTAGCATATTAACCCATAATGCACGATTAGCCTGTGCTAGCACTGTTAGCACTGTAGCATATTAATCCATAATGCGCGATTAGCCTGTGCTAGCACTGTTAGCACTGTAGCATATTAATCCATAATGCACGATTAGCCTGTGCTAGCACTGTTAGCACTGTAGCATATTAACCCATAATGCACGATTAGCCTGTGCTAGCGCTGTTAGCACTGTAGCATATTAATCCATAATGCGTGATTAGCCTGTGCTAGCACTGTTAGCACTGTAGCATATTAATCCATAATGTACGATTAGCCTGTGCTAGCGCTGATAGCACTGTAGCATATTACATGCCGATCTGTGCAGCCTGAATATAAACCTAGTACATAGCGGCTAGCCTGTAGCCAGCTATAACCAAGGTAGCTGGCTAGCACGAGCACATAATCCACAATACGATTAGCCGTGCAGCACGAGACTGTGCATATAACCCTAGCACTTGCCTGGCTAGTGAGCTATTAATCAGATGTAGTTAGCCGTGCTAGCTGGCTGTAATACTAATCCATATGACAGATAGCCTGGTGTAGCTGTAGCACTGTATTATCTAACGTTACTGTCTAGCTGTAATAGCTCTGTGCGTTTTGATATTGCAGCCTGATTAAAACAGGTACCAACCTCAGCTAAAGCTGCCATCCACACAACGTACTGAGACAGAACCAGATTCTGATAATGCTGCTGATCAATGCTCAAAACGTGCGTGGGTCATCAGGGGGAGGGTGGGGGGTGAGTTCTGCCGCTTTTTATTGACTCATTTCGTATGGCCGAATTATCCGAAGGCGCGTGATCGTGCAGGCACGATGCAAGACGTTAGAGGGAGTTCCCCCACCTACAGAAAGATGGAGGAACCTCTGATTTATCACACGATAGAGGTGATGAGAGGTGGAAAGTGCAGGGGTCAGAAAGTAAAAGTCCTGCCAGGTGTTTCTTCCACCCGTCAACTCGCCCAGCTGATTTCACTGATTAGTTCTGCCCCCTGGCTGAAGACTTGTGCTAATTGGTAAAAATCTAGGTGATTGGAACAAAATGCTGGGGGGGACTTTTACTTTCTGAACCTGGATTTTCCACCTGTGGTGGTGATGATGTACACAGTACCATGTCCCACATTGCAGAGTGTTGCAAATGTTACCTGTTGAGAGTTGCGTTAACGCTGTTGGAGTTGAATTCACACTGGACATTTTACTGTGCAGAAGACGTGTATAAGAATAATAATAATAATAATAATAATAATAATAATAATAATAATAATCCAAGATCCGTGGCAGCGTTCATCTTCTCACGGTAGATGAACAGAATAGTCCCTTGTTACGCAGAGCGTGTTCTTGTATTATTTTTTGGCTGCAGAATTGTGTGTTATTCGTGTGCCCGTGCCCGGGCTGGGGGGGGTTCAGACAGCTTCCCCCGCTGGGAGTCGCCGTGTCGCTCTTTAATACGCCAACGTTGATGCTGATGGCGACGCGATGTTCCCCCCCCCACCCCCACCCCCCACCCACCTTTGTGTTTATCGGAGGGCGTGCAGGCCACACGCATTCTCTCACACACCACAACTCTCTCTCTCTCTCTCTTCTCTCTCTCTCTCTCTCTCTCTCTCTCTCTCTCTCTTTCTTCCTCTCTCTCTCTCTTTCTGCGTCACCCGCCATGGCGGTTAAACCTCTCTCTCTCTCTCTCTCCCTCTCTCTCTCTCTCTCTCTCTCCCTCTCTCCCTCTCTCTCTCTCTCTCCCTCTCTCTCCCCCCCTCTCTCTCTCTCTCTCTACGGGCGGGCGAGCGAGCGGCGTAATCGGCGGCATCACAAGCCGCCCGCGGAAATAAAGGTTGCCTTGGAAACGCGGCCTTATCGGTCACCTCTGCGTGCGTCCCTCCCTCCGGCGGCGGCCGAGAGGAGCGGCCAATGGGGTGGACACACACAGAAAACCACCGAGGCACCGGCCTTTACACTGAAGCATCTTCATCCCGGTTCTGTGCTCTTTGCCCTGTTCAGAGGGACTGAGCCTGTGACATCACGAGCCAGACTCAACTAATCGTTCCAAATTTCTGGATGGCTGGTATTCATGTTTTTAAAAAGAGAAATCTACTCAATATCTGTACTAAGTGCAAACCAGCAGCCTGTGGTGTGGCTTTGCTGAGCAAAAGAACACAGAGTCAGCAAAACTGTTCTCAGGGCAGTGATGACATTAAAACACCTTGATACGGAGTTAGATACTATCTAGTCTGTAGGTAATCCGAGCACTGATCTAGTCAAGAAAATGGCGAGCATTGTTCGGCTGAATGGCCTGTTCTGGTCATTATGTTATGTTACCTCAAGTCACAGTCACACGTTTTTATGATTCAGCATCACTGTGCTGTGCAAAGGTGAGGGCATTGTTCAGTATTAGCGGAAGCTAAACGCGCGCTCTGTCCCGCGTCGAATGTGGCCACGCCTCCTTGTGGAGGCAGGAGCCGTGTTCTAGCGCTAAGTGTGTTCAGATGTTTAATTGATGGGTGCACCTCTCCGTGTGTAAACAGTGGGGCTCCACTGCGTTTCCGCTGAAAGCATTTCCTCACAAGCTGCCATGTCACTGGGCCCCACGTTTCAGACATGAACTCATATTCTTTGATGCAGTCAGATATATTATTAATATCATTATTATGTTCCGGTTATAGTTAGGGCTGCAAGTTTGTCTCCACCATGTGACCTGCAGGGAGTTAAACGTGCATTTCAGTGGTTGTCCTCCAGGGGTCCCCATAGGCACTCCCAACGGTACAGTCGAGTGACTAATTGCACAATTAAGTTTCTAATTGAGCCATTTCTAAAAACAATTAGTTGATCTAATATGGGGAGATTCAGGAAGTAAAATGAACGTGGTTTGGAAGTTTAAATGCTATGAAAAGCATGTTTGAGCCAGTGGTGTTTGTGTGTGTGGGTGTGTGTGTGTGGTGTGTGTCTGTGTGTGTGCGGATGTGTGTGTGTGTTCCTGTCCTTTTACAAAAAAATTGGCCCCAGTGGAATGTAAACATGAGCTAAATAAACTCCTCAGGGACTAGCTACTCTACACACATGTAGAGAGAGAGAGAGAGAGAGGAAGTGCCAGGGACAGAGAAGGAATGAGGAAGAGAGATTCAGGAGAGAGAGGGGAGAGTAAGACTGAGCAGGGGAAGGAATGGTGGGAGATAGAGAGAGCGAGAGAGTTATGGTTGCCAAGGGCTCTGTGATCACCGTGAGACTGGTGAGGCGGAAACAGAGATGCACTCTCTCCTACACTAGAGGTTGCAGGTTTGATTCCCAGTTAGAGTGCTACAGCTGAGGCAATGGATTCTGTGTTACACAACACAAACACACTCACACCCACACACACACACACACAAACACAGTAACACTCACACACACACACAGTAACACCCACACACACACACAGTAACACTCACACACACACGCACACAGACTACACACACAGGACTCGGGATAAGAGAGTGTAGTATTAAGTGCCAAAGGAGTTTTTGGAACAGTACAGGACACCCCAGCCAAGAAGGGCTTGTGTTCTCCCGGGTTCTCTGGGTGCAGTGGAGCTGCAGGAATGCTTTTCTGAACAGCTGCAGTTCGGCTGATGTCACAGTGTGATGTCACAGAGTGAGTCACAGTGTGAGCATGTTATATACAGGTTTGGAGTTAGGGTGTTTTTACTCCACTCTGGAGCCCAGCCTCAAGTGCCATTCTCTAAGGTTACACACACACACACACACACACACACAAACACATACATACATGCACACACACACACACACACACACACAACACACACACATACAACAACTGCACACACACACACACACACACACACACATACACATGCACACACACGCACACACAACAACATACATGCACACACACGCACACACACAAACACATACATACATGCACACACACGCACACACACAAACACATACATACATGCACACACACGCACACACACACAAACACATACATACATGCACACACACGCACACACACAAACACATACATACATGCACACACATACAAACATATACATACATGCACACACACACACGCACACACAAACGTTTGCAGTTGAACGCTTGGCCTCACCGTGCTCCCTGTCAGTAGAACGCTTGTTCCAGCTGAGGTCAGGAATGCAGAAGCAGCTTTTTTCCTTAGAAGACGTGTCTTTTCTGATTGTGCTTGTGTGTGGCCTGTGTGTGCTGGTGGTGAACCCTGTTTCCCATAACCTGTCCGGATGGGAAGTGTCGCGGAGAAACTGTCTTCTCCCCAACGAGGAACTAAGGGGCAATCTAATATAACGATGGCTTTGGGGTGTATGAGGAACAGAATGGCGGTTTAGGGGAATGTAATGCAGGGGGAACAGAATGGCGGTTTAGGGGTATGTAATGCAGGGGGAACAGAATGGCGGTTTAGGGGTATGTAATGCAGGGGGAACAGAATGGCGGTTTAGGGGTATGTAATGCAGGGGGAACAGAATGGCGGTTTAGGGGAATGTAATGCGGGGGAACAGAATGGCGGTTTAGGGGAATGTAATGCAGGGGGAACAGAATGGCGGTTTAGGGGAATGTAATGCAGGGGGAACAGAATGGCGGTTTAGGGGTATGTAATGCAGGGGGAACAGAATGGCGGTTTAGGGGAATGTAATGCCGGGGGAACAGAATGGCGGTTTAGGGAATGTAATGCGGGACAGAAGGGTTTAGGGGATGTAATGCAGGGGGAACAGAATGGCGGTTTAGGGGAATGTAATGCCGGGGGAACAGAATGGCGGTTTAGGGGTATGTAATGCGGGGGGAACAGAATGGCGGTTTGGGTGTAATGTAATGGTTTGGGGAACAGATGGCGGTTTAGGGGATGTTGCGGCGATGGTTTGACCGGGCTGAGAGCGGGGGTCTGGGTGCAGCAGGCTGTGCTGCTTGGTGTCTGATGTCCTGTTTTCGATCAGATGCGGTCGTAAGGGATGCGACAGATGCGTGGCGTCATAATGTGGCGGTAATGGAGTAGGAAGGTTTGCGCTCAACGCTGGCTGCCCCCCGGTGCGCCTGGTGGCGGCTATAGTGCCGGGTTATTCGGTTTGATCGGTCCGTCCGGGACGAGGCGCCGCAGAAGCTCTTTTTTTTCGGTGGGGGCCAAGCTGGGAACACACGGATTTTATCCCGTAGCAGGGCTCCTGACTGTCAGCCCAAAAAAGCCGTGCACAGAAAAGTACCCTGATCACAGGCGTCTGAACCTCCTTTATTTATTATTGTTTTTATATGTCGTTTAGACTGGCCAACCGCACAGGCAAGGCTATACAGACACTCTGTCGTTCTCTGGACTGCTTGATAATGAAGTAAGCAGGTTTGTTACATATAAAATTTATTTCTTATTTTTCTGTGGTTGCTTGGAAACATTGGTTGCCGTGTGCATTTCTGCTGTGCTGTATCAGAAAACATGGCAAATAAAGGTTATTGATTTTAGCCCAAAATTTCCATATTGTGCGCACACATTTCTTTCAGTATGTCATCTATTTTGATTATGGGCAAAAATCAAACAGATGACCGTTAAGTTAAATTCATGATGAAATAAGATTAAAGGAGCACACACACATTTCACCTGAAACATTTTGCCTGGGCTAATGGTTTACTGAGCAGAGGACCGGGATGTCCTAATTTTACCGTATCGTTGACCGAATTAATTTTTTCGTTCAGGTTTTAATGGACCGGGGATCTTAAACTCAAATCCTGGAGCGTCCCCTGTGATTGCTGGTTTTTTAAGCGCTTAACTGAAACTACACTGGTGCTGATGAAAGTTCACAAACCTCACAGACAGCTGCCTCATTGGACTGGAATTCAAAACCTGTAGCACAGACGGCCCCCCTCCAGGACTGGAGTTAAACCTGTAGACCATGCGGCCCCTCCAGGACTGGAGTTAAACCTGCACACACAGCGCCCCCTCCAGGACTGGAGTTGAACCTGCACACACAGCGCCCCCTCCAGGACTGGAGTTAAACCTGCACACACAGCGCCCCCTCCAGGACTGGAGTTTGAGCCCCCTGGGAGAGAGTATTTCTGCTCATTTTGAGGGATGATCCACATAATAAATTCGTTTTTTTTTTTTAAGACGTTTTACTGAATTCTCAGTCTTCAGTAGCAGTTTGAAAGTGCCCTGCAGTCTCATTCACCACATACTGTCATCAGCTACATTTTCATAAGAAGAGCTGTATTTACTGTACTGACGCAGTTATGATAATTAACGTATAAATGACCCGGTTCATAAAGGGTTAAAGGTCATCAAATAGGCTCATTATTTTATGCCACGTAAGTTTAGCCATGCGGGGGCTAAAGAGTGAGGTACAGGTAGTCCAATCACAACCAAGTGTGCTGCTCCCGTCCCTTCTGCTTGGCTCCGCCCCCCAGGTGATCCGATTGGCCGCATTTAGTTGGGCGGGCTGAACATGGCCTGAGGAGGGAGGACCTCAGTGACCTCACAGCTCTAGGATGTATAATGTGCATTGTGTGTGTGTGTTTTACGTGTGTGTGTGGTGCGTGTGTGTTTTACGTGTGTGTGTGTGTTTGTGTGTATGATTTCACTGTGATGAAGGGTACAGGGTGTGGTTCTAGCCTGTAGCTCTGGCTCACTGCAGCCCTCTACAGGCTAAAGAAGGTATTGATCATGAGAGAACCTGTGTCCTGTCTGTTAGGCATATATTACATTACATTGTATCCCAGCCCCCACCCCCCTCTCTCCCTCTATCTCTCCCCTCTCCCCCCCCTTTCTATCTCCCTCACCCCTCTCCCCTCTCCCCTCTCCCCCCTCTCCCCCCTCTCTCTCTCTCTCTCTCTCTCAGAATGTCTGTTTCTCAGCACCTGGCCCTGCCCGAGAAGCAGCTGCATACAGATTACATGTCCTAATCCTTCTCCCTCTCACACATATTCAGCCTCCCTCCCTCCCTCCTTCTCTCTTTCCAGCTCTCTGTTGCCCTCTCTCCCACCCACTCCGTCCTTCTCTCTTTCTAGCTCTCTGTTGCCCTTTCTCCCACCCACTCCGTCCTTCTCTCTTTCTAGCTCTCTGTTCTCTTTCTCCCTCTCTCTCCCACCCCCTTCTTGCTTCTCTCTTTCTAGCTGTCTGTCTCCCTCTCTCTGCCATCCCTTCTCTCCCCTCCCCTCTCCCTCTCTGTGTTTACCTTGTCCCGCGTGTCACTTCCTGTTATGGCCCATGGCTAATACAGGTTAGCGGTTTTTGAGGTTGACACTACTAGCGTCCTCTGGGTGAGGTACACAAGAGCGTGTGCATGGAGAGGTTCCCACACAGCCACACACTGATCGCGGCGCGCATCGATGAGGTCATTTTACTCACCACACAGCCACACACTGAGCGTGGCGTGCATCGATGAGGTCATTTTACTCACCACACAGCCACACACTGATCGCGGCGCGCATTGATGAGGTCATTTTACTCACCACACAGCCACACACTGATCGCGGCGCGCATTGATGAGGTCATTTTACTCACCACACAGCCACACACTGATCGCGGCGCGCATTGATGAGGTCATTTTACTCACCACACAGCCACACACTGATCACGGCGCACATTGATGAGGTCATTTTACTCACCACACAGCCACAGTAGGTTTCTTGTAGGTTTATTTCACATCTTCTGTGTTTGGGATCTGACCTCTCTGTAGCTGTGTTTGGGATCTGACCCCTCTGTAGCTGTGTTTGGGATCTGACCTCTCTGTAGCTGTGTTTGGGATCTGACCTCTCTGTAGCTGTGTTTGGGATCTGACCTATCTGTAGCTGTGTTTGGGATCTGACCCCTCTGTAGCTGTGTTTGGGATCTGTCCCCTCTGTATCTGTGTTTGGGATCTGACCCCTCTGTAGCTGTGTTTGGGATCTGACCTCTCTGTAGCTGTGTTTGGGATCTGACCTCTCTGTAGCTGTGTAGCTGTGTTTGGGATCTGACCTCTCTATAGCTGTGGCTGGTGAAGGCGATGTTACTTCCTGCACAGGGGAAAGTCCCATGAATCACTACAGAGTTCAGGGGCTTTCCCTGTGGGTTGAGGTCTGTGTGTGAGTGTGCGTGCATGTGAGTGTGTGAGGGTGTGTGTGCATGTGATGCAGAGTGAGAGTGTAGCACACAGGCTGTGCTGGGGCAGTACCTCTCCTCTCCCTCCTCTTTGTGTTGTGATGCTGCTGACTTCTCTTCTGGGTCTTGCTCACCTTTCTGTGAGCGCTCTCTCTCCCGCAACTTCCCACAATGCAACACGGCGAAACACTGCCAGGTTTCACTGGGCTTTCGCAAGCGGAGAAACCTGGGTCTGTCCGATCAGAGAGAACAGAAAACAGAGAACAGGAAGAGAGGCTTGTCTTATTTTAGGGAGCAGGTGATTGCCAGGAGAAACCCGTGTCTTATTTCAGACAGGCGTCGTGTGAGTGCAGACTGCAGCAGTGACCAGAGCAGCTCAGACACCACTGCTCATTCAGCATTAGAATCAGGGAAATAAAAGCCCCAACGTGCAGATGCGGTTCCTGCATGTCGCGGTGGCTGTGTAGCCGTGTGACGGCCTGACCTTTGACCTCCCCCCCACGGCGTGTACACGTATCGCTGGGTTAGCTGCGTGTGACGCAGTTTTCCTGCGAGCCAGACCCCAGAGCTCTCACACAGCTGAGCGCTGGGGGTGACAGGGCCGCTTTGTGTCTCAGAGTCATTAGCAGTTTCTCTGCGACTTTCCCCCTTTCTTTCTCTCTTCCGCCCTTTTCACTCTTTCATTCTCCGCTCTGCTCCCTCTCTCTCTCTCCTATCTCTCTCTCCCTCTCCCTCTCCCTCTCTCTCTCTCTCTCTCTCCCTCCCTCTCCTCTCTCTCTCTATCTCGCCCTCCATCTGCTGTTCCGCTGGTATGTCACGGGGTGGGCGGGTTGATTCGGGCCGAGGGGGGGGGGGGGGGGGGGGGGTTTGGGGTGTACATGCACAGAGGGTCTTCGATGTGCAGGAGATGGAGAGATGTCAGTGGTGGGATGTGAGGTTGAGTCTGTAATTAGGACTGTCAGTATCTTTGTTAGTGTTGTGGAAGTTATAACCAGGGTCTGTGGGTGGCAGTGAAGTATAATGGGTAAGGAACTGGTCTTGTAACCTAAAGGTCACAAGTTCAATTCACTGCCTTGAGCAAGGTACTTAACCTGTATTGCTTCAGCATATACCCAGCTGTATAAATGGATGTAGTGTAAATGCCGTGTAGAATGTTGTGTAAGTTGCTCTGGATAAGAGCGTCTGCTAAATGCCTGTAATGTAATGACTGTGTTGGTTATGACCAGGCTCTGCATGTGAGTGCTGTGTGTTGGTTATGACCAGGCTCTGCGTGTGAGTGCTGTGTGTTGGTTATGACCAGGCTCTGCGTGTGAGTGCTGTGTGTTGGTTATGACCAGGCTCTGCGTGTGAGTGCTGTGTGTTGGTTATGACCAGGCTCTGCGTGTGAGTGCTGTGTGTTGGTTATGACCAGGCTCTGCGTGTGAGTGCTGTGTGTTGGTTATGACCAGGCTCTGCGTGTGAGTGCTGTGTGTTGGTTATGACCAAGCTCTGCGTGTGAGTGCTGTGTGTTGGTTATGACCAGGCTCTGCGTGTGAGTGCTGTGTGTTGGTTATGACCAAGCTCTGCGTGTGAGTGCTGTGTGTGGTTATGACCAGGCTCTGCGTGTGAGTGCTGTGTGTTGGTTAGACCAAGCTCTGCGTGTGAGTGCTGTGTGTTGGTTATGACCAGGCTCTGCGTGTGAGTGCTGTGTGTTGGTTATGACCAGGCTCTGCGTGTGAGTGCTGTGTGTTGGTTATGATCAGGCTCTGCGTGTGAGTGCTGTGTGTTGGTTAAGACCAGGCTCTGCGTGTGAGTGCTGTGTGTTGGTTAAGACCAGGCTCTGCGTGTGAGTGCTGTGTGTTGGTTAAGACCAGGCTCTATTTGAAGCGTTTGGAATAAAGAGCAGAAACTCTGTGAATAGCCCCAGATTCTGTGCCCCCCCCCCAGGTCCAGAGACCCCCCCCCGTAAAGCTGCTCCTCCAGCGAGCCAGCCTGGAGAACCACGTCCACACAGCCACTCATCACCGGCTTAATTATGAAGAGCATTTCGCTAATTAGCCGGTGCAGAGGGAGTCATTATGGCTCTTTCCTGCTGTCCGTTCCTTTAGGCCGAGTGTGGAACACAGCTGGAGCTGACGAACAGTGGCTCCGATTCAGACAGACAGACGGACAGGAACACACTGATTCAGACAGACGGACGGACAGGAACACACTGATTCAGACAGACAGACGGACAGGAACGCATTGATTCAGACAGACGGACGGACAGGAACACACTGATTCAGACAGACAGACGGACAGGAACACACTGAATCAGACAGACAGACGGACAGGAACGCACTGATTCAGACAGACGGACAGGAACGCACTGATTCAGACAGACAGACGGACAGGAACGCACTGATTCAGACAGACAGACGGACAGGAACGCACTGATTCAGACAGACAGACGGACAGGAATGCACTGATTCAGACAGACAGACGGACAGGAACGCACTGATTCAGACAGACAGACGGATAGGAACACACTGATTCAGACAGACAGACGGACAGGAGCTCACTGATTCAGACAGACAGACGGACAGGAACGCACTGATTCAGACAGACAGACGGACAGGAACACACTGATTCAGACAAACAGACGGATAGGAATGCACTGATTCAGACAGACAGACGGACAGGAACACACTGATTCAGACAGACAGACGGACAGGAATGCACTGATTCAGAAAGACAAACAGACGGGAAGACAGACATGATCGCGGATGTATCTGAAAGTATGTTCATAATAGAACTTTTGTGAACTTCGGTGCTTCCCCTGCTAAGAAGAATTTCCTTAACTCACGCTAAATGAAAAAAAAGGTTGAACCCAGAGACCTGTATAAGCTTCATCAAACCTCAGAGCTGTCCCCTGATTGGTCACCGGTGGTTATGTAACAGACGTACGCCTGCTTCCCCTGCTGGTGATGCAAACCTGTGATTTTGTTTTTCTTCCCCGTTCAGCAGATGAAGTTTGGTGTTTTATTTTTATCGTGGTTCGGTAGACTCCACCCGTTTTCACTTGGGTTGCTGTTATTTTGTTTCATTTTTATTTTCTGTGGTGGTGCGCGTGGGGTTTTCCCGGGGAAGCCATGACACACTGCTCCCTCCATCTCCTCCGGATTACATCACAGAGAGGGGCGGAGTCACGGAGAGGAGAAAGAAAGGCCGGCTGAACACTGTGTTCCAGAGTGATGCTGAACACTGTGTTCCAGAGTGATGCTGAACACTGTGTTCCACAGTGATGCTGAACACTGTTCCAGAGTGATGCTGAACACTGTGTTCCAGAGTGATGCTGAACACTGTGTTCCACAGTGATGCTGAACACTGTTCCAGAGTGATGCTGAACACTGTGTTCCAGAGTGATGCTGAACACTGTGTTCCAAAGTGATGCTGAACACTGTTCCAGAGTGATGCTGAACACTGTGTTCCAGAGTGATGCTGAACACTGTGTTCCAGAGTGATGCTGAACACTGTGTTCCAGAGTGATGCTGAACACTGTGTTCCAGAGTGATGCTGAACACTGTGTTTCAGAGTGATGCTGAACACTGTTCCAGAGTGATGCTGAATACTGGGTTCCAGAGTGATGCTGAACGCTGCGTTCCAGAGCGATAGCCAGCAGTGAATATTAGCGCGTTAGCCAGCAGTGAATGTTAGCGCGTTAGCCAGCAGTGAATATTAGCGCATTAGCCAGCAGTGAATGTTAGCGCGTTAGCCAGCAGTGAATATTAGCGCGTTAGCCAGCTGTGAATGTTAGCGCATTAGCCAGCAGTGAATGTTAGCGCGTTAGCCAGCAGTGAATGTTAGCGCATTAGCCAGCAGTGAATGTTAGCGCATTAAATGGACTGCATTTATATAGCGCTTTTATCCAAAGCGCTTTACAATTGATGCCTCTCATTCACCAGAGCAGTTAGGGGTTAGGGATTAGGTGTCTTGCTCAAGGACACTTCGACATGCCCAGGGTGGGGTTTGAACCGGCAACCCTCCGACTGCCAGACAATCGGTCTTACCTCCTGAGCCATGTCGCCCCTCATTAGCCAGCAGTGAATGTTAGTGCATTAGCCAGCAGCGAATGTTAGCGCATTAGCCAGCAGTGAATGTTAGCGCATTAGCCAGCAGTGAATATTAGCGCATTAGCCAGCAGTGAATGTTAGTGCGTTAGCCAGCAGCGAATGTTAGCGCGTTAGCCAGCAGCGAATGTTAGTGCATTAGCCAGCAGTGAATGTTCGTGTGTTAGCCAGCAGTGAATGTTAGCGTATTAGCCACCAGTGAACGTTAGCACATTAGATGGTGGTAAAGCAGCGCTTGTCAGTCTGAGTGGCCTGACCTGACCCCACGGAAAGAGGAGAAGGAGGGCAGTGACTCAGCATTGCCTGTTCTCATTGGGCAACAGTGTAGCATAACCGTTAGGCAACTGGATCGGCGGTTGCAGGTTTTATTCCCAGGTGGTCAACCTGGGATAAAGCACTCAACAGAAATATCTGGGAAAATAAATGGATTGTATTTTGTTAAATATTTAAAAAGCAAGCTGTTTAGGTCACTCTGGAGCTAAATGCCTGGATGTACAGCACATGTTGTTCGCCCATTTATGGAACTAATAAAAACATCACATAAAAAAACCAGTTACGGAGCACCGTGATGGAGAGGAGGAGGCCAGGGGCTGTTACCGTCAGTCCTGCTTGGGGGGGGAGGGGGGGTAAAGTGACCGAGCCTAAACGATCCAGCTTAACATTATTTTGGCGCCCCTTGTTTAATGCCTCACGTGGCTGTGTGTCCGTGCCAAGCAGCTGCTCCGTTGCTAAAACTTTCACACTTTAGAGTCTGGAATCTCAGGGAGATTTCCCTTCCGCGCAAAACATCTCATCTGGAGTAACTGAGAATGGTCCCTCGCACGGTTACACCGTACGAACGTGGCCCAGATCGACGAGCCTGTTTGCACCGGAACTGCTGCGATCGAGCCTCTCGATGTGGCGTCCAATGAAAGACAAGAGGCGGACGAAGGCTCGTGATTGGCCGTTCTCCGTGAAGGCGGGAATCGTGCGCCACGTCGTCGACTCGCCTGAGTAGCCGTTTCTCACCGTTTCCTCGACGTTGTAAACGGCGGACATTTTCATCAGGGACTTGCCCTTCCTCTTTTCTTTACAGTGTTAATTACATCTTACATCTCAATTGTCCTTCGCCTCTCTTTCTCCTGCTCTCACTCTGCTATTAGTCTGTTATTGTTTTTTTTCCCGTTCTGAATACTGCTCTTTATGTTCTGTGGCTGCTCTCGTGGGGGGGGCGGGGGCGGGGGGGGTTGGGGGGGAGGGGGGTAATAACAGCGTGTCTCGCTCTCTGAAAGGCTGCAGTTAGGCTCGGAGGATGACGTCCGTGGGTCAGCCCCCTCCTGTGAGAGGGCACTCGCACGCCCTCTGTGTTCAGCGCCCTCTGTGTTCAGCGCGGTTTGGCGTTCAGGCCTGACACGTGTGCCCTCCTCAGCTCGAAAAGCGGGGCGCTCCGGCAACAATCGGGGAGAGGTCACGCCCCGAGATGTGAGATCTGAGGGAGAAACCCCTCTGAATACCGGCTCGTCCTGACGTTCTTTTTTTTTTTCTGCCTACATTAATATCGCTTTTGTTGTAGGACAAAAGGATTTAGGCAAAAAAAGGAGTTGGTATTTTTGCAGGATCGTGTGTGTGTGTGTGTGTGTGTGTGTCTATGTGCACACGTGTATGTGTGTGTGTGTGTGTCTATGTGTACACGTGTATGTGTGTGTGTACGTGTGTGTGTGTGTGTGTGTGTGTGTGTGTGTGAGTGTGTGTGTGTGTGTGTGGTGTGTGTGTGTGAGTGTGTGTGTGTGTGAGTGTTTGTGTGTGAGTGTGTGTGTCTGTGTGTGTGTGAGTGTGTGAGTGTGTGTGTGTGAGTGTGTGTGTGTGTGTGTGTGTGTGAGTGTGTGTGAGTGTGTGTGTGTCGTCCCAGTTCTGGTGATTTAGGTGATGTCCGCCTCGATGACGCAGTTTGCTTGTGAAGAGTTTCTTCTGGGAAACAACCCTAAAACGGGGCGTGTTGTGGTCCAGTTGTCTGGTGTTTTTGATTTATTTTGGGAGCAAGGCGGGGTGCACCTCGGTGCGTAACGGTGGGGGAACTCCCCTACGCGGCTTTGTTGTGGTTACTGTTGCCGTGCGTGACTTCGGGCGATGTTTCACGTGCCCCGCGGCCTGAAAGACGTGCGTCGCTAACGCTGTGTTTGTTTCACAGACTACACATATGTGACTACAAGTCCCATAATGCTTTGCTTCTAACAAGTCATTTGAAAGGATCACAGACAAGCATGTAAGTGTAAATGAAATCTGGTGGTGAGGGTGGGGGCGGGGGCGGGGGGGGGGGTAAGGCAGTGTGAAGAAGGTCTCTGGGCCCAGTGTGTGCTGATCGACTGACCAATCACAGCGCAGGTCCTCTGGTTGCGTGTGTGTGCGCTGATGAACTAACCAATCACAGCGCATGTCCTCTGGTCGCGTGTGTGCGTTAATGAGGGCAGCTGGCCGAACGTTGCCCCTAGGTTCTGACTGCTGAGCAGATGGTGTGCGTGGAGCTTCCTTCCACTTCCTGCTCAAGCCCCGCCCATTAGAGCCCAGAGCCCACTCCCGTTCATGCTCAGCTAAATGAAATCAGTCATGCAAACAGCTGTTACCAGGATCATAATACACCAGCTTGATTTTGGTCTGTCTGTCTGTCTGTCTCTCTCTCTCTCTCTCTCTCGGTGTAGCTGTTGTCCTGCATGGCCCATGTGCAGGACTTTGTGGGAGCTGAAGGAGGGATGAGCGGAGGATAGGAGGTGGAGGGAGGTGTGAGGAGGTGGGGGGAGGTGGGCGGAGGTGTAGCAGAGAGAGTCAGAGCCCTGCTGACTGCACGCTCCCCAGATCAATGCGCATTACAGACTGCAGCAGCCTGGCGTGCCCCCCCCCAACGCTCACCCCCCCTTCAGACACACCCCTCTGTCCTCAGAGAAATGGAGAGGAACGGGCAGAGAGGTAGAGAGAGAGAGAGAGACAGAGAGAGAGAGAGAGAGAGACAGCCCCAGCATGATGGACGGTCTCCACATCCTCCCACAAATGTGTGTGTAAGTGTGTGTGTATATATGTATGCATGTGTGTGTGTGAGTATGTGTGAGTATGTGTAAGTGTGTGTGTGTGTGTATATATATGTATGCGTGTGTGTGTGTGTGTGAGTGTGTGTGAGTGTGTGTAAGTGTATATGTGTAAGTGTGTGTGTGTGTGTGTGTGTGAGTGTGCATGTGTGTGTGTGTGTAGGGTTAGTGTGTGTGAGTGTGTGTGTGTGTGTGTGTGTGCATATGTGTAAGTGTGTGTGAGTGTGTGTGTGTAAGTGTGTGTGTGTGTGTGTGTGTGTGTGTGTAAGCATTGTGTAAGTGTGTGTGTGTGTGTGTGTAAGTGTGTGTGTGTGTGTGTGTGTGTGTGTGTGTGTGTGTAAGTGTGTGTGTGTGTGTGTGTGTGTGTGTGTGTGTGTGTGTGTGTGTGTGTGTGTGTGTGTGTGTGTGTGTGTGTGTGTGTGTGTGTGTGTGTGTGTGTGTGTGTGTGTGTGTGTGTGTGTGTGTGTGTGTGTGTGTGTAAGTGTGTGTAAGTGTGTGTGTGTGTGTGTGTGTGTGTGTGTGTGTGTGTGTGTGTGTGTGTGTGTGTGTGTGTGTGTGTGTGTGTGTGTGTAGGGTTAGTGTGTAATCAGAGGGCCTCTCTATTCTCCATGGACTCATTCCTCTCTCTCTTCCTGCCTCGGTCAGCAGCTGCAGTCAGTGCAGGTGTAGCTCCGCTGCGCTGCTCTCCTCCTATAAATCAATAACCCCCCCTCCCACCGATAAACCCCCCCAACCCCCCCCACCCCTCCCCCCGATACTCCCTACGGGCTCCCTACGCTGGGTTCCCCCTTTATCTCCCAAATCCAGCCCCTGCACCCTGGGCACGTTCCTCAAAGTGACTCAGATTCCACCCCTCACAGTACCCCGGGCCACACCCCACACAGAACCCCAGGCCACACCCCTCACAGAACCCCAGGCCATACCCCACACAGAACCCCAGGCCACACCCCACACAGTACCGCAGGCCACACCCCTCTGCTCCCATTTGGGTGCCTCCCTCCCCCTTTCCCCTTTTCACACTGTCACATTGTTACCTGCCAGCACAGCCAATCAGGAGGCCAGGCTTCACAGCGTCATCGGCAGGCACGTTCTTTCAGGGCGTGGCCTCTTAGGCAGTGGTCTGCGAGGCTGTGATGTCATGTTGCCAGATGTCCAATAGGCTGAGAACAGAGGAGAAGAACAGACAAGCTGTTTTGTTGATTGTACACTACATGGCCTAAAGTATGTGGACACCTGACATCCAACATCTCATCCAAAAATTATGGGCATTAATATGGAGTTGGTCCACCCTTTGCTGTTATAACTACCTCCACTCTTCTGGGAAGGCTTTACACTAGATGTTGGAGCATTGCTGCAGGGATTTGTTTTCATTTAGTCGGAAGAGCATTAGTGAGGTTGGGCACTGACTGGGCGATCGGGCCTGGGTCGCAGTTGGCTTTCCAAGTGATCTCAAAGGTGTTGGATGGGGTTGAGGTCCGGGCTCTGTGCAGGCTAGTCAAGTTCTTCCACACCAGTCTCAACAAAACCATTGCCGTATGGACCTCGCTGTGTGCCAGGGGCGCTGTCATGCTGAAACAGGAAAGGACATTCTCTCAAACTGTTGGGGAAGCACAGAATCGTCTAGAATGTGATTGTATGCTGCAAGATTTTCCTTCACTGGAACAAAGGTGGTGAAATCGAAATCACACTGCAAACTCACAACAAACTCTCTGCAAACCCCTCCTCCAAATCTCCCCATAGCTTCTGCCATCCAGTTTCAATAAAAGCACTCATTTTAGACCTAGCAAGCTGAACATTTGTTTTTTTTCTCAGAAAGAATCATTTTATCTGAGCAGGCAATGGAGTTTAATCAGCTTGACTTCGGCTCACAGAGTGCCTGAGAGAGCACACGCGTGGGATTGTCCTAAAATGGAGGACCGTCAGTGTAATGGTAAATGGACTGCATTTATATAGCGCTTTTATCCAAAGCGCTTTACAATTGATGCCTCTCATTCGCCAGAGCAGTTAGGGGTTTGGTGTCTTGCTCAAGGACACTTCGACACGCCCAGAGCGGGGTTTGAACCGGCAACCCTCCGACTGCCAGACAATCGGTCTTACCTCCTGAGCTATGTCGCCCCACAGTGTGATAATGAACCGGAGTGAAAGAGAGGGCGAGGCCCGCTTTTCCTTCTGATGATGGAGTGATTAGAGGTTTTAAATTTCTCTCTGTTTTTTCTTCCCCCGGCAGTAACGAACTACAACAATGGCGCGGAGGCGACCTCGGACTCGGACGACGAGGACAAGCTGCACATCGTGGAGGAGGACAGCCTGCCGGACGGGGGGGACGGGGGGGACACGGGGGACGAGGCGGAGTCGGACGGCAACGCGCCAGAGAGCCGCCCAGACGCCCGCGCCGCAGTATTAACAGCCAACGGAAAACAGCGCCACCCGCAGTGGGACAGCGGTACTGCGTCTGCCTCTCTCTCTCTGTTCAGCATTCTCCCTGTGTCACTCTGCGCTCTCTCCCTCTCTCTCTCTATTTCTGTTCCGTTCTCTCTCCGTTTCACTTCATCACTCTCCCCCACTTTCACTGTTCATCTCTCTCTCCCTCCCTCTCCTTCACTCTTTCTGTTTGTCACTATTTATCTCTCTCTCTGTTTCACTTTGTCACTCCCTCTCTCTCTCCCTCCTTCACTCTTTCTGTCTCTCACTTTTCATCTCTCTGCGGTTCACTCTGTCACTCTCCTTTTTTCTCCCTTTCTTTTACTGTTTATCTCTTTCCATTTCACTGTCTCCCTCTCCCCCTCTCTTTCAATCTGTCTCTCTCTCTCTCTCTCTTTCCACTCTTTGCCTCTCTGTTAGTCTGTTTTCCTCTCTTCTTTATCTTTCTGTTTTGGTCTTTCTGTATTTCTCTTTTTGTCTCTCCCTGTTTTGGTCTGCTCCTCGGTCCCTCCCTTTCCTCTCTCTTTCCCTCAGGCACACGTAAACACACTTTTTTTTGTTGTTGATATTTTTAGTTCACAGGCCATTTTCATTCCCACATGTGGTGATATTAAAGCAAACAGACTCGAGCTTTCTGTAGGTATTTCAGTGTTTTAATAGCTGGTTTACTGCAGGCTTTCCCCTAATATCACTCACTGAGTCGGGCCAGTGAGTCACTGCTCGCCCTGACTTATTTTTAGAAGGTCAAGGTTTAAACACAAATAAGAGTTCAGTGTGTCACCGTGGGAACCAGGAAATGTTGTTGCGCGAGCTCTGAGAGTCAGAGGAACTGTGGGTAATGTCGGAGCCGAGTCCGGCTCAGCAGTTACAGCCTGTGGGGGGCGCGGGGGGGGGGGGAGACCGTTAGCGCCAGAGGTAGTTTCTCCTGGAGCAAGCGCTCTCCCCCCCTCAGCGTCCTGTGTGTTCTGACAGGTGAGGGGCGGGGCCTGTGGACGGCGCCAGTCTGAGCCTGAACACTAATTGAGGAGAGAGAGACACCAATTTCTCAGCGTCCTCCTGCTGTAACTTTCACACAAAACTACTTGAGCGTCCGACGGGAATTAAAGAAGCGCATGACCTGACATCACTGCTTATTTATTAATTTATTTTAATTCCGCATTTTGTGAAAAAAAAAAGGCAGGGCTTCTTAGCGCTCTGCTAACTCGTGAGAAGTCCGTAACGACCCTGCTAACTGGGCCAGTCAGGTCACCCGCTCGCGAACGCTGTCTCCAGAGTAATAAAGTGATCATCACTTCCATCGCTGCGGAATTCCACAGTCTGCGCTGAAGGCAGGAAGTGATCATCTTTCTATACCCACCGAATTTGGAGATTCATCTTTAGCGTTTATAGTGCTGTGAGCCGTTTAGATAAACCACACCTGAGATCCTGACCTCCCTCAGCTCAGCTCAGTTTCTCCATGTGCAGCGGCCCAAGCCTTTAACAACCAGTAAACAGGACTGCAGGCTGCTCACAGTTAAATAAACAGATATCTTTTTGCCGATATTCACCAATGAGTACCTCCGTTCCACATTTAGGCCTACTGTGCCTCTCATGGGTACCGCTATTCACCTACTTAAACCCAATACATTCTACCTCATTTGTTAAAATCACTGCAGGCTTAACCAGTCATTATTTACCACATTCTCTTAGAAGATATTGTAGTGCTCACAATTCTGTTATATACCACATGCATAGTTAGGCTTTGAGTTGGCCTATGTAATAAGCAGATTATGGAACTCGAGAACATTAAGTCCATGTGTTGTGGTGTCACTGAATACAATCTACTGTGAATCTGAATTGCCATCAAAACTGTAAAAAAATCTTGTTTCTTCCACTTATTTCAGAAAAAAAACATTGTTGACCATAAGTTCTGTTAAAATTTGAAATTAGTCGAGGGTAATAAATATTTTTTCTCCTCTTTTTGACAGAAGACCTGGGGCCTGATGCTAAGAAGCAGAGAACGAGGTTTAAAGGTACGTTCATTTTACCCAGACAGGAAGTAGACAGCTGGCACGAAAAGCATCATGGGACTTGTAGTTTCTCCCCCCCCCCCCCAGGTGGTAGTCAGTAATTAGGGCAGAACAATTGGTCACCAAAAGAAAAAGCAAACCTTATGTTGAGAAGTGCAAGGGTTGTCTTTTACAGCAGAGTAAGTAAATAACAATCATGTTTTAAAAGGGGTAAAGACAATTAAAACCAGACTGTTAACCTAACCCAGTAGGTGGATGGTTTTTAGGCAACAACCAGCACAGGCACTCGCTGCACAAGCCTGTGGGTAAACAATGAGACAATGTTATTGTTATTATTATTATTATTATTATTATTATTATTATTATTATTATTATTATTGTAGTCTCATAATGGTGTTCTTTGGAAGTGAGGGAAATTACTGAACAATTTTTAAATCTTCGAGAAAGGGGGTGGGGCGGCCATTTTAAGTGATTCTTCTGTTAAATGGACAGATCTCAGGAATTTACTAAAATGGAAGCAATCGCCTCACAATGACCTCTCCTCACAGCGTTCACATGGAGAGCTCAGACTAATTAGCCTTTCATGGGAATTCTGGAAACCAGTTCATTGGAGTTCAGAAGACCTTGGCAAGCTTTTGAGAGCCTCATGTTTGGGCGAATATTCTATAATTATTGAATGTTAAATCAGTATATATTTTATTAAACAAGCCGAGAATGATGAGTGCGTGCGTAAGAAACGCGTGAACCGTGTTCTTGTTTGGAATCAAATTTACAGATTTAATGAATGCCAAATGTCCCTTTTTTAACTTGAAACGCCATGTTTGTCAGCTTGAATTAATCTATTGGCCGTCCTGTGACTTCAGTACTTGACCTGCCCCAATCAGAATTTTCCAATTAGGGAGTTTATACAGAAGGGCAGTTTTTACAGGTTGTTTTCTCAGTGTTGCATTTTTCCCCTGGAGAACAAAAGTTTCAAGGGGCACGTAAAAACATAAAACTCCTGAAAACCCTGGAAGCGAGTGAGAGGGCAGACAGAGAGAGAGAAGAGAAGAACGGGGGAGTGGCGGGGGGGGAGGTTGGTCATGTGAGGTAATAGGCCGAAACCTGCCGATCCTCCAGCCGCACCTGGCTCGGGCGGTACTGGGGGGGGGGGTGGGGGCGGGGCCCAACTGGCACGGGTTTCGCCGCTGCCGCTGACAGCGTTCGGTCGCCACGGCAACAGTCGAACCCGTGCGCTTGGGCCGTTTCCCGGCTTGCGGGCCCCGCCCTTCGGGCCGCCCCACGCCTGTCCCGGGACGGGACGGGACGGGCCGGGCCTCGGCCGCCAGCGCACACACGTCAGCGGAGCGCCCTGCCAAATAAGGCCCCGCCCTGCCCCGCCCACCTCTGTGACATCATTACATTACATTACATTACAGGCATTTGGCAGACGCTCTTATCCAGAGCGACGTTCAACAAAGTGTATAACCAAAACCAGGAACAGGTGTGTCGAAAACCCCAGAGGGAAGTACAGTTCCAAGTGCAGGGAACGACCGCATAGTTTAACTTGGAACGTCGGATGATTGACACCCATGATTCCGTTAAGTTTCACCCGCCAAACTTTCCTGGAATGGGAATATTTCAAGCACCAAATTGAAAAGCTGTGTGTACCAAAATAAATTTAAATAAATAAAAGTTTAGATTTTAAATGCATAGCTGTAAGCTTTTGCTGTTTTGCCCAGTGCTTTAGACACCAGGAAAAAAAAAATCCCACAGATTTTTTTACGAGCTTACAACTCTTCGGGAATACATTTCTCTTTTTGTAATTGGTACATTTGGGTTAGCAAGATTAGGTCCTGCCCAAAATTGCCAGGGGTCCGTTTTGAGATTCAGTGCATTGAGATTCTCCCAGCGTGTAAAGAGCTGAAGTGTGGGGGGGCCAGGAGAGAGAGTCACACAGTTTATCTCTTCCAGGAAAAGAGCGCTCCTCTGCACTTTTCCTCCGCTCTCTCCATTTAAGGGCCTCGCCCTCCCTCTGCGTTTGAATGGTTCAACAAGAATATTCAACGTTTTGAGAAGAATATTTTTCCCCGCCTGTTTTTTTTTTGGTTGGTGAAATGCGTAGGATTATAAACGTGCAGTCTTGCATGTGATTTTGTTTTGGTGGGGGCGGGTGGGGGGGGGGGCGTTGTGGGGGGTTGCCTTGCACATTTCTCCATATTCACAGTGTACAGGTGCAAGGGAACGCTGTGTGATTCATTAGCAGGTTAGGTTATGTGGAGGTGCTCGCATTCCTATGGGAGCGAGGGCCGTTTGTTATAGGAAGGGCTGGGGGTTTTTTGGGGGCGGGGGGGAAGGATTGGGGTGGGGGGGGGCTGATTTGTCTATGCATAACCTCAGGTTACATTCTTTCGGAGTGCACAGTCTTAATTAGCCCTCATTAGTGCTACGTGGAGCTCATTAATTTCGTGTGGGAAAATGCGTGCGCAGATTCCAGAGTGTTGTTTTTTTCATCTGCATATCCAGCATGGCCACTTTGCCTGCCTGCTATTTTTCTCTCTCTCTTCTCTCAATAATGGGATATTGATAAATTCACCAGCGGGGAGATTTGTATTGTGGGGGGGATAAACGTGATTGTTTTGTTTTTAAGGTATGAGAAATTGCACCATTATATACGATAATGCTGGAAAACACACCAGGAATATAAAAACGATAGTTTTGTATCTGAGCATTTATTATCTTCAGACTGTTGAGATGAATTTTTGAGACAATTTGGCAGGTATTTCTCATTTTTTATAGGATCGTAAGCGACATTATTGAACCGGTCTTCAATTAATTATCCTGCCTATTTTATTGGCTTTTCCATTTACTTAGTACACAACTTCTTTGTTTTTATTTCTGTATTTTGGTAAAAACAATGTGAATTCGACATTGATCACCATTAGAAACTGAATACCTCTGTATGAGAGTCGATAGTGCATTATGGGGCTGTGATTTTTCAGAAGAGTTTCATTGGAGAAAACAACATTTTAGCGGCTGCTGAATACTGCTGGTGCTATTACCACGTTAGCCTAGATGCATAGGAATTATGCAGGTGCTATTAGCACGTTAGCCTAGATGCATAGGAATTATGCAGGTGCCATTAGCACGTTAGCCTAGATGCATAGGAATTATGCAGGTGCTATTAGCACGTTAGCCTAGATGCATAGGAATTATGCAGGTGCCATTATCACATTAGCCTAGAAGGGAATAATGCTGGTGCTTTTAGCGCATTAGCCTAGATAGGAATTACTGCAGCGCCCATTAACAAGGTTAGCATGGCTCGAAATATCGCTGAACATATGAGTAGCTTAGCCAAAGTAAGACTGCAGGGGGCGCTAATGCTGGCTAGCCTGTACGGAGGAGGCTTGAAGACCAGCTTTACCGCGCTGACTGGGCAGAGGTTCCTGGCTCCATGCCGAGGAGGGTCGGGGGGGGGGGGTGCTGGTGTCAGTTTTAAACGGAGAAGAGCGAGGCTCTGCAGTTCTCTGGTCCCGATGTCGCCCATTAGAGGCTGAGTGCAGTTTTACCGCGGCGGGTTGAAAGAGGAGCGCCGCTAACAGGCAGCGGCGCTGAACCCAGCCCGACGCGGTCGCTGCTAACCCGCTAACGCCCACTGTATACCGCCACGGCTGTGAGGAGGTGCTACTCACAGAGCCCGCTCGTGTGCAGCAGAATCCCCCCCCCCCCCCCCCCCACCCCCACTCTGGTCTTCTGATGCTAAATGAAGACCCGCCCACCAGACCAGACCAGCCCCGCCCCCCCCCCCCCCAAAGCTTGTGTCATTAAGCCGTGATTTTTTCTCATGATCTTTCATGGCTTGGGAGGGAGGGGAACTCTGACAGGGGGACACCTGGTCTCTGCTTCCTGGGGGGAAAATGAGGCTTGGTGGGGTGAGGGGGGCAGGGGAGGTGATGGAGAGGGGGGGGGGGGGTGATGATCACCCTGAGGGGCCCACCAGCTGTCCCCTGCCACACAAAGCATGGTCACATGCAAAGGGGGGGGGGGGGTGTCACTGCTGTAATTATTGGGGGGTCAGGTCAAAAGCGGAGAGCTCAAACACTGTCTACAGGGGTGAGATTTGGGTACAGGAATGAGATCCAGGTACAGGGAAATGATTTGGGTACAGGGTTGAGGTTCGGGTACAGGGAGATGATTCGGGTACAGGGGAGATTCGGGTACACTTCATTCATACAGGCACTGTAGACCCCAAGAGATCCACTGATTCAAAATGGCTGCCGTGCATCACCCAGGTGGGGGCTACACATTGGTGGTGGGTGAGGTGAGCTCCCCCTCATCACTGTAAAGCACTTTGAGCGTTCAGAAAAGTGCCGTATAAACGCGACCATTCATTCATTCATTCATTCATTCATTCATTCATCCAGTCATTCATCCAGTCGTTTTGTGTCGCAGTGAAGGCCGAGAGCGGCTCGGAGCCGGAGGAGAACGGGAGCGCGGACGCCATGGTGGAGGAGATGCTCCAGCAGGGGGACACGGCCGTCATCTACCCCGTCGCTCCAGAGGAGGAGGCGCGGCAGGGCACGCCGGAGGCCAGCGGGCACGACGAAAACGGTAAAAACACCCCCCCGCCAACCCTAAAAACCCCCACCCAACCTACACCCCCCCCCCCCAACCCAACACCACGCACCCACCCACCACAACCCCCCCTCCCCCCCACCTACCTTCATCCACCGCTGCAGTTTTCTTTCAGTAGTGCAGTAACACCTCCAGTCCTGTGGGGGGCAGCAACCTGTTGTTCCAAAACCGCTTTCACGCGAACACACTGTGGAACAATGAGAACAGCAGTTGACAGTATAAAATGTCATTATTTCAGTTTTAGAATATGTTTTTGAATATGTACGGCCTGACTGACAGTTTTTATATATGATGGATGTGTTAGATATTTTGAGATATATCAGAAGACCTGCTGGCTCAGGCAAGAAAATGCACTCAAACTCCAAAGCAGCTTGTACAAAGACGTTACGTTTTTAAATAAAATTAATCAACCGTGTTAAATTACCATAATAAGGCCAGCCTGTTCATAGTTGATTGATTAGTGGCATTTTCACAATCTAAAAAGCTTAAAAAGTATCCTCTCCAGAGCCTGTTTCCTGTATAGATTTGTGCGGTACGTCCATATCAGCAGATATGCCCAACATTGCAGTGTTGAGAAGGCCGTGTTTCTCAGACTCGTGGTGCTGAACGTGGTGCACGGTGGCACTTGTGGATCCTCCCCCTCCCCCCCCCCCCCCCCCCCCCCCCATTTCCTCAAGCCTTCGAGGTCCCTAACCTCTGATTGGATGATTATTTCAGCGCCGTAAAGCGGCTCTCCTTCCTCCTCCCTCACACTCGCCATCGCTCGTCTCTGAGTCCGGGTGCCTGCCTTTAGTGCTCTTCAGAGTCCATCAGACCACCCTCACCAGCTGCAAGAACAGGGTCCTCACAAGCCCTTAAATATCTGCGAAAGGTCCTCACATTCACTGGGGAAAATCAAGGATTTAAAAAAAACCTGAAAATAATTTCTGGCAGAGGTACATACACTCATCTTCAGGGATATCAACTTCAGGGATATCAAGGCATATCATTTGTATTTTTAATTCAACATTCTTGGCCCTAGAGTGCAGTTTTCTGGGACCTTGGATTAACTGTACGAAATGTAACTGCCATGAGGAATGCTTCAAATGGTGGCACGGGTTAGTCATGGGTGAAGTCTACTGTACAGTTTTCTTAGTGGCAAAAGTCATTTAAGGGCTATGAAGTGTAACCGAATCAGTGTCGAAAGTAATTTTGGGAACCTACACCCCCCCCCCCCCCGCAGGGACCCCGGACGCCTTCTCCCAGCTGCTCACCTGCCCCTACTGCGCCAGGGGCTACAAGCGCTACACCTCGCTGAAGGAGCACATCAAGTACCGCCACGAGAAGAGCGAGGACAACTTCAGCTGCTCGCTGTGCAGCTACACCTTCGCCTACCGCACGCAGCTGGACCGCCACATGACCGCGCACAAGTCTGGGCGGGAACAGGTACCGGAACCGGAACCGGAACCAGAACCAGAACCAAACACTGAAACAGAACCAGAACCAGAATCATAAACAGAGCCAGAAACAGAACCAGAACGAAAAACAGAGAGAGAACCAGAACCAGAACCAAACACTGAAACAGAACCAGAATCATAAACTGAGCCAGAGCCAGAGCCAGAACCAGAACGAAAAACAAAGAGAGAACGAGAATCATAAACAGAGCCAGAGAGAGAACCAGGGCCAGCATGAAAAAAGCTGGAACCAGAACCAGAACCAAAAACAGAAACAGAGAGAACAAGGTCCAGCATAAAAAAAAGCTGGAACCAGAACCAGAACCAAAAACAGAGAGAGAGAGAGAAACAGGGCCAGCGTAAGACAAGAATCAGATCTAGAATCAGAATTAGAAACCCAGCCATAACCAAACTTTAGAACTAGGAACACGACCAGAGCCGGAATGACAACAGGAAGGGAACCAAAATCTGAATTATCACCAGAAACAGAACCAGAAACTAAACCAGAAACAGAACCATATCCAAAACCAGAAACAGAATCGGTACGATAATTGAAAAACCAGAGCAGAACCAGAAGCTGAAATGCTGAAACTTCTCCAGCTAGGGGAGTGTATTAAAATAAGAGAAACGTTTCTGTCGTGTCAGCTGTTTAGGAGTGACGTTTTTTATTTGTCCTAACGCTCTGGCGTTGATGCATCTCCAGCTGATTCCCCACCACTCCCAGTGCAGCCAGACCGCCTTTTTAATTCAATTAGCAAGCAGTGGACGACTCCCCCCCCCCCCCCCAAGCAAGATGCCATTAGTGCCGGGCTGGGGTGGTTATCTCTCTCCCAACATCACTGCGTAAATTAATTTTAATGGATTTTTTTCATTACAATGGATCTGAACTCCATTTGTCCCTGCCGCTACATCATTCATGCAAATCTGAGCTGAAACCCAGAAGTGTGTAATTTGGCAGCTCTGCGGATTTCTGACTCTGCTCTTCATGAGAAACACGAAGGTGCCATTCTGAGTAAAGTGGAAGATTACAGGGCCACAGAGGAGGCAGTGCGGGGTGTCAGAGGTTCGGGGAATAGTCAGTACTCTCGTTCACTCACACACACACAACCTGTGGAGGTTTGGAGAATACGCAGTACTCTCGTTCATTCACACACACACAACCTGTGGAGGTTTGGAGAATACGCAGTACTCTCGTTCATTCACACACACACACACACACACACTGTGGAGGTTTGTTGATTCTCACACACACACACACACACACACTGTGGAGGTTTGTTGATTCACACACACACACACACACACACACACTGTGGAGGGTTGTTGATTCACACACACACACACACACACACACTGTGGAGGGTTGTTGATTCACACACACACACTCACACACTGTGGAGTTTTGTTGATTCACACACACACACACACACACACTGTGGAGGGTTGTTGATTCACACACACACACACACACACACACTCACACTGTGGAGGTTTGTTGATTCACACACACACACACACACACACACGTACCACTGTGGAGGGTTGTTGATTCACACACACACACACACACGTGGAGGGTTGTTCATTCATACACACACACACACACTGTGGAGGTTTGTTGATTCACACACACACACACACACACACACACACACACACAGTGGAGGGTTGTTGATTCATACACACACACACACACACACACACACTGTGGAGGGTTGTTGATTCACACACACAGTGGAGGTTTGTTGATTCACACACACACACACACACACACACACACACTCTCTCACACACACATACCCACTCACGCTGTCTCTTCTCCTGTCCCTCAGCGCGTACACGTGACGCAGTCGGGGGGGAACCGAAAGTTCAAGTGCACCGAGTGCACCAAGGCCTTCAAGTACAAGCACCACCTGAAGGAGCATTTACGGATCCACAGCGGTGAGCGCCTCAAAATACCCCCCCCCCCTCCAAAATACCCATCCCTGTACCCAAACCTCACTGGGGTCCTCCAATACCCCCCCCCTCCAAAAATACCTCAACCCTGTACCCAAACCTCACTGGGGCCCCTCCTCCAAAAATACCTCAACCCTGTACCCAAACCTCACTGGGGTCCCCCTCCCCAAAGATACCCACCCATACCACCACTGGGGTCCCTCCCAATCCTCCTGTACCAAACCTACTGGGTCCCTTCCAAATACCACCCGACCAAACTCACTGGGTCCCTTCAAATACCACCCTATACACTCACTGGGTCCCTCCAAAATACCTCACTATACTACTTCATGGGGTTCCCTCCAAATACCTCACCCTATCCACTCACTGGGGTCCCTCCAAAATACCTCACCCTATACCATCATGGGTGTGTCCCCTCCAATACCACCCGACTCAACCTCACTGGGTCCTCCAAAATACCCACGTGGTCCAACTCATGGTCCTCCATACCCCATGGGTCTCTCTGCTGTGTGTGGTTGTGTGTCCTCTGGCCTGTGGAGCGTAACTGTGGTTGTGTGTCCTCTGGCCTGTGGTGTGTAACCGTGTGTGTGTGGTTGTGTGTCCTCTGGCCTGTGGAGTGTAACCGTGTGTGTGTGGTTGTGTGTCCTCTGGCCTGTGGTGTGTAACCGTGTTTGTGTGGTTGTGTGGTTGTGTGGTTGTGTGTCCTCTGGCCTGCGGTGTGTAACGGTGTGGTTGTGTGTCCTCTGGCCTGTGGAGTGTAACGGTGTGGTTGTGTGTCCTCTGGCCTGTGGAGTGTAACAGTGTTGTGTGTCCTCTGGCCTGTGGAGTGTAACGGTGTGTGTGTGGTTGTGTGTCCTCTGGCCTGTGGAGTGTAACTGTGTTGTGTGTCCTCTGGCCTGTGGAGTGTAACTGTGTTTGTGTGGTTGTGTGTCCTCTGGCCTGTGGAGTGTAACTGTGTGTGTGTGGTTGTGTGTCCTCTGGCCTGTGGAGTGTAACGGTGTGTGTGTGGTTGTGTGTCCTCTGGCCTGTGGAGTGTAACCGTGTTTGTGTGGTTGTGTGTCCTCTGGCCTGTGGAGTGTAACCGTGTTTGTGTGGTTGTGTGTCCTCTGGCCTGTGGAGTGTAACGGTGTGTGTGTGGTTGTGTGTCCTCTGGCCTGCGGTGTGTAACTGTGTTGTGTGTCCTCTGGCCTGTGTGTAACGGTGTGTGTGTGGTTGTGTGTCCTCTGGCCTGTGGAGTGTAACCGTGTTGTGTGTTGTGTCCTCTGGCCTGTGGTCTGTAACGTGTGTGTAGTGTGTGTGTCCTCTGGCCTGTGGGTGTAACGTGTTGTGTGTTGTGTGTCCTCTGGCCTGTGGGTGTAACGTGTGTGTGGTTGTGTGTCCTCTGCCTGTGGACGGTGTACGTGTCTCTGCTGTGGGTGTGTTGTGTGTCCTCTAGCCTGTGGTGTGTAACAGTGTGTGTGTGTGTGTGTGTCCTCTGGCCTGTGTGTAACTGTGTTGTGTGGTGTGGTCCTCTGGCCTGTGGGTGTAACGTGTTGTGTGTGTGTGGTTGTGTGTCCTCTGGCCTGTGGAGTGTAACTGTGTTTGTGTGGTTGTGTGTCCTCTGGCCTGCGGTGTGTAACTGTGTTGTGTGTCCTCTGGCCTGTGTGTAACGGTGTGTGTGTCCTCTGGCCTGTGTGTAACAGTGTGTGTGTCCTCTGGCCTGTGGAGTGTAACCGTGTTTGTGTGTCCTCTGGCCTGTGGAGTGTAACAGTGTGTGTAACGGTGTGTGTGTCCTCTGGCCTGTGGAGTGTAACGGTGTGTGTGTCCTCTGGCCTGTGGAGTGTAACGGTGTGTGTGTCCTCTGGCCTGTGTGTAATGGTGTGTGTGTGGTTGTGTGTCCTCTGGCCTGTGTGTAACGGTGTGTGTGTGTCCTCTGGCCTGTGTGTAACGGTGTGTGTGTCCTCTGGTCTGTGTGTAACTGTGTGTGTTTCTGCAGGAGAGAAGCCCTGTGTGTAACGGTGTGTGTGTGGTTGTGTGTCCTCTGGCCTGTGTGTAACGGTGTGTGTTTCTGCAGGAGAGAAGCCATACGAGTGTCCGAACTGTAAGAAGCGCTTCTCCCACTCGGGCTCCTACAGCTCCCACATCAGCAGCAAGAAGTGCATCGGGCCCGTCCCCGTCAACGGCCGGCCCCGCCCGGGGGGCAAACCCGCCCTCTGCCCCTCCCCCTCCCCGTCCCTGGCCCCCTCCCCCGCGCCCGCCGGGCGGACCGTCGCCCGGGAGAAGCCCGACCCGGGGAAGCCGCTCCAGGAGCAGCTGCCGGTCACGCAGATCAAAGCTGAGCCGCTGGAGTACGAGTACAAGCCGGTGGTGCTGGCGCCGGCCGCCAACGGCGTCTTCAACGGGGGCCCCGCCCTGCCGCCGGCCCCGGCCCCGCCCCAGGGCGTGGTCCAGGCGGTGGTCCTGCCCACGGTGGGGCTGGTCTCGCCCATCAGCATCAACCTGAGCGACCTACAGAGCGTGCTCAAGGTGGCCGTGGACGGCAACGTCCTGCGCCAGGTGCTGGAGAGCGCCCACCTCAACGCCGCCAACGCGTCCAAGGAGCCCGGGGGCGGGGTCGCCACGGCGACCGGCGGCGCGCCCGCCGCCACCCACTCCGTCATCTCCGCCATCAGTCTTCCCATCGTCGACCAGGACGGCACCACTAAGATCATCATCAACTACAGCCTGGAGCCCAGCCACAACCCCCACCCGGCCCCGCCCGCGCCCGCGCCCGCGCCCGCGCCCGCCCCCCAGGCCCCCAAAAAGGAGGGCCCGCCCCCCCGGGCCCCGGACGCCGGCGAGGCGGAGACGCCCCCCGAGGACCCCGCCCCGAAGGCGGAGCAGAACAAAGAGGCGGAGCCGGCGGGCAGTGAGGGGGCGGGGGAAGCGGCGGGGGCGGCGGGGGCGGACGGCGAGAGGACGTGTCTGCTGTGTGACGACTGCCCCGGCGGGCTGGACGCTCTGCACACGCTCAAACACTGCGGCCGCGAGGCGGCGGACCCGGCGGCGGCCGACGGCGAGCGCGATGGCGAGGGCGAGGGCGGGCCGGACCCCGGCGGCGTGTCGGCCCTGCTGGCGGACGGCGTGGCGGGACAGCCGCCGCTGAAGAACCTGCTCTCGCTGCTCAAGGCCTACTTCGCCCTCAACGCCGAGCCCACCGCCGCCGAGCTCGCCAAGATCGCCGACTCGGTCAGCCTGCCCGCCCACGTGGTCCGCAGGTGGTTCCACAAGATGCGGTCCGGCCAGATCGCCGTGGGGGGGCCGCCCCGCCCCCCCCAGTCCGGGGACGAGGCGTCGGAGGGGGGCGGAGCCGGGTCCGACCCCCCGGCGGACCCCGCTGCCCCGCCCCCCCCCGCGACCGAAGCGCCGGAGGAGCCCGCGGACAAGGACGAGGACCCGAGCGGCGACCCCCCCCAGGACCCCCCCTCCTCCCCGCTCAACCTCTCCTCCACCGGCCTCGTCATCGTCAAGTCCGAGGAAGAGGAGGACGAGGACGGGCAGGCGGAGCCACTGGACCTGTCGCTGCCCAAGCTCCCCAGGGAGGGGGGCGAGGGGGGGGGCGCCGCCGGCCTTCACCAGGGCAGCGCCTACTCCGTCCAGGAGGAGCCGCTCAACCTGACCTGCGCCAAGAAGGAACCGCCCGCGCCCGCGCCCCTGACCTCGGACACCATCTACGTCACCCCGAGCGCCAACCCCGTCAGCATCGTGGCCACCCAGCTGCCCACCATCCTGGCCATCACCGAGCAGGGCAGCCTGCCCTGCCTGCGCGCCGTCACCGCCAGCAAGCACACCATCCTCATACCGCAGCTGGCCTACACCTACGCCACCGCCACCGCCACCGCCGCCGCCAGCAGCCCCCCCGCGGCCCCCGCCCCGCAGAAGCCCCTGCAGCCCAACAGCCTCCAGGTCAGTCACTGGAAATAGTGATAATAATGCCTATTTATTTATGCTGCACCTTTCCAGTGCATAAGGACACCTTACAAAACTGTTGCAATACTACTACTATTACTACAATATTACTACTACTAAGAATAATAATAATAATAGCAATTGTCTCCAGGTCAGTCACTGAAAATGCACAGTGATAATAATGCCTATTTATTTATGCTGCACCTTCTGAGGTACACAAGGACACTTCACTGTTGTAAAGACACACACTGATGTAATACTACTACTACTATTACTACAGCTACTACTAATAATAGTAAGAATAATAATAAATTGTTTTTACTGTATATAATATTTCACAGTGATGGGAGAAACTCCACCAATGGGCAGCACCAGTGATGCCCAGCAGCCATTTTAGCACAGAACCCTCACCACACGGCAGCTGGAGAGGTGGAGAGGGAGGGAAACAGAATAAACATTTACTTTCCAGGAATTCGTTTCCAGAAACTGAAGGCCATTTTTATTATACCTCGGGTCTCTTCAGAATTATTTTCAGTGAATGTGTTAAGGTTTAAATAATTTTATATTACAGATTTTGTTTTGCAGTGTTAAAAGGCTGTTTGTCTTTAACGCGGTGCGTCCTCATGAGTGCGGTGTGCTGGAGGGGTGTGTCGGCGTGTCCTGGAGGGTGTGTATGCGTTAAACGCAGGCTTTGTGGGGACGTAATGCGTCCCTCCTGACTGCTCAGTCAGAGCCCGGTGGCCAGAGAGCTCATTTCTGGCCTGCTTTCCACACGAGGTCGGCTGCTGCTGCTGCCAGGTTCAGCTCCACCTGTCCAGCAGAGTCTTTAAAGACCTCCATATTTCACCCGGAGCGGAGAGGTGAAATAACCCTCCCCTCCCAACCCCCAGAGAGGCCGAACCCCTGCCCCCAGTCCGCCCCCCCCCCCCCCCCCCGAACCTGGCGCTCAGGAGCGCTGCATGTGTGTTCAGCACGAGGGTGTGGACAGAAGAGGCTCCGATTACGACTGCTGATCTGGGATCAGTCCTGCATTTAGCTCATAATGGACACGGTTAGGACACGTACAGCACAAAACTGACCCTGGATCAGTGCAGGGCTGTATGAACACCAGCCGCGCATTCTCCTCCACGCTCTTAGGGGAGAAGAGGGTGGAGGAGCCCTGTAGCTCAAAGTCCTGACAGTTGCACCATAAAGAAATAATTTACAAAATCCTGCATTCACACTTCAAATGCTAATGGGATAAATCTGGTCGTCGTGGGAACGCTGTCATGTTCTCGTCACGACTTTGATTGGCTGACCAGGTGCAGCTCTGGCGGTGCGCTCCGTGCAGGATGACATCATCGCAGGCGGGTCCTCATTGGGGCTGTAAACCCGCAGAGCTGCCAGCGTTCCGCATTTCTCTGAACAGGAAGTGACCTTAATGATGTCACTTCCTGTACGTGTGTCTCTGTCCGACAGTGACCTTGCGCGAACATAACTTTCTCCAGGCACCGCAGATATTGGCCCGTAAAAAGCATGCCCTGCCCCCAAACAGGGGTGCCTGTATCCCCCAAACTGGAGTGTCTGTATCCCCCAAACTGGAGTGTCTGTATCCTCCAAACTGGAGTGCAGGTGTTTTTTGGACTAATATTTTCACAAGAGAAGCCCGTCTGAGATCCTCACTGCTTCAGAGGGTTCGCTTGTGTCTTTTCAGTTGGTCACGTTGAGTCTCACCGCCTGAACATCAGGGGTTGTATTCATAAAGCATCTGAGATCAGGTTTCTGTCCGTATCCTGTGCTGATCTGAGATCAGTATACTGTTCTTATGAGCGTAAGGGCCAAACTGATCCCTGATCAGTCCTATCTCTCTCTCAGAGAATTTCTGAATACAGCCCAGCTGGATTTGCACTGGATTCATAGACTTGGTGATATCTCTGACTCCCTCCCTCCCTGTCCCCCTCCCCCCCCAGGATGAGAGGCTGGACACTAGTTCAGAGGGGGTGGAGGAGCAGAACGATTCGGACTCGGCCCCCCCGCGGAAGAAGATGAGGAAGACGGAGAGCGGGATGTACGCGTGTGACCTGTGTGACAAGATCTTCCAGAAGAGCAGCTCCCTGCTGCGCCACAAGTACGAGCACACGGGTATGTACCAACCCCCCCCAAACCCTGTACCGACCCCCCCTCCAAACACCGCACACACACCCCCCCAAACCCTGTACCCCCCCAAACACCGCACACACACCCCCCCCAAACCCTGTACCCCCCTCCAAACCCTGTACCGACCCAAACACTGCACACACCCCCACTCCCCCAAACACTGTACCCCCCCTCCAAACACCGCACACACCCCCCCCAAACCCTGTACCCCCCCCCAAATACCGCACACACACCCCCCCCCAAACCCTGTACCCCCCCCAAACACCGCACACACACCCCCCAAACCCTGTACCCCCCCGCCCCCAAACACCGCACACACCCCCACTCCCCCCAAACCCTGTACCCCCCCCAAACACCGCACACAACCCCACTGCCGCCCAAACCCTGTACCCCCCTCCAAACACCGCACACACATCCCCCAAACCCTGTACACCCCTTCCCAAACCACCGTGCATAGTCAGTAAGCACACGTGTACGTACCGACCCCCCCAACCAAACACTGCGCACACAGCCATCCCCCCATCCCAAACACTACACCATCAGCACCCACACCTCCCCCACCCCCTCTCCCAAGACACTGTGCACCCCCCAACACTGCATACCCTCCCAAACACCGCAAGCAAACCACCCCCCGCCCCAAATGCCAACCAACAAGCACACAGGTACATACCGACCCCCACCCAACACACACACACACTGCGCACACCCCCCCCTCCCCCAAACACTGCACACCTACCACATTCCCTCCACCGCACTCCAAAAAAAACTCCACATAGACAGTGTCGAAACCCTAAACACATGCAAATACACACACTCACAAGCACTCACAGATACACACTCTCTACGAACACACATCCTCTCTCTACACACACACACACACACACTCACACACACTAAGAGTTTATAGGGTACCTGGCTGAGGATGGGCTTGTGAGGTCCAAATGACTTCAGGCTGTGATTACGACACCTTTGCCGAACCCGTCCAATTTCTCCAGCCAGCCGAGGGGCTGTACTGCGGAACACTGGTTCTGATCCAAGCTCCCATCTAGAATGTTCCGTTAAACTTGCACTCAAGTTGCTTTCCTTTGCCTAACAGCGCAATAACAGCTCTGCTGAAAAGCCAGAATGAGGTCAGTTTCTACATCGCTGCTGCCTCGACACTGGCCTCACAGTGATGGGAGTGGAGGTCAGCAAGACAAGTAACATCACGGAGAAAAGTGTATCGCTAACATCACGGAGAAAAGTGTATCGCTAGCGTTACGGAGAAAAGTGTATCGCTAACGTTACGGAGAAAAGTGTATCGCTAATGTTACGGAGAAAAGTGTATCGCTAACGTTATGGAGAAAAGTGTATCGCTAACATCACGGAGAAAAGTGTATCGCTAACGTTATGGAGAAAAGTGTATCGCTAACATCACAGAGAAAAGTGTATCGCTAACGTCATAGTGAAAAGTGTATCGCTAACATCACGGAGAAAAGTGTATCGCTAACGTTACGGAGAAAAGTGTATCGCTAACGTCATAGTGAAAAGTGTATCGCTAACATCACGGAGAAAAGTGTATCGCTAACGTCATAGCGAAAAGTGTATCGCTAACATCACGGAGAAAAGTGTATCGCTAACGTTATGGAGAAAAGTGTATCGCTAACGTCATAGTGAAAAGTGTATCGCTAACATCACGGAGAAAAGTGTATCGCTAACGTTATGGAGAAAAGTGTATCGCTAACGTTATGGAGAAAAGTGTATCGCTAACGTTACGGAGAAAAGTGTATCGCTAACGTCATAGTGAAAAGTGTATCGCTAACATCACGGAGAAAAGTGTATCGCTAACGTTATGGAGAAAAGTGTATCGCTAACGTTATGGAGAAAAGTGTATCGCTAACGTCATAGCGAAAAGTTTATTGCTCACATAATTACAAAAAGTTTTTTGCTAACATCACAGCGAAAACTTTATTGCTAGCATAATAGTGAAAACTTTATCGCTAACATCATGTTGTATGTATAGTGCATAGCTAACATAATGGCAAAAAGCACATCGCTAACGTCACCGCTAAAAGTATAGCTAACGTTATGCTGAAAAGCGTCTCATTAACGTTATTGTAATGTTCTCACAGAAGGTTGGGGTCTTTGTGGGGTTAGTGTATGGTCGGGGTGGGAGGGTGGGGGGTGAATTTTGGGGAGGTCATCGTATTCTGACGGAGCACGGGGTCGCTTGTGGGGGTAGATTTTGGGGGTGTCCATGCTGAGCCTCACCCTGTCTCCCCCCCCCCCCCCTCAGGCAAACGGCCTCACGAGTGTGGGATCTGCAGCAAGGCCTTCAAACACAAGCACCACCTGATCGAGCACATGCGCCTGCACTCGGGGGAGAAGCCCTACCAGTGCGACAAGTGCGGCAAGCGCTTCTCCCACTCGGGCTCCTACTCCCAGCACATGAACCACCGCTACTCCTACTGCAAGAAGGAGGGGCAGGAGCGCCAGGAGGGGGCCGAGCCGGGGGCCCAGGGAGGCGCGGACACGCCCGCCGCGGGGGAGCAGGCCGACGGCAGGACCGCCTCCCCTCCCTCCCAACCGGACTCGGAGGACCGCGACGAGGAGGAGAGCGAGGACGAGGAGGAGGAGGAGGAGGAGGAAGAGGAGCTGGAGGGAGGAGTGAGCGAGGACGAGATCCAGGTGGTGCGGGTTGGGGAAGGTGAGGACAGCGAGGAAGAGTGGAGGGAACACGCGGGGGAGGATGAGGAGGAGGAGCCAGAGGAGGAAGGGGAGGAGCTAGAGCAGGAAGGCAAAGAGACGCAGGGAGAAGAGGCATGGCGTGACGAGGAGGCGCAGGGAGTTGAGGAGGTGCGGGTGGGGGAAGTTGGGCTGCAGGAGGTCGAGGAGGAGACTGAGGGGGAGACGGAGGGGGAGACGCAAGAGGAGATGCAGGAGGAGACGCAGGAAGAGACAGCGGAGGAGGAGACGCAGGAAGAGACAGCGGAGGAGGAGACACAGGAAGAGACAGCGGAGGAGGAGACACAGGAAGAGACAGCGGAGGAGGAGACGCAGGGGGAGGGGGAGATGCAGAAGGAGACGCAGGAGGAGGAGACGCAGGAAGAGACAGCGGAGGAGGAGACGCAGGAAGAGACAGCGGAGGAGGAGACGCAGGAAGAGATGGCGGAGGAGGAGACGGAGGGGGAGGGGGAGATGCAGAAGGAGGGGGAGATGCAGAAGGAGACGCAGAAGGAGACAGAAAAGGAGACGCAGGAGGAGACAGAGGGGGAGACGCTGGAGGAGACGCAAGAGGAGATGGAGGAGAGGCAGGACAAGGAGACGCAAGAGGAGACGCAGGAAGGTCACACTCAGGTGGAAGAGGAGGCCATGGAGACACAGGAGAGCGAAGGAGGAAGCGGGACGGTGGAGGAGGTGGAGAGAAACGCGGGCGAGGGCTCCGAGAACAAAGAGAAGAAAGAGGAGGCGGAGGAGGAGTGAAGAGAACGGGGCGGAGGAGTTAAACCACACTTAGTTTACTACACAACACGCGTAGAGTCATGAGGAGAGGGGGAGTTAACCCAGACACTGTGTCTCACTTCATTACTGTGGACAAACCGGGGTGTGCCTCAACTTAAAGAGAAAAAAAAATCACTTTTCCACGTGAGAAATTTTCAGTGTTACAAGCGGTTTGTAAAAATACATAAAGAATAACAAAAAAAACGCATATACGGACTTTGAAAGAAAAAAAAACAAGAGTTGACAAAGTTTTAGATAATGTTTTATTACTAAAACATCCAGGATCATTTCTTTTATCAGTGTTACTAATTTAATCAACGTCACTCATGTTTTAACCTTTTAAGCTGTACAGTTGGGAGAGATTTCTATACCTTTTTATTGCCAATGAAGTTTTTGCTAAAATCAGTATTTTATTAAGTTTGAAGAAAACCTCTGCACTACAGTATTCCTGGTTTACACCTATGGATACCGACATGCTTCTGTGTTGTCTACCCATCAGTATTATCGCACTATAGGCACCCTCCACCGCATTAGCGGAAATTAGCACGTTAGCATAGTTATTCGTTTTGAATTGGATCGTTAGCCTTAACGAAGAATACGATACTCTAGGGCGCTGACGCCTTCAGCGGGATCCGACCTATCAGGGAAGACGGTGTCAAACCACCAAGCCAGCATTCTTTCTTTACCGACCTCCGTTCCGACCGACCGACCGACAGACCGACCGTGTCCTTCGCTATGTCTGGTATTACGGGCTGCGTATATACGTTTCTCCGTTAATTTCAGCCAACGCCAAATCCACTATACTGTTTTTATTTTTTTAGGAAAGAGACGGAGAGAGAGAGAGAGAGAAACGCTCACGCAGCTTAAGTCAGAGGCGGGATGAAAGGACAGCGAGCGCGCGCTGCGGTTAGACCGAACGGAGGAGTTCTCTTGAGTTTTTTTTGTTTGTTTTTTTTTCGTCGGTTTGAATCGGAGCTCAGTGTTACGGCGTTCGTTGAAGCGGGAGGATGTTGGATACGGAGCATTTCAACCCCCTGGCCTTATGCAAACCTGTGAGCTGGAAGTGCCATTTGACCAGTGTTATTTTTTACTAAAATGGCCATCGCCAGTATTTGTGTTGGTGTTTAAGGGTCCATGTTAGCTAAGATTTGTCTTGCCATTTTTTAAATTATTTTATTTTTATTTCTGTGTGTTCTTCTCAGTTTAGAGAAAAGACTTCAGGGGGAATATTCAGTTACAGAGTGAAGGAAATTTCTAAGGTTTTTTTTTTTTTTTTTTCCTGTCTTGGAATGTCAGTCAAAATGGGGGTCCCCACATTGCTAGAACCTGAAGAAATAGTGTGACAGCCCTGACCTGCACTTGAAGGAAGCAAATGTTAGCAAATATGGTCCCATAAATCAAGTGTTTAGATCATTTTACCAGTCAGTATTATAGTATTTTACAAGTTTTTTTTGTTTTGTTTTGTGTTTGTGGGGGGAAAAAATGTTTGCTCAGTGTCTCAACCAATGGCAGTATAGTTCCCGCCTCACTGAAATATGTTTAGTTATAGAAATCTTTTATATTTATGTGTCTTATTTTTATATTTCTTTACGGTTATTTATTACACAATGTAGTGTATAATACTGTAGTTTGTATTAATACAATAATATATTTTAGTATGAAAATAATTTGGAAGGTAAGTGATTTCAAAGCTAGAGAGAGAGAGACACAGCTCTGGCCTTTGAGATGTGCTTTAAAAATATGATTATGATTCAGTTAAATGTTTAAAAAAAAAAAAAGGAAATGAAAGTGGAACCTTTTACTTTTGCATCCATTATCAAGTGTGTTTTGTTTTCCCCACTTTTAAGTATGAAGCTACTGAATCTATTGAAACTAACTGTGTGGACTAATGGCATGAGTCTTTGCTGTCGTATCAGTTGAAGGATCTACCCTAATGATGGCGATATACTGTCCTTTTGCAAAGCCAAACCTGGATTGACATACTTTTTTTTTTTTTTTTACCTGTGCCAAGTTGAATTGTTTTTATGTCTGCACCAAGACTGAAACTTGTTTTTATAAGTCCCTGTCTAATTCAGTTTAATGATTTTTTGCATAGGTTTTTTTTATGACTGGCCATCACAATAAAATACATCAACAAAGTTTGTCTGAGTTTAATATTTGCCTCTTGTTTTTTGAATCACCTCACAAGCACAATAACCAGCAACTTAAAGGATAACACAGTTAATTTTCATTTTCTCAGTATCGTCAACATGTCCAATGAAAAGACAGAAACCGATAATGTTTCTGTTCAACTCTCAGTGAATTTATCCTATGAACAATTATCTAGCCAACACCAATATGCCAGAAGTTGAACCCCTGGGGTACAGAAGTGTCATGAAGTACTGAGAGTCGGAAAGAAACATTTTATGGTGATGATACTGGAAAAAAAAGACCAGCGTTATCCTAAACACAGCAGTGAGATGTAATCAGAGGAGATAAGAGCACGGGCAGCACTGACTGCGGAAAGCTAACAGCGTTAGCGCCGTGGCGGTGAAAATGAACATTTCACGTGAAGCGCTTTAAGATTTTAATTGCATCCAAATGTGTTCTGCAAAAATCAAGATCCGTGTGTGGCATTCATACGACCGTCCAGTTTAGATAAAGCCTTCATTGTTCAAGGAGGGTTGAAAAAAAGAAAAGAAGGAAATTGCTAAAGTAATCTGTTCCTTTCACAAAGTGATTGCTGGCCTTTGTGATGTCACAACCGATCTGAAGGGATACATTGTTTCGAGCGGAAATTAATTGGAATAGAAATTGAATAGCCTGTCGTGAATCTTTTTTTTTTTTTTTTTGCGTTTGTTTAATGCCCTGGATTAAGGACTGAAGCCATTCCAACGTTCAAAAAAAAAAAAGGCAGAAATCACTTCGGTATCGCGCACCTCTGACAGGTGTGCTATCGTCCTTCTTTTGCGACAGAAGGTCGCGGTGAACAAAGCGCCTCTCATCACAAACAACCCCAACCCCGCACCCCCCCCCGACCCTCGTCCCGTCCCGTTCTGTCCAGAGCTAGCAACAGGTGGTATAACACAGAAGAAATTAAACAAGTGACGAGTCCTTAAGAGATAATTAGCGCGGCTCTGCTTCAAAATTAGATTTCAGAACCGCCATCTCCCGGTGGCGACGCGAGAGACCCGCGTTATGGCTGTGCCGCGGTGCCGTTAAATTAGACGGCCCAGTCTCAGTGCTGGGCCTCCGGGCCACCAGGGGGTGCTAAAGTCCTCTTCCGTTAAAGTAACAGAGAGAAGGAAAATTCAGCTCTGTTTTGCAGTACGGTGACACACGTGCCACACACACACACACGTCGGCTCACCTCCATCAGATCCTCTCATTGTCGCTGGCCTATCACAGGGCATTTCTCTGTCCAGACCCCGCCCCTCTCTTCCCCCTCTCCTCCGCTCCGTCGTTCGCACCCACCTCTTTCAGAACAGGGTCGCGGGTCTGGAGAGACACAGGGCGTGTGTTAAACTGTTTAAACTGTTACTCAACACTTCATCCATCACTTTCAGCGGCCAATCACACGGCTAATGCAGAACACGTTTCCGCGGTTACTGGAGCCGTTCGTGTTCTGGCTGGATTCCTCTTCTCTACGGCTGTGACACAACCTCTCCCCAAAAGTATTTTTTTATTTCAGAGTCAATTCATCTCTCAAAAACAAGCTGTATCAGACACCAGAAAAAAATTCCAGGCACAGCAACATCCCCTGATATGTGTGTGTGTGTGTGTGTGTGTGTGTGTGCACTTTTGTTTGTGTGCACAATTGTGTGTGTGTGTGTGTGTGTGCATGTGTGTGTGATTGAGTGACTGAATCACAAGTCCCCCCCCTGCCCCCAACTCCCAGACCTGTACCTGACACCCCCTCTCTCAGGCTCTGCTTCTATTTGCTGTGGGTAAGCAGGGAGGACGTCCTGACCCTCCAGTACACTGTGACTCCTGTTTTTAATATGGATGAATTACACGGTTAAAGTGAACCACAGGAAACGCAGCGGGGGGTTTGCGGGATCGGAGGATAGCTGAGCCAATCTGGCAACCCCAGGGAGCAGGACCAGCTGCGGTCCGCGGGGGAATCCGTTCCTGGGAAAGTTTCTCCAGAAAAAAACCGCAGCTATTCAACTCCCGCCCCTGGAGAACTGCGGAGTCGGAAACCGTTTCAGAATCCAAGAGATCAGGTGAGTGGAGTGATGGATTGAGCGCCGAGTTAACGGCAAAAACCTGCGCGCCTCGCGGCTCTCTTGGGGAGAGAGAGAACACGCGGCTCCGAACTCAACACGCCCGCCCGTACGAACTCAGGCTGCGTCGGGCGAGGCTTTCCTTTTACGGCCAATGGAACGGATTTAAAATAGGTCCTTTTCCGCTCTCTTGTGGCAGCGAACAGACATTGCATGCACCGTGCCCATACTTCAAGACCTGATACGTTTTTGAGCTGTTCTAATGCTCCCTCTCGGGAATAGAGAACCCGTTTTGTATTGACCTTACAAATTATTTTCACAACCGCCGCTATTATAGAGACAAGGCGGGAAAAAACGCCATATCGAGTGATGCTGATTTGATTGCAGAAAATCATTTTGCTCTTATCTCCACAGAACAAGAACACTGGTTTTTAAAACCGCCTATCAAAATAAGTGCTACCCCAAGCCTAACAGGCAACTCATAGCGAAGGGGAGGGAAATACTCGCCCACATTTTTTTAACACCTTGACCTGAGGCGGAAGCACTTAGGAACAGTAGCGAGCGTCACGTGCTTACCAACAACTCATTCGGTGACCAAAACCAAACGAGCAGTTTGTGCAATAACATACTTCACCGCTAGAGGGGGGTCAACACGCAGCAAGGCAATCGCAACCCTTTCGTTATAGTGCTTCTACTTGCCGAGAGAAACACGTTATTTATTCCAATCAGTCATCCACCATTTAGTCAGACAAATGGTCTTTCAAGCTGCAGAAATGCAGATTGGATTATATTTCAGGCGTTCGGCCCATCAATTCTGAACAGCGTCGTAAAATAAATGTTACTTCAACCAGTGGCTCTATAAACAATTATGAGGAGGGGAAAGGGATCCAAGAGTCCGTCTCCAATGAACTCTGCTGTGAGTTTGAATCAGCTCTGTGTTTGATACCGTGGTCCGAGAGAAAGAATTGTGCCAGATCTTCTGTGTTTGACACGGTGTTGAATGTGCTGTGTTTGACGCTGTAGGGTGGAGTTGGAGCACAACGCTGTAGTTCTTCAGTCTATCTCTTTTTAACCTCTGTAATGATTAAGCCCTAATCAGACGCGGGGGACCTGCAGCAGGGGAATCGGGGCGCGGTCGCTGGAGGGCAGGTATCACTGCACCAACGACGGGGACAGCTCCTCACCTGGGAATCAGCGGAATGTTCCGGTTCTCTCCCGTCACACGCACGCTCACCTGCACCCGACGCCACCGTTCTGCCTGCCAGTGGGACGCCTGCTTCACCCAAACCATTACATCAGCACACAGAGGATCAATCAGTACACACACACACACACACACAAACACACATAGGGCAGAGGATCAATCGGTACGCACACAAACAAACACACACACACACACACAGGGGACAAGGGATCAATCAGTACACACACACACACACACACACACACACACACACGGGACAAGGGATCAATCAGTACATACACACACACACACACACGGGACAAGGGATAAATCAGTACACACACACACACACACACACACACACACACAGGGACAAGGGATCAATCAGTACACACACACACACACCACACGGGAAGGATAAATCAGTACACACACAAACACACACACACACACAGGGGGACAAGGGATCAATCAGTACACACACACACACATAGGGGACAAGGGATCAATCAGTACACACACACACATATGCGTGCACACACACACACAAACACAGGGGAGAGGATCAATCAGTACGCACACAAACACACACACACACACACGCACACACAGGGACAAGGGATCAATCAGTACACACACACAGGGGAGAGGATCAATAAGTACGTACACACACACACACACACACACACACACACACACACAGGGGACACCCATGCACATGCACAGCAGCTCAGCTATTGGACGGCCGCTCCTCTCCGAATGTTTCCTCCCCCCTCACCTTCTCTCGGCTGGGGGCCGTCGGTACCTGCGTCAGTACCTCCCATTCTCCCCGCGTTCAGGTGAGCGGGAAGTCCGCTCCGTTTCAGCTCTCCGTACCTGAACAGGACAAAATGGCCGCCGGTGGACTCCCCAGCAATTAGGAGCCATTTCATTACGCCCGGCAGACGGAGACGGATACTTCCGCAGTCTGACTGATGGACTGTTACCGGGCGGGGATCTGGACGGACTCGGCCTTATTTATTGCCTCCTGAATTAGATTGGTAGTTTCTGAATTATTTATTTTTTTTTTTCATTATGCAAATACGCTGCTGGAACACATCGCCACCGTTTAAAACACACTGGATTCCCACAGAGTACGCTCCTCGCCCACCACTAGAAATTCATAAATAGCGAAATGGTGAGATCACATGATTGGCTAACACTGCAGCACACACATGTCCAATTACAGTTTTTAATCTGAAGTACTGCAGCCTGATATTCTCCAGAAGCTGGACAAAATGGAGCAGAGCACAGATTTGATGCTGACAAGCAGCTTCTTTTTTTTTTTTTTTTTTTTACAGAAAGCCCTGTGTGCACCTGACCTTTAAGTTCACATACACTTGAGTATATATATATACAAGCACACATGCATAGAAACACGCGCACACACACACACAATACACACACACACACACACACAGGCAGCAGTGTGATCCAAAAGCCACCACCTAGCCAACTGCAGAAATATGATTTTCATTGCAGCATTAAAGACAGTTAAAAATTACAGCCTTTTATGAGAAAATGTGACTCTGATCTGATGGTTTATTGCAACAGGTTTATATGCTTCAGGAGGGAGAGAGAGAGAAAAAAAGAGAGAGAGAGGGAGCGAGAGAGCAAGAGAGAGAGCGAGACAGAAAGAGAGGGAGGGAAAGAGCGAGAGTTATCATCATCATAGTGTTTGTTGTTAAACAGATATAACAATTGTTTAGTTCAATTTATGTTCATGCACTAATGTCTTTTTGTATTTCTGGATGTACACATTGGCAATATTTATTTACTATTTAAATATTATTATTTAAATACTTATGTATTTCATGCCAATAAAGCAGTTTGAATTTGAATTTGAGAAAGAGACGGGAAGCACGTGAGGCCACATTAACGGTTTTTATTTCCAGTGATTTGGGGGGTTCACGCCCCAGTTTAACTGCAGACAGCACAAGACTGGGTCCAGTTACAGGAAGTACCTTTTCCATGCAGCTTCTGAGATGACGGTCCTTTTTATCTACATGCCTATATTACAATACTTACAAAAAAACCTGCCATTCAACAGAATAAAAAGCAGCTAAAACACTGAATATTTACACTTAAGTTACTTATTTTATACAGAAATATTTAAAATTCAAGTTCCATTAAAATCCAAAATGAAAGAAAATAAAAAGTATAAAACATGTTAAGACCCAAGTGGAATGCCGAAAAGAATGGAAGCGCAGAATTTGCCCGTTGTTTGTTAAACCTGTAAAATTACTGAATAAGCCGGCATCTTCTCACATTTCAATAAAAGACAAATATGGCACCCAAAAGCAACTAACCCACCCGCAATTTAATGAGGCACTTTCCTTTGAGAAGAAATGTGATTTCTGATTTACTCATCCTTTATTCGGTATTTGTTTGTTTTGTTTTATTTTTTTGCGATCTGACGGGAGGAAGCGAGGAACCCGGAAGGGAGAGGCGCTGAGCCGCGCTCGCGCGGAAACGGCGGTAAAAGCGTATTGCGTCGGTGGAGTTCGTTGGGCACTCGCCTCTCGTTTTCGGAGCGGTAGATATATATTTTAAATATTTTTTTAAAGTTCTGGCGGGTTTACGGACGCACTGCGCAGACGTGTCCACACCGACACAGCACAGAACCAAGCCAGAAGGGAAACGACGCTTCAAGTACACAGAGAGCAATAGAGTACACTTTAAAACGAGACCCATAACCAGCAACTTAGCTTTAGTCAACGGAACAGCGAAGCATTTACATTCTTCCTCTGCGTTGCCAAGCAACCGCACATAACGGTCGCCCCTTTCCCAAAAAACGGCTCCTGTTACGCGCCAAGCCCATAATTCTTCAGTAATGCTTAAGACACTAGAGCTGCTCCTTTCTAATATTTTCTTTTTTTGTTTTTTAAAATCTGTGTTGTGACATAATAGGAAGGGACTTTTATCATTATAAATACAGAAGGCATAACGCAGTCAGCCCTGTGGATAAAGGCCTCTGATGTCTTTCAGTATGACTGGGGTTAACCAACTCAAGGTGGGACCACAAAATAGTTACCATACGCCAGTTAAAATGATGATACACATATTCAGTACATGGTTCCAGTATTTTTTTTCCTCATTTTTTTTTTGCACTAATAACCCTGTTGTGAGAGTAAAACAAAAAAAAAATATCCATGAATGTGCAGTAGCCCTGGCTGATAATATGTACACACACAGCAGTGCGCTGGGCGGCTGTGTCTGTCTCTTATAAATACTGATAAAAGCGCGAGCGCACCACTTGAGCTCCTGTCAGTTTGTGGGGGTGGGCGTCCGCCGACAGGCTCAGAGCGCCCTTGCTCTTGCCCTGGGGGCTGTCTCCGTTGAGCTGCTCTGCCCCCAGGGGGTGGTCCTCAGGCGATGTGGGCGTGGCTGCGGCGGAAGGGGCGGAGTCGGCCCCCCTCTCGGCGTTGCCGGAGCGACCGCGCTCCCGGACGATCCAGTCGCGGATGGAGAAGTCCTGCGAGCTGCACTTGGGCTTGAGCCGGTCCATGGCGGACAGCTCCGCCCCCCGGCCGGCCCCGTCCTTCCAGTCGTCGTTGACGACGGCGGCCAGCTGGGCGAAGTCGCGCTGGCCCCCCATGGTGTGGCGCCGGCGGATGCCCTTCTTCCGGCGGGCCTCCGGGGAGCGGGCCTTGGAGGGGGTCCCCCCGCCCCCCGACACCCCGAACATGTCGTCCGCCGAGCTCCGGAGGCGGAGCTTGAGCCGCTCGGTGATGCGCAGCCTCCACGGAGGCTCCGCCTTCTCCGACTCCTCGCTCTTGGAGGAGGAGCTCAGGCTGCCGGAGGACCGGCCCTTGACGGCGCCCAGGACGCGTGAGAGCGCGCTGGGCTCCCGGTCGCTGCGCCCCCCCTCGGCGGAGGAGGAGCTGTCCGTCTTGGGGTGCGGGGGCGGGGTCGGGGGCGGGGCGGCGGGGGCGGGCGGGGCCGGGTCGGGCTTGGGGAAGACGGGGAAGTCGCTCTCGCTGTCGGTCTCGGCGGGCCGGCCCTCGCTCACCAGCTCGCTGCGCTCGTCGTCCGCCTCGTCGCCACGGCTCTCCGCCACCGAGCGCACCTCGGGGCTCAGCGCGCTCGACTCCGCCCCCAGCAGGAAGGGGCAGGTCAGCGAGGAGGTGGTGGAGTAGTCCGAGGTGATGGAGCTCACCTCCGCCAGGGCCTCGTTGCCGCGGGGATCAGGGGCGGGGCCCGGGCAGGGGGCAGGGCGTTTCGGGGGGGCGGAGGCCTGGGAGCTGCTGCTGTTCATGGTGCCGAGGTCAGAGGTCGCGTCGTCGCACTGGGAGGTGGGGTCGGACAGGGAGGACTGGCGAGCCACGTTTCCACGGAAACTGAGGGAGGGGGAGGAGAACGGCTGGGGGCAGAGGGCCTTCTCCCCGACTATCTCCTCCCCCCTCGGCTCCGTCTCCGGTGGCAACGGCTCTACTTCCTGTTTGCCGTTTATCTGACTGGCGCCAGCGTCATCGTCCTCGCTCTCTGTGCAGGCGTTCCCCCGGCGCCTGGCCCTGTCGGGCCGCTGGTCCTGGTCCCAGTCCTGGTTCTGGTTCTGCGCTGGGCTCTGGCTCGGGTTCGGGCTCGGGCCGCCCCGGTTCTGGCTCTCCTTCCGGATGAAGACGGCGTCCAGGTCGTCGTCGGAGCTGCTGGGAAGCGGCTTCTCCTTGTGCTTCCTGCGCTTGCGGCTGGCAGCGGCGAAGATGGAGGAGCGGAGCAGCTCCCTGCTGTACTGCTCTTTACCCGAGCCCCACGAGCCCTGCAGGGACATGAGCACAGGAGCGTTACAGCAGCACGGGTCAGCACACACACACGTCAGCACAAACACCAATCAGGACAGACACCCGTCAGCACCAACACCCGTCAGGACAGACACCCGTCAGCACCAACACCCGTCAGGACAGACACCCGTCAGCACAGACACCCGTCAGGACAAACACACGTCAGCACACACACCCGTCAGCACACACACCTGTCAGCACAGACATCCGTCAGTACAGACACCCGTCAGCACAAACCCGTCAGCACACACACCCGTCAGCACAGACACCCGTCAGGACAAACACACGTCAGCACCAACACCCGTCAGTACAAACACCTGTCACTACATACACCTGTCAGGACCAACACCCGTCAGGACAAACACCTGTCAGGACAAACACCCGTCAGGACAGACACCTGTCAGGACAAACACCAGTCAGGACAGACACCCGTCAGTATAACAACACAAACATCCGTCAGTACAACACAAACACACCACTCCCACTCTACAGGCCACATATACACACTGACTGAGCGTGTGTGTATCTCTACAGTAATGCACAGGTCCAGGCTGTGTTTGAGTGGATGTGTATCTCTACAGTGATGTGCAGGTCCAGGCTGTGTTTGAGTGGATGTGTATCTCTACAGTAATGCACAGGTCCAGGCTGTGTTTGAGTGGATGTGTATCTCTACAGTAATGCACAGGTCCAGGCTGTGTCTGAGTGGATGTGTATCTCTACAGTAATGCACAGGTCCAGGCTGTGTTTGAGTGGATGTGTATCTCTACAGTAATGCACAGGTCCAGGCTGTGTCTGAGTGGATGTGTATCTCTACAGTAATGCACAGGTCCAGGCTGTGTCTGAGTGGATGTATATCTCTACAGTAATGCACAGGTCCAGGCTGTGTTTGAGTGGATGTGTATCTCTACAGTAACGCACAGGTCCAGGCTGTGTTTGAGTGGATGTGTATCTCTACAGTAATGCGCAGGTCCAGGCTGTGTTTGAGTGGATGTGTATCTCTACAGTAATGCACAGGTCCAGGCTGTGTTTGAGTGGATGTGTATCTCTACAGTAATGCGCAGGTCCAGGCTGTGTCTGAGTGGATGTGTATCTGAGGGGAGGGCCGCACCACTCACCTTTGATCTTGCGGAGTCACTGTTGGGTGAGTCTGGAAGAGGAGAGAACATATGAGCCTCATGCATTTACTCCTCACGCACAGAGAGAGGAGAGAGGGAGGGGGAGAGCGAGAGGGAGAGGGAGAGAGGGAAGAAAAAGTAAGAGGGAGAGTGACAGAGGTCACAACTCACAGCGATGGCACCACACTCACTCACTCACTCAACCACACACGCATGCACACACACACACACACACACACACAGAGCGGATGGTGACAGAGAGTGGACGATGGCTACGTACACGATGCTACAGCACAGGTCAGCTGCACAGACAGCAGGCCAAGCACAGGCGACTACACCCCCCCACTGCACCCCCAACTACAGCCACCAGCACCGCCATCCTATCCCAACTGTGCGTGCGGGCCACCACACCTTCACCTGGACAGGACATTCCGGGGGAGGGGAGGCGGTTTGGACGGTTTTTACAATGTGTGTGTGTCTGTGTGTGTGCACGTTTGAAAATACAGTATACCCTAGTGTGTGTGTGCATGTTTGAAAATGTAGTATACCCTAGTGTGTGTGTGCATGTTTGAAAATGTAGTATACCCTAGTGTGTGTGTGCATGAATGTAGTATACGAGTGTGTGTGCTTTTGTGTAGTATGTGTGTTTGCGTATGTGGTGCTGTGAGAGAATGAGTGACTGGTGGATGGTGGGGGGGTCGGTGAGAATGAGTAACAGTGACTATGACAAGGGGTGAATTTGTTGAGGGAATCTCGTGATGCAGAATGAGCACTAAAGAACAACTACGGGGTGGGGGGGGGGACAAAAATCACAGAGCTCAGACACAACAGGGGGAAGAAAGGGGCTAGCTAACAGCGGCCTCTACAGGACGGGAGGAGGAACTGCCTCAGTGTTTCCCGAGCGAGCCCAAGTTTTTTTTAATTATTTTTTTAAACACGGCGGCTAGTTTGAGCCTCAGCTCAGCGCCACACTGTTTGGGTCCTCTCTGGAATTAGAGCGCTACGGAAGAGAGCTAAGCCAGCACAGCCCCCCACCACACCCCTGGAGACACACGACCGAATGGCAGGACCGCTGAAGACCCCGCTGACCGTACCATGCCACAGCTCCTCACCGGGTGCGTCGGAAATAACCAGAGACAGCAAACAGGCTTTGAGAAATTGCACAGTCCTCGCTGCGCTCGCTGGACTCTTAAGAAATCGACGTACACCACAGAGGACATGACACCCCATTTTGTTTTTTTTGGTTTTTTTTTTTCTTTCTTTTTTTTTTGGTTTTATCTTTACAAGAACCAAGTGTTTCTGCAGACTAGGCAGCTACAGCAGTCCGTCATCCGACAGCCCCAGCTGTCCGTCAGAGACATTGCACAGTCCACCAGTGACATCATGGAATGATAGGCTCCGCCCACCTGGCCTGTCGTGAGATCAGTGTGTGTGAGTGCTGGGCATCCCTTAAGACCTTAAGACACGTGACCAAGGGGTGGGGGTGGTGGGGCAGGGGGGCAGTTTTTGGGAAAGAACACACCAAGTTAGTACAACGGCAGGCAGGATCACGCTCACAGAAATTACTCAAAGGAAAATACGGAGTCGGGGGATGAAAAGGGTGGGGAGGATAAATGGGGGGATGAATGAGTGAATGAATGAAAGAGGAGAAATATGGAAAAAGTGAACAGAAATAAAGCAACAACAACAAAAAAAGAAAGAGTAAAAATGAACCAAACCCCGATGCCCTGTTTGGGCCAAATCATATTTAAAAATTAAACATAAATGCATTGCAACAATAAGTGTGACAACAGGGAAACCATTTCAACCCGTTTCCCTAAGGCTGAGCTACGTCGAGTGCGCATCGGCAGGGCTAAGCTATGCTAACTCAGGTGCTCATCGGCAGGGCTAAGCTATGCTAACCCAGGTGCGCACTGCCTGGGCTAAGCTATGCTAACCCAGGTGCGCATTGCCAGGGCTAAGCTATGCTAACTCAGGTGCGCATCGCCAGGGCTAAGCTAAGCTCACCCGCACCCGCATCGCCAGGGCTAGGCTAAGCAAACGTGCGTCCGCATCACCCGGGCTAAGCTAAGCTACCCCACACGCGCATCACCAGGGCTAAGCTAAGCTACCCCGCGCGCATCACCAGGGCTAAGCTAAGCTACCCCACGCACGCATCACCAGGGCTAAGCTAAGCTACCCCACGCGCGCATCACCAGGGCTAAGCTACCCCACGCGCGCATCGCCAGGGCTAAGCTAAGCTACCCCACGCGCGCATCACCAGGGCTAAGCTAAGCTACCCCACGCACACATCACCAGGGCTAAGCTAAGCTACCCCACACGCGCATCACCAGGGCTAAGCTAAGCTACCCCACGCACACATCACCAGGGCTAAGCTACCCCACACACGCATCACCAGGGCTAATCTAAGCTACCCCACGCGCGCATCGCCAGGGCTAAGCTACCCCACGCGCGCATCACCAGGGCTAAGCTACCCCACACGCGCATCGCCAGGGCTAAGCTACACTGCGAACATCACCGGGGCTGCCGCGGTTACCTGACACTTCTCCCGGGGAGGTGAGCCCGGTGCGGCCGATGTTGGTGAGCAGGTGGTCGATGTTGGGCACGGGCTGGGACTCCACCGCACTCTCCTGGGGCACGCTGGCCTGTGGGGTCAAGGGTCAAAGGTCAACCACCGTCCAACTAGCAGAGCAAGCCATTACCTACCAAGCCAACATTGCTCAGCTGAGTCAAGCTGCTCAACTGCTGGACATCAGCTTACAACCCCCAAAGAACTCAACTGATTGTGATTTTTTTCCATAGACTGCGTTGTTGCCGTTCTCGTTGTGTTAGTGTTAATCAGTTTAACCTTCAGGGTCCAAGTTGAACTATGCGGTTGTTCCCTGCACTTGGACCGGTACTTCTCTCTAGGGGTTTCGTCATACTTGTTCCTGGTTATGGTTATACACTTTGTTGTACGTCGCTCTGGATAAGAGCGTCTGCCAAATGCCTGTAATGTAATGTAATGTAATGATTCGGCTAGCCCTCAACACCCTAAATTCAGCTGGAAATTAAACGATCCTAAATTAAAAGAACCTCAGCTGAGATTTTGAGAATTACTTTGCAAAGATCTTGATCCAAACTGAAGAAAATGCGTGTTGGTGACCAATAGCAAGGCTTAGCTAACATGCTAAAGTTCCAGCAAACTGTCCACCCCTCACGACATCATCAGCTCAGCGTAGAGACCAGGAAATGACAGTTATCCAACTGAAATCCCAATCAGACATTTTCACTAGCTCTGTTCTTTACGCAAACTGGAGTCAATACGCACCGTAGGCTCCAAGGTGCCCTCTTCTGTGAAAAACCAGTCATACTGCAAAAGAAAAAAGAAGGAGATTTTCAACAGATTTTACGCCCCCTCAATCTACTAACAGAACTCAAGCTAAAGATCCTCTCATAGTTCACTTCATTAATCTCTTTTATGAATTTTTAAAGCCTCAATCAAATTGCCCATAAGTCTCCTTTTACTAAGCTTGAAGAGGTTAAGCATCTTAAGACTCTCCTCATAGCTTTTGTCTTTCATACCAGGAACCAATTTAGTTGCCCTTCTTTGAACCTTTTCCAGAGCCTCTATGTCTTCCTTGTAGTACGATCACCAGGACTGCACACAATACTTTAAGTGTGGTCTGAAAAAGGTAAGATAAGGATAGCTTCCTTAGATTCTTACATGCTGTATGAGGGTCTCCACTATCTTGTACTGGTCGGGCATGTGGGTGACCATGTGAGTCATGTTATCCTCCGACGTCCTCACCAGGGTGGGCCCAAAGACGATGGCCAAGTTCCTGGGCTCCATCTGAGAGGAGAAACGGATGAAGAGAGGAGAGAGAGAGAGAGAGGGGACAGAGACACAAAGAGAGAGGACAGAGGGGGAGAAAGTGATGAGAAAAATATTATTTATGGCTAAGGGTACAGTGTTGGGAATGTGTGAGATTTCTATGCAGAACAGCAGCACATGTAAATGAGACATTTACTTCCCCTTCGTGAAAACACAGTACAGACGCATACAGTACAAACACTCAACCTGTGCTTAACCAAGGTTAGTAACAGCGTAAAGTACGACTTCCCCCACACCACATAAAAACAGGTCATGAGTAACCTGCGTTTCTCTGAGCCCTACAGAAACCGCTGGATTACTGGGCTCTCTTCCTGCAGGCAGGGCTCACCTTGTTCTTCTCGCAGTTCTCAGACACCATTTTCAGATGCCCAGAGAGGAACTTGAGCGTCTCGTAGTGATGACTGGGCAGCTGACGGAGCTGGAGAGAGAGAGAGAGAGGGAGGGAGGGAGGGAGGGAGAGACAGAGAGAGAGGGAAGGGAGAGAGAGAGAGAGAGAGAGAGAGAGGGAGGGAGGGAGATAGAGAGAGAGAGAGAGAGGGAGGGGAGAGAGAGAGACAGACACAGGCATTAGCGTCACACTAGCGCTCTCGCGTTCAAAACCTTTAACTACATTACATTACATTACATTCATTTAGCAGACGCTTTTATCCAAAGCGACGTACAAAAGTGCATTTTCATGATCGTAGACAACTGCTGAACACGGGTTCAGTAAGGTACAATTACTTATTTTGTAAAGCTATTTCTAGCCGAGAACAAAGAACACTATCCTGGTCTAACATCTGCAAAGCCAAACTAGGCAGAAGAATAAGCTAGAGTATTAGGACAAATACAATTTACCAAGAAGTGCAGGGATGGGGCAACATGTAACAAGTGACAGGAAAAAGGGTTTTTTTTTTTTTTTTTTTTTTTTTTAAATATATATATATATATATACACAGCGTGGTGGTGGTTATTCTAGGTATAGTCTGAAGAGATGAGTCTTCAGGCCACGGCGGAAGATGGATAGTGAGGGGGAGGTTCGGAGAGGGACGGGGAGTTCGTTCCACCACTGGGGAGCTAGGGTGGAGAAGCTCTGTGATCCCTTTGGGCGGGTGGGAGGGGTTGCAAGACGCCCTGCTGCCGCAGAGCGGAGTGGTCGAGCAGGCACATAGAATTGAGTCATGTCCTGCAAGTAGATAGGGGCTGTCCTGTTGGCGGCAGTGTAGGCAAGGGTCAAGGTAACTAAAAACCTTTAATGGGAAACACAAACTCACCAGCGTCTTCAGAACTTTCAGCCTCTCCACCGCGTCTTCCGTTCTGTTGGCGTCAATAAAATCTGCGTATTTTTCTGCGAAACAACGAACGAGCCGTAAACCCACAGACAGACCCTACTGAGGGAACAGCGACGCCTCACCAAGCTCAGAATGGGGGGAGCTAGGATGACCTGTCAATCACTGACTTGTCTGAACCAATCAGAAGGCTTTTGTCTTCACAGTAAAACAGGACGAATGGCATAATGTCACAAAGCAAATCTTTGTTTAATGGGTGTGTAGTTCTCCCATCACCAGCACAAACACAGAGAAAGGAACTAGGCGTATGTGACAAGAAAGCATAATCATGTAGGTGCGTTTCCCACACTGTCCACAAGATGGCACCAAAAGACAATTTCAGAAAATTCAGATCAATACAAAAAAAGACAACCGCCTTGTCTCCTGAGAAAGGAGGCGTTTAATGCTTGACACAAGTGCCCCTTATTTAAATGAAGACATGCGCAGAATGACAAACAGCTACAGCGATGAATTCATATGCGCGGGCTGTTTTATCACCTCACCGTTCGTGAAGAGGGGCTCTGGAAGCTTCCGGAAGAAGGATTTCAGCAAGCTGCTGATGACATTGAGGTCCCTCCATTTCTGGAGAGAAAAAAGAGACAGAGACAGAAAGAGGGTGAACGAAAGGAGGCGGATGAAGCGGTGTGGACCAGAGAAGGGAGAGTTGAGTGAATGAAGAGATAAATGCGAGTGGATGGGAGGAGGAGTGAGAGAGAGGTAGAGAGAGCGGGGCACAGACGGGCGAGGGACACACACGTCTCACGATCGCCCTGCCCGGTGAGCTTTGAGCTGCAGAGCCGGTGCTTCCTCTGGGCTGGAGATGGCGTGTGTTGTCCCCGGCCCTCAGATCCTGTTACGCAGCCCACGCCTCAGACCAAAGCTGATACAGCAGACATCCGACGATCACACACAAACTGAAATACACACACAACCGACTGAAATACACACACAGCCGACTGAAATACACACACAACAGACTGAAATACACACACAGCAGATCTCCACGATCAGAGGCACAAACTGAAATACACACACAGCCGACTGAAATACACACACAACCGACTGAAATACACACACAGCAGATCTCCACGATCAGAGGCACAAACTGAAATACACACACAACCGACTGAAATACACACACGCAAATTCCACGACAGCAGGCACAAACGAATCAGACACAAACTGAATACACACACAGCCGACTGAAATACACACACAACCGACTGAAATACACACACAGCAGATCTCCACGATCAGAGGCACAAACTGAAATACACACACAACCGACTGAAATACACACACAACTGACTGAAATACACACAGCAGATCTCCACTATCAGAGGCACAAACAAAACAGTCTGAAATGCACACACGGAGAGGCCCCACCGGCAGGGCCCACAGGATGACAGAGCTCTTACCCTGTTGGTGAGCGCAGGGGGACAGTCGTCCAGCCGCACCCCAAACGTGATCCCGGGGAGGTTCTTCTTCTCCACGGGTTTCCTCCTCAGGCCCGTGATACCTCTCCTCCACGTCCCCCTGTCCCGGGGAGGGCTGCTCTCATCTGGGGGGGGGGGCACACCAAATACTCAGCCCTCATTCACACATCCCCAAAACGAGACCCCATAAACCAGGACCTCTCACAACGCATGTTTAACAGGCACTTAAAAGCGCTGCGTCTTCTGTGTGCAAACAGACAGAAACGTTAAAAACGCAGCTGAGAGACAGCGAGTGCTTAACAGGCACCCCGGGGCTTAATGGCCCCCGCTGAGGCCTTTCAGAGGAAAAACCCAAACAGCCCTTTCTGCACTTTCCCTGGGATCCGCACTTCCCCAAACGGGCTCCATATGGGCATCTTATCTCTGTTTACACATTCATTTGCTTTTACTTGTTTTATTACACACTGCATCTATGTCTGGTTAATTTAACCTGTCTGTTTTAGTGTCTCCCATTTTTTATTCTGTGAACCAGTTTCAGCTGAAATGTTTTGCATGAAAGTCGGGAATTAAATTGGCTCTGTGTGTGCTGATTTTGGGGTAACACTGCTGACTGTATGTGCTGATTTTGGGGTACCACTGCTGACTGTATGTGCTGATTTTGGGGTAACACTGCTGACTATGTGCTGATTTTGGGGTAACACTGCTGACTGTGTTGATTTTGGGGTAACACTGCTGACTGTGTTGATTTTGGGGTAACACTGCAGACTGTATGTTGATTTAGGGGTAACACTGCTGACTGTGTTGATTTAGGGGTAACACTGCTGACTGTATGTTGATTTAGGGGTAACACTGCTGACTGTATGTTGATTTAGGGGGCGTACCTCTATGCAGGGGCTTCCTCTCGGAGTTGTGCCGGGGCGAGGGGGGGCTGGGGGTCGTGCCCTCCCCCTTACCCCCCAGCAGGGCTTGTCTGATGCTGAGGGACGGGCGGGAAGGTTTTGGAGAGGGTTCTGACTTACTGCTAGGGGAGCTGGAATACACACACACACACACACACAGTGCAGTATGAGAGCAATGTAGCAGGAGCTTCCTCACTAGGTACACATACACACACACAGGTATACACACAGATGCACGCACGCGCGCGCACACACACACGGACACACACACACCCACACCCACACATGTACACACACACACACTCACTTCATCATGGTGTTGTATTCCTTTATCTTGCGGCTGATCAGGTCCTGGCTGGTGACACCGGCACTCTGAAAACACAAACAGAATCCACACAGATATGATCAGCACACACACACACTGTTTTTACACAAACAGAGCTCTCACACACACATACACACACACACACACACTGTCTTTACACAACCAGAGACCTCTCTCATACACACCGCCGCTGTCCTTACACAACCAGAGAGTTCACACACACACACACACAGTCGCTGTCCTTAACACAACCAGAGACCAAACGCGCTACAGTAATGCTACTCCACCCCCCATTGCAGTGAGTGCGCAGCGTTAGCGTAGCAGAGCCCCGCCCCGCCCACCTGCTCGTTGCCTAGGTTACGGTGCTAAGCCCCGCCCACCTGCTCGTTGCCTAGGTTACGGTGCTAAGCCCCACCCACCTGCTCGTTGTCTAGGTTACGGTGCTAAGCCCCGCCCACCTGCGCGTTGCCTAGGTTACGGTGCTAAGCCCCGCCCACCTGAGCGTTGTCTAGGTTACGGTGCTAAGCCCCGCCCACCTGCTCGTTGCCCAGGTTACTGTTGCCCTGGATGACGCGGATCCAGGCCAGCATGTCCTCGCGGTCCGCGGCCTGGAACAGGTACTCGCAGGCGGAGGTGGTGAGCCGCAGCACGTTCTTGCGCTTGGTGTCGCTGTAGGAGATGTCAATCAGGCAGGCCCGGATGCCGATTGGCTGGGGCTCGCAGTCCGGCTGGGAGGGGGCGGGGGAAGGGGAGGGGGAGGAGGCGGGGGCAGCGGCGGCCGCGGCGTGCGCCAGCCCCTCCTTCCTGTCCTTGTAGAGGTAGAGGGCGTGGCCACGCAGCACGACGTACATCAGCTTCCAGGGACGCATGCCTCCACCGACCCGCTGCGGGAGAGAGAGAGGGAGAGTGAGACACGAACAGACGGAGGAAAGGAGGGAGCAAGGAGAGAAAGAGTGAGACACGCACAGAAGGAGGGAGAAAGAAAGAGATGAAGACAAAGAGAGAGGGACAGATGGATGGAGGGGGCAGAGAGAGGTGGAGAGAGAGTGAGAAATGGGGGAGAGGGAGATGGTGTGAGCAGGGGGGGATGTGTGACCCACTCATACACACACACACATGCATGCACGTATACTCAAACATACACACACACACACACACGCATACTCAAACATACATACAGACACACACACACACACACACGCATACTCAAACATACATACAGACACACACACACACACGTATACTCAAACATACATACACACACACACACACGCATACTCAAACATACATACAGACACACACACACACGTATACTCAAACATACATACACACACACACGTATACTCAAACATACACACACACACACACACACACACACACACACACGTATACTCAAACATACATACAGACACACACACACGCATACTCAAACATACATACAGACACACACACATGTATACTCAAACATACATACACACACACACATGTATACTCAAACATACATACACACACACACACACACACACGTATACTCAAGCATACATACAGACACACACACACCTTGCTCTTTTCGGTGTTGAGCTGTCGGAAGTGCAGCCAGCCCTCCTTGGAGGAGTCGCTGAAGATGTCTGAGGAGGAGTCCTTCCGGGACCCAGAGTCATCCGAGGACTTGTGTCCGTCCAGAGCCTAACAGAGAGAGAGAAAGAGAGAGAGAGAGAGAGAGAGAGAGAGAGAGAGAGAGAGAGAGAGAGAGCGCACTGCAGTCAGGACCAGGCAGAGAGACACACACACACGGGGACGCACTCACACACACGGGCACGCACGCACTCACACACACCGCCACCCTCTACACAGCTGATCCTAGAGTCACTCTCTACACGACTATTCTTACAGTCACCCTCTACATTATGGTTCCTACTACAGTGTTCAGACTGCAGGTGCTGTGTTCAGGCGCTGTGTTCAGACTGCAGGTGCTGTGTTCAGACTGTATGAGATGTGTTCAGACTGCAGGCGCTGTGTTCAGGTGCTGTGTTCAGACTGTATGAGCTGTGTTCAGGGCTGTGCACAGTCTGCAGGCGCTGTGTTCAGGTGCTGTGTTCAGACTGTATGAGATGTGTTCAGACTGTATGAGTTGTGTTCAGGCGCTGTGTTCAGACTGTATGAGCTGTGTTCAGGGCTGTGTTCAGACTGTGGGACCTGTGTTCAGGCGCTGTGTTCAGACTGCAGGTGCTGTGTTCAGACTGTATGAGATGTGTTCAGACTGCAGGCGCTGTGTTCAGGGGCTGTGTTCAGACTGTATGAGATGTGTGCAGGCGCTGTGTTCAGACTGTATGAGATGTGTTCAGGCGCTGTGTTCAGGCTGTATGAGATGTGTTCAGGAGCTGTGTTCAGACTGTATGAGATGTGTTCAGGCGCTGTGTTCAGACTGTATGAGATGTGTTCAGACTGCAGGCGCTGTGTTCAGGCTGTATGAGATGTGTTCAGGCGCGCGGATGCCGCAGACTCACCTTCCTCAGGCCTCTCAGGCTGGTTAAGTGCTTAATGGACGTCCTCCTGCAGAGAGAGAGAGAGAGATGGGGGGGGGGGGAAGAGAGAGGAGAGAGAGAGAGACTGCGTCAGACAGAGGCGTAGGTCCGCGGGGCGTGGGGGGTCATCGCTGCGTCACACACAGCTACTTACGCTCTCCCCTCTTCCCTGTAGTCGTCCAGGCCCTCGTCGTACGACTTGGAGCGCTCCGATTTGGGGCCCGACTCCGACTCCAGAACGGTGTGCCGGAGGGACTCTGCGAGGGGGGGGGAGAGCTTCAGTGAGTGAGACTGCGTTGCCGTGACACCACAGGTAAACGTACACCTGCTTTCTTGCGACGCAGCAGTATGTTGATGTACGTCAACAGCGGAGTTTCTGCCAGCTTAGCGTTAGCATTAGCATTTCCAGACACTCCCACAGTCTCTGCTCTGTTACAGTAAGAGGGAGAGAGAAAGGGCTCAGTCCTGCACACCCCTCAAAACATACAGAGCAGGAAACCAAAGACACTTCACCAGGGAAACTCGACTGCTGAGGATGCAGCACATAAACAGAGATGCAGAGATACAGACACACAGAGACACAGACATGCAGACAGAGACACAGATATACAGACACACACAGACACAGACATGCAGACAGAGACACAGATATACAGACACACACAGACACAGACATGCAGACAGAGACACAGATATACAGACACAGGCACACAGACACATAGAAACAGAGAGACACACAGACAGACACGGGCAGGAGCAGCAGCAGCACCATAACCACATCGGCTCCCCCTGCCGAGGGGGGGGGGGGCCTCTTACCTTGGTCATGTGACAGCTGTCGGCGCATGAGGGGGCAGGGGTGGATCGCAGTTATGGCGGGAGAGACAGAGATCACAGCGGAAGCTGGAATGTGTGCAGCGTCACGGTCAGCGCTAGGGCTAGCAGGCTCGTCTGGAACGAGGCAACACACACACACACACACACACACACACACACACACACAGTGTGTCAAACAGGCCACAGAGCACCTCGTGTACCTCCATTAAACACACAAACATATCCCACAATTCACCTGCCGCATGGCATTATGGGATGCGTGTGTGTATAGCCAGGGTAGGGGTTAACAGGTTAACATGCACATTCTTAAACAGGAATCTGAAATACAAAGACATGGAAGGAAAATAACTTTTTTTTCAATTCACCGCCTACGTAGCTGAACTCATATTTCATAAATGATAACTCATCCAAGTAGGCATCAGCAAAAGGAGTGGTAGTGTTTTTTTTACCATTAGCATCTCACGGCACAACTGACTGAAATAAGCACACAAAATGAGAAGGGCCAGTGTCACTGGCTCAATCATTCCGACAGGGTTTTAAGGTGGTACTCAAGCGTTTTTAAGGTGGCATTCAGTGTTTTTAAGGTGGCAACTCAGTGTTGTTTGCAAGATGGTACTCAGTGTTCGTAAGGTGGTAACTCAATGTTTTTAAGGTGGTATTCAGTGTTTTTAAGGCGGAACTCTGTGTTTTTAAGGTGATACTCTGTTGTTAAGGTGGTACTCAGTGGTTGAAAAGTGGTACTCAATGCTTTATGGTGGTACTCAGTTTTTAAGGTGGTACTTTCTGTTTTTAACGATGACTCAGGGAAAGGAGAGAAGGAACAGCGGGAGAAGGCGTGTGTCAGACACGTTGCCATGGCAGAAATCAGCCATTGCCCTGCCCCGCCCGACCAGTGTGACCTCGTTACCAGGACAACGCTCTGGGCTCCCCGCCCGGCCCAGCGCTGCGTCTCTCAGTGATAAACGCACACAGCCGCTACGCTGGGGCGCTACGAGCGGTAGCATGCCGCTACGCTGGGGCGCTACAAGCTTTAGCATGCTGCTACGCTGGGGCGCTACGAGCGTTAGCATGCCGCTACGCTGGGGCGCTACGAGCGTTAGCATGCCGCTACGCTGGGGCGCTACGAGCTTTAGCATGCCGCTACGCTGGGGCGCTACGAGCTTTAGCATGCCGCTACGCTGGGGCGCTACGAGCGTTAGCATGCCGCTACGCTGGGGCGCTACGAGCGTTAGCATGCCGCTACGCTGGAGCGCTACGAGCGTTAGCATGCCGCTACGCTGGGGCGCTACAAGCGTTAGCATGTCGCTACGCTGGGGCGCTACGAGCGTTAGCATGCGGGGCGAGTACCAACGCTGCGGAAGCATGCACGTTTCCATGCGCGTCTGCTAATGGGAGCCGCAGCGTCCAGCCACAAACGCGCATTTTTATTGCGACGTCTTCGGTTTCCAAACAACAGAATGTTCTGTATTCAGGACAAAAAAAAAGCCAGAGCAGAAAGCAATTAAGAAATTAAAATCCGCCACCAGCCCCCATGTGCGAAAAAAGGGTCTCTTGCGCAACTTGAACAAAATGTCCAGAAACACTTTCCATACGGTCCTAGTAAAGCCGGCCAAAAATGAGTGCTCTGCCGTTCAAACGTGACCTCAAACAAACAAAAACATCCACGGGCACGCTGAGAACCAGGACGCGTATAATATATCCTGTTTTTTTTGGGGTTTTTTTGACATCCCGTTTTTTCATAAACCGAAAAGTTATAAATTTTCCACACCCACAAAAAAAAAAAAAAAAACTTGCAGTACAGCACAAAGCAAAGTGCTGGAGTTCCGTCAAGCTGCCGCGGGACATTGGGAGCTAAAATTAAAACGGATGGCCTAGTTTGGAGCCTTCTGCGGTCCGACGCTAACTATGCCCCGCCCACCGACGTGACTCCGCCCTCTCCATTCCACAGGCGCCACCCCTTTTCTCTCCTCGAAGGCCGGCCCCCCCATCTCCCAGACTCCGCCCCCTCCACCCTGCCTGGCCGCGAGAGCCAATCGCGGGGAGACAGTGCTCGGGACGAGCAGCGTGTCCATGGTTACGGGCGTGTCCATGGTTACGGGCCCGCCCGTGGAGCAGGGGGTCCCGTCCTCCTCTCCGAATGAGGACAGGGTCACGGCGGGACGACTGGAGCGACAGCAGCGCTCACACACCTGTTCCCCCGCCATACTGCAGTCCCCCCCGGGGAGGGGGGGGGGAGGCACACGCCACAACTCTGATGTGAAACTGGGGCTCACAAAACAATCTGCTAAAGGCACTCAAAAATTATGCCTCCAAAAATACTTTTTTTTAACTAACTTTCTTTTTTTTTCTTTCTTTTTTTTGCAGACGAAATGCTGCAGCACTCTGGATATTAAAATATGGAAATTTCCTGAACGCAAACAGGAAGATGACGATGAAAAAAACACAAAAAGGATAAAATGTTAGGGAGTAAAGAGGATCGCCAGTGAAGGAGAGCGTTAACGAGCCTCACACTGCTCTCTGTCCTCACAACCCCAGTGTGTTTTCACAACAAGACCTCAGAGAACCTTCCAGAAACCAGGAGACTAACGAGCCTGAGGTCTTGTCTCACAGCACACACATAGCACACACGCACACACACGCACCCTCACACTGTATCAGATACATCCAGCAACCAGGACCACTACCAACCACCCACCCACCCACACACACACACACACACCCTCACACTATATCAGATACATCCAGCAACCAGGACCACTACCACCCACCCACATACACACACACGCGCACACGCACACACACACCCTCACACTATATGCGTTGTTGCCGTTCTCGTTGTGTTAGTGTCAATCAGTTTAACCTTCAGGGTCCAAGTTGAACTATGCGGTTGTTCTCTGCACTTAGACCGGTACTTCTTCTCTAGGGGTTTCGTCATACTTGTTCCTGGTTATGGTTATACACTTTGTTGTACGTCACTCTGGATAAGAGCATCTGCCAAATGCCTGTAATGTAATGTAATGTAATATATCAGATACATCCAGAAATCAGGACCGTCTTCTCTAACCACTACCACCCACCCACCCCCACACACACACACACACACACACACACACCCTCACACTGTATCAGATACATCCAGAAATCAGGACCACTACCACCCACCCACACACACACACACACACGCGCACACACACACACACACACACACACTCTCATACACACACACACACACACTCTCATACACACCCACACACACGCACACACACACACACACACGCACACACACGCACGCACGCACGCACACACACACACACACGCACACACACACGCACACGCACACGCACACGCACACACACACACACACTCTCATACACACACAGGCTCACTCAGCAGAAGTTGCCCATCTGAAGGAGGAAGGCGATGGAGACGTACTGCAGTGAGCAGCACCCTGTCCCCTCCGGCAGAATTAATCCCACACGACGCGAACAATTAGCTCCCGCTAACGGTGCCACTCAGCTACCGACATCTCCATCCGTTCTGACGGACCGGGCCAGACCTGAGCGGACCTGAGCGGAGCTGAGCGGAGCTGAGCTGAGCGGACCCGAGCGGACCCGAGCGGAGTGGAGCCGAGCCGAGCCGAGCCGAGCCGAGCGGACCTGAGCTGAGCAGAGCTGAGCTGAGCTGAGCTGAGCTGAGCTGAGCTGAGCGGAGCTGAGCTGAGCGGAGCTGAACAGGCGCGGCATTCGAGAACCGAACCAACGCGCTACTGGAACGGCACCAGGAACCCTGCGACTTAGCGGGGTCTGAAATTTACAGCGCCGGTGCGATGGTACTGACCGACGTTCCTGGCTGAGTTTGGGACAGCCCAGATGTGGAGTAATCAGCGCTGAGCTTTTAAACCAGGGGTGTCCAATCTTATCCAAAAAGGGCCGGTGTGGGTGCTGGTTTTTGATTTTGTCCAGCTCTAAGCACCTGATTCGACTTGACTGAAGACCGTGACAAGTTAATTAGTTGAATTTGGTGTCATAGTGCAGAGCTAAAACAATAACCTGCACCCACACCAGCCCCTTTATGGATAAGACTGGACACCCCTGTTTTAAACGAAACGCTCTCGTCCCATCTCAGCACCACTTCGCCTTCTCTCCGAGACAAGCGTCCCGACCAACCCCGAAAATCCGCAGGGAAGCAGGTAACCCACGACGACCGGCCCGCGCCGCCAAGCCGCTCAGAGACGGCGGGAGCAGAGAGCCCACACAGGAAGTGACATCGCCCTGCTTCCTTCAGGAAAACGTGCAACAGAGCAGAGCCTCACGCTGACGTGCAGGAGAGAGGAACCAAACACACCGCGCACTCAACACACTTCCACCTGAACACACCACACACTGAACACACTGCCACCTGAACACACCACACACTGAACACAATGCACACTCAACACACTTCCACCTGAACACACCACACACTGAACACAATGCACACTCAACACACTGCCACCTGAACACACCACACACTGAACACAATGCACACTCAACACACTGCCACCTGAACACACCACACACTGAACACACTGCCACCTGAACACAGCGCACACTGAACACACTGCCACCTGAACACACCGCACACTGAACACACTGCCACCTGAACACACCACACACTGAACACACTGCCACCAGAACACAGCGCACACTGAACACACTGCCACCTGAACACAACGCACACTCAACACACTGCCACCTGAACACACCGCACACTGAACACACTGCCACCTGAACACACCACACACTCAACACACTGCCACCTGAACACACCACACATTCAACACACTTCCACCTGAACACACCGCACACTGAACACACTGCCACCTGAACACACCACACACAGAACACACTGCCACCTGAACACACCACACACAGAACACACTGCCACCTGAACACACCACACACAGAACACACTGCCACCTGAACACAATACGCACTCAACACACTGCCACCTGAACACACCACACACTGAACACACTGCCACCTGAACACAACGCACATTGAACACACTGCCACCTGAACACAACGCACACTGAACACACCGCACACTCAACACACTGCCACCTGAACACACTGCACACTGAACACACTGCCACCTGAACACACCACACACTGAACACACTGCCACCTGAACACAACGCACACTCAACACACTGCCACCTGAACACACCGCACACTGAACACACTGCCACCTGAACACAACGCACACTCAACACACTGCCACCTGAACACACCGCACACTCAACACACTGCCACCTGAACACACCACACACTGCCACCAGAACACAACGCATACTGAACACACTGCCACCTGAACACACCGCACACTCAACACACTGCCACCTGAACACACCGCACACTCAACACACTGCCACCTGAACACACCACACATTCAACACACTTCCACCTGAACACACCGCACACTGAACACACTGCCACCTGAACACACCACACACAGAACACACTGCCACCTGAACACACCACACACAGAACACACTGCCACCTGAACACACCACACACAGAACACACTGCCACCTGAACACAATGCGCACTCAACACACTGCCACCTGAACACACCACACACTGAACACACTGCCACCTGAACACAACGCACATTGAACACACTGCCACCTGAACACAATGCGCACTCAACACACTGCCACCTGAACACACCACACACTGAACACACTGCCACCTGAACACAACGCACATTGAACACACTGCCACCTGAACACACCACACACTCAACACACTGCCACCTGAACACAATGCACACTCAACACACTGCCACCTGAACACACCACACACTGAACACACTGCCACCTGAACACAACGCACATTGAACACACTGCCACCTGAACACAACGCACACTGAACACACTGCCACCTGAACACAACGCACACTCAACACACTGCCACCTGAACACACTGCACACTCAACACACTGCCACCTGAACACACCGCACACTGAACACACTGCCACCTGAACACAACGCACACTGAACACACTGCCACCTGAACACACTGCACACTCAACACACTGCCACCTGAACACACTGCACACTCAACACACTGCCACCTGAACACACCACACACTGAACACACCGCACACTCAACACACTGCCACCTGAACACACCGCACACTGAACACACTGCCACCTGAACACACTGCACACTCAACACACTGCCACCTGAACACACCACACACTGAACACAACGCACACTCAACACACTGCCACCTGAACACACCACACACTCAACACACTGCCACCTGAACACAATGCACACTGAACACACTGCCACCTGAACACACCACACACTGAACACACTGCCACCTGAACACACCACACACTGAACACACTGCCACCTGAACACAAAGCACACTGAACAATCTCACCCAAACACTTCACTTTATGCCTTTAATGTTGCAGTTATTATTATTATTTCATACATTTTTTAAAATTACTTTTTACTTTAAATTAGAGGCATTTAGTAGACGCTCAAAATACCAACAGCAGTGTCCGACCGGGGAGTCAAACCCGCAGCCCTTACAGTGCCAGATCCCTGACCACTATACTACCCTAACCACTATACTACCCTACTCTAGTAACGATACTAACCGTATTATTATTACTGCCGTTCCGCCAGTGCAGTACAGCTCAAAGGACCGAGCTAACTAACAGGGAGCGGGTTTATCCCAGGGAAAAACCTGCTTCACCCTGTCTTTCTGCCACAGTAGATCAGAGATGAGGGATACACTGACACACACTCCACTCAATCAGCCTGCATGGAAAGTGCCAGAACCTGGTCGAGCAGGGAACCAGTCAGCCACACCAGAGGAGACCGCGTCTCTCCCCAAACGCACATTTCACACGCAGCGCTATGTTCAGCGTTTGTGTGCGTCCCCCCGCCCTGTCGTCTGATCTGACCCCGAAACCCCCCAGCGCCCACGGTAGTGCCCACGCTGGTGCCCGCGCTGGTGCCCGCTCCTGCGCCCACACTGCTGCCCACTCGCAGCCTGCAGCTACACACGTACGCATGCGCCGCGGAGCCAAACCACAGGATGCGTATCCATCCGCCAAAAAACGAACCACAAAAAAAAGATTTATCAAACACACACACAAAATAATCCAGTGAAAATAAGGACTGTTTTTAATGCCCTGCAGCTCACAGACAGGTGGCTAAGAGAACTGCCCTACAGGCGCACGACACCGTAAAAAAAAGACGCCAAAAAGTGAAAGCAAAATTTTTTCGGAATGCGGTGATGCGGGCGGGCGTATCCATGAGAACAAGAACAATGAAATCAGAAGCAACAGCTCCACTAAAACGAGGAGATCACTGTATCTGGATCTCTGGGATGGATGTTTCTAGCCTGACCACCAAAGGCCAATTTAAGACACCGTACCCTTCCAAACGATTCAACCTGCGGCGCCATTTGCGATTAATAAACAAACGGCACCTTTTATAATTATTAGAATGGTTAGTCTTCCCTCCCCCCCTTCTTTAAGAGAAATGTCTTCACCACACAATCATTTTCCTGATAAATCACTCTCCATAACGATTGGCATCCTTTTATAAGCCTGTTATCCCCCAACACCCCCCCCCCCCACCACCCACCCACCCAAACTCCCGTCTGGCTGTGTGAATTCCGAGCTCTGTTTCCATGGCAACCCCCATGGCGGCGCGGCTCTTACCGATGAAGGGGATGGAGTCCAGCGATTGGTCCAGGCCGTCGGGGGCGGGGGGCGTGGCCTGCTGCTGCTGCTGCTGCTGGATCCGAAGCTCCCGCCGCGCGTCATTGGGCAGCCAGCAGGCCGAGTCCGGCACGGGGGCGGGGCCAGCGTCCGATTCGCTCACGGCCAGGATGTAGGAGGGGTGGCGGAGCGGCTGGGAGGCGGGGCCTAGCCTCCCCGTGGGCGGCTTCTCCCGCAGGACCACCGCCGGCTCCGCCCCCTTCCCATTGCTGGAGGGGGTGACCGTGACCGCCGCCGGTCTTTGTTCTTTGGGGGCGTCCGCGTGGGACCCCAGCAGCTGCTCCGTACCTTTGGTGAGCCCGGGCGCAGGGGCAGGCCCCGCCCGGAAACTGTTGCCACGGCCCGCAGTGGGCGGGGCCCTGTGGAGGGGGGGCTGTTGGTGGTGGAGGTGGGGGGGGGCCGCGCCGGGCCGCTGCAGGGGGAGGGGCTGCGCGCCGGGCGGGCGGCCCTGCTGGAGCCGGTCGTCAGGCTCCGCCCTCCCGAAGCCCCGCCTCTCCGAGGGCTCCAGGAAGTCGAAGGAGCGGGCGCGCGGTTTGGAGTCCCGGGGGGCGGGCCGGGTCCAGTCCCTGGGCGGGGCGGCGGCGGCGGCGGGGCGGCCCCCCAGCCCCAGGCCCAGGCGGTCGTGCGAGATGCTGCGCGGGGGCGGGGCGGGGCAGGGGGCGGGGCCGGGGTGGTGAAGGGCGGCCCGGTCGTGGGAGGTGCTGCGGCGGCGCCCGGGGGACCCGCGGGACGCCGGGTCGTACTCCGCGGCCCGGAAGCTGTCCAGCCGCTCCTGGATGGTGCGGCCGCCGTACGCGCGGATGCGCCTGCTGTCCACGTACTCCCGGTACGTCGTGTACGTCCGCCAGTCTATGCTCTGCCGGGAGGCCGGCGCCGGATTGGCCGAGGAGGCGGAGGAGGAGTGGGGGAGGGGCGGGGCGTAGTGATTGGGTTCCGCCAGCGAGGTCCTGACGGAGGCGGGGCAGCCGGGGGTGGCGAACACGGCGGTGTCCAGCGGGCGAGCGGGGTGGGGGGGCGGGGGGGGCCGGGCGGCTGAAACGGGCCAGGCGGGGGCGGGGCGGGGGCGGGGGCGGGGGCGGGGCGGCTGGTCCTCAGCGCGCTCGGGTCTGGAGGCCCCGCCCCGTACCGCCACTCCTCGGTCCTGTGGCAGACCCCCGAAAGGCCGGGGGGCTCCACCTGGCCTGCGGCCCCCGTGGGGGGCGGGGAGGGGGGCACGGGGATCTCCAGGCGGTAGGCCAGCTCCGCGGGGGCCGGCTCGGGGCTGTGGGACATCCCGCCGGGTTTAGGCTCTACGCGCGGGTAGCGCAGGGGCGGCGGCTCGGGGATGTGGAGGGCGTTCCCGCTGTAGGACCCATGGCCCTTCTGATAGGCGTCCTGGGAATACGCCTGCGGAAAGGGGGGGGCACAACGGGGGGGGGGGGTCACTTAAATCAACATTTACACAAAATGGGGGGGGGGGGGTGTCAGTAAATTCACATTCACAACATTCACACAGCATACGCACTCAGCAAAGTCATTCAGCCACCTTTTTGTCCAAGGTTAAAATGGCATTGCCCCCACACGGGAATCGAGCCTGCAAACCCCTGAATTGCGAGCCCAGGTCCCTAACTGCTACATTACACTGATGTGTCATCGCTACACCCTCGGTCTGTCCCGTTGGTTCTGATGTGACTTAGTAAAAGGCACACAGCCCAGTTCAACAGGGAGATTAAACACAGTGCTTCCTGTGATGGATATTCCAAGCCAATCCTAGGAATGAGTCACAGTCACAGAGAATTCTGGGATTCGTAGTATCAGAAAATCCTCAGATACTTATCCTCAGGAAACCTCGCCCCAAAAACGGCAAAGTAAGCAAAACACAACAAGGACTCAGCGACTCATTAACACCGTCTGACCAATGAGAACAGGACAGAGGAGAGACCAGACAAAAGACAAACAACAACACAAAATGGCATACCATCCTAAAACAGGCAAGGCAGACAAATAAACCAACTGCACCCAGGGCTGACGTGTGTAAGAAGGAAGAAGGGAAAATGAGAAGGGAGGAGACAGACGTGAGGAGACAGATCTGCAGAGTGAACAGGGCCTGATCAGAGACGGCAGGCTGGCTCGGGCAGCCGCTCGCATTTAAACGCGCATTTAATGCGACAGAAGCATGCGGGGCCGCAGCACAGCGGCGCCGTGTACGCAGCGCAGCCTTCACTCACCTTTGACCCCGGGGAGGGGGGGGGTGAAGGGGGGGGTTCCCGGACCCAGGAACGCAGGCTGATAGTCAGGCCCGAGCCCCGCCCCCTGTGGGCCACGGCCCTGAAGGACACCTCCGTGATCATCTTCACACCCCCGCCCGCCTCCCCAACCGTCCCAACAGCCCCCACCTCGCGGGTTCAGCGGCGCGACGGAGCAGTCACAACCGCGGCGTCCCCCCCCCCCCGTCAGCGTTGGCGATCGCGTTTGCGTTTCCGTTTCTGTTTTTCGCAGTCGGAGCGGGAACGCGGTGCTCAGCTCGGTCTCCCACCGCACCGCTGCTCAGGAAATGAAACGGAGACGGGACGCGAGCAGGAACAGCCAGGCGGACTTTACGCCCGCCGTCACCTGCGGTGTCAGATTGCGTCCCCACCCCCACCCCCACCCCCACCCCACCCACCCCTGCGCACTTATCGGCTGCCAAGCCCTCCTCCCTCCTCCCTCCCTCCCTCCCTCGCCCGCTCCGGGGCCAAAGGCCTCTCCACAGAAGGGAGGAGAGGAGCGATACGGAAGACAGCAGGGGGAGGAGCTGCACACACACCCGCTGAGCGCAGTCAGGCTGGAGGAGTCAAACAGGACCTGTGATTACAGCCGGAATCCCGCACACTCACAGAGGGAATGCCGCAAACTCACAGAGGGAATGCCGCACACTCACAGAGGGAATACCGCACACTCACAGAGGGAATGCCGGAATCCTGCACACTCACAGAGGGAATACCGCACACTCACAGAGGGAATGCCGGAATCCCGCACACTCACAGAGGGAATCCCGGAATCCCGCACACTCAGAGGGAATGCTGGAATCCTGCACACTCACAGAGGGAATCCCGGAATCCCGCACACTCAGAGGGAATGCTGAAATCCTGTGGGAATCCTTCACACTAACAGACGGAATGTCGGAAAACCTGCACTCACAAAGGGAATGCTGGAATTCTGCACCCTCTAAAGGGAATGCCAAAATCCTTACACTCACAGAGGGAAGGTCGGAAACCTTCACACGCACAGAGGGAATGTCAACATCCTGCACACTCACAGATGGAATGTCGGAATCCTGCACACTCAGAGGGAATGTCGGAATCCTGCACACTCAGAGGGAATGTCATAATCCTGCACACTCAGAGGGAATGTCGGAAACCTATACACTCCCAGTGTAGGGGCTGGAATACTGTACATTCACAGAGAGATGGCAGTTGAACAGAAAACACAGACAAACAACAGGTGCTTTAAATCAGCACCTCTTTCTCCTACAAATATCATGTCGTAAGAAATGTACATCCTCCAGAGATCCAGCAGAAGTATTTACATTTTCTGACATAATAAAAATATCTTGGATGACAAAAACATGTAGTACGGATAATATTTTTAAAAATATAATCTTCTTTATTTGACATTTAATGAATGTGCCCTGTAGTGTATGTCTCAGCTCAGTAGAATATAAGAATCCAGAGATTTAAAAGAGAGACTCATGTCCCCTACAGGGGACAGAAAGGAACAGACAGATCTGAGAAGGATGTCATTCTCTCCCATAAAAACAAACAAACACATAAATAAGCAGCGAGATGGGAAACGCAGACGACATGCCCACTGAGAGACGACAACACCGAGCTGTATTCATCCCCTGCTTACCGGCGCGACGCTTTCCCTGGAAAACTGCAGGTGGAGGAGGAGGAGTGGAGACGGACAGAGAGGCAGGCAGAGACAGAGAGAGAGAGAGGAGAGAGAGGAGAGGAGGAGAGAGGAGAGGAGAGATGAGCGCACAGGCGCATAGCCAGAGCGCGGGGTTGGCTCCTGGGGCTGCTGTCGTCGTCGTCGGCGCCGTTAGCCGCTAGCCGCTAGCGCTGCCTCCCGCTCGCCCCCACCGCGCCCCGATCTCGGAGACGCTGCGTCGCCGTGGCGGCAGCCTGCCTCCCGCAGAGAGCCCCCAGACGGGCCCCGGGTCCCCCCCCCATCCTTCTGTCCGTCCGTCTGTCTGTGTCTGCCTGTCAGTGCGTCCGCGATAGGAGATTACCCACGATCCCCAGCGCTCGGTAGCCTGCCTGTGTCTCGCTCTCTCTCCCTCTCCACAGTCGCTACTGCCCGTGTGACGAAAACAGCTGCTCGATTATACATTCCGCTCAGACGAACAGCTCTGCTATCCCTCCCTCTCTCTCTCTCTCTCCCTCTCGCGCTCCCTCCCTCTCTCTCTCTCTCTCGCACTCTCTCTCCATTACTCTCCGCCTCCCCCTCCCACCCCCTCACACACTCGCTCCCTCTCCCTCTCCATCACATTTGCTCTCTCTCTCTCCATCACTCTCTCTCTCCTACTCAACAGCCCAGCGCCCACCTGTCTCAGATCCAGCACCATCAGCTGAGTGCAGCTTCATGGTCTCCCCTCTGTATGACTCAGACTGCAGCTGCGTGGTCTCCCCTCTGTATGACTCAGACTGCAGCTCCGTGGTCTCCCCTCTGTACAGCACAGCTGTGTGGTCTCCCCTCTGTACAGCTGTGTGGTCTCCCCTCTGTACAGCACAGCTGTGTGGTCTCCCCTCTGTACAGCACAGCTGCATGGTCTCCCCTCTACAGCACAGCTGAGTACAGCTGCGTGGTCTCCCCTCTGTACAGCACAGCTGTGTGGTCTCCCTTCTCTACGACACAGTTGTGTGCAGCTGTGTGGTCTCCCCTCTGTACAGCACAGCTGCGTGGTCTCCCCTCTCTATGGCACAGCTGAGTGCAGCTGTGTGGTCTCCCCTCTGTACAGCACAGCTGCGTGGTCTCCCCTCTCTATGGCACAGCTGAGTGCAGCTGTGTGGTCTCCCCTCTCTATGGCACAGCTGAGTGCAGCTGTGTGGTCTCCCCTCTCTATGGCACAGCTGAGTGCAGCTGTGTGGTCTCCCCTCTCTATGGCACAGCTGAGTGCAGCTGAGTGGTCTCCCCTCTGTACAGCACAGCTGTGTGGTCTCCCCTCTCTATGGCACAGCTGAGTGCAGCTGTGTGGTCTCCCCTCTGTACAGCACAGCTGTGTGGTCTCCCCTCTCTATGGCACAGCTGAGTGCAGCTGTGTGGTCTTCCCTCTGTACAGCACAGCTGAGTGCAGCTGTGTGGTCTTCCCTCTGTACAGCACAGTTGTGTGCAGCTGTGTGGTCTCCCCTCTCTATGGCACAGCTGAGTGCAGCTGTGTGGTCTCCCTTCTCTACGGCACAGCTGAGTGCAGCTGTGAGGTCTCCCCTCTGGTCTGTAAGGCTCAGATAAGTGATCTGTCTCTTTTGGTGTCTGCACGAGGGTTTTATTTCATTATTTTTCCCTCAGTGAGTTGTTGTCCTCTGCTCACTTGCTGATGTCACTTTCCCCCCCCCCCCCCCCCCCCCCCCAGTTCCCAGGTTACGGCACAGTGCAGCGCTACCCCCCTCCCCCCTCCCCCCTCCCTTCACGCGCCGTTAGCAACGTGGACCAGTTGCCGTGACAGCAACAGATGTGTCAAGCTCATGAGGAAATGGAATATATGGACTTCAGCGAGAACCTCAGTCTCGTGCTTTTTCCTTCTCTCCCTCTCTCCATCTCTCCCTGTCTCCATCTCTTATTCTCCCCATCTCTCTCTGGCTCTCCCTCCCTCTCTCTCATTCGCTCAGTCTCTCTCTGGCTCTCCCTCTGTCTCTCATTCTCTCCGTCTCTCCCTCTGTCCCTATCTCTTATTCTCTCGGTCTCTCCTTCTCTCAATCTCTTTTTCTCACCGCCTCTCCATCTCCCTCTCTCTTATTCTCTCCGTCTCTCTGTTATTGTCTGATTATCAGGCTCCCTCTCTCTCCCTATCACATGAAAAGCAGGGGAAGGTCCTTTGTAAAAACGAAGCTCTGATAACATGTTCAAACGGTACAGAGACACCGTCAAAAAGATAACTGCTCCTCTCTCTCATGATCAGCCTCTGACAGTCACACTTAATGAAAAAGTACTGTGAGCATTTTATTCACAGGAAAAACAAAACACACACTCTAACACACACAGCTCCACAAATCCTGCAGCTCTTCCTGCCAAAACCACTGACCCTGATCCTGAACTACAAACTACACAAGGTACAACACATCTCTTTTTCCCTCGATTAATCAGGGAAATATTCATTTATAGAGCCCTTAATGACATTTCCCTGCGTTGTCGTTACTGGCTGACTGTGACAGCCGTCAGCGGGAGACAAAGCTCAGCATTCGGGTCAAATACCCGCAACCCCCCAGAGACACACTAATGGTCTGATCAGCACCGTTTCCCAAATTAATCTGAAAAAAAAACACATTCCCGAAGATGGGATATAGTGACTCAGATCACGGCTGGAAGGAAGCCCGGATACGGAGGAGGAGATTCCCGTATGAAGTGTGAAATCTCACCTCTGAGAGCTCTGAGCATCTGAGCCCAGCAGAGCACATGGTGCTTCACCAGAACACGCATCAGATGTCTAAATGGTAAGACTGGGGGGGGGGGGGACCTAGAACATAATACTAATGCAGAAAGCAAGTCCCAGAGTTCAACTTCTTTTCCTCCTCTGCCCAAAAAACCCCACCAATAATCCCCAAACAGGGGCAAACAGCCACCCAGCCCACTGCTCTATTATCCATTATCACATTAGTATTCATTCTCCCTGTCCTGTCCCATTCATTCTCCCTGTCCCGTCCCATTCATTCTCCCTGTCCTGTCCCATTCATTCTCCCTGTCCTGTCCCATTCATTCTCCCTGTCCCGCCCCATTCATTCTCCCTGTCCTGTCCCATTCATTCTCCCTGTCCCACCCCATTCATTCTCCCTGTCCTGCTCCATTCATTCTCCCTATCCCGTCCCATTCATTCTTCCTGCAGTCACCCAGTCAAGGGGGAATCCACAATCCTATCCCATGATGCACTCTTACACCTCTCTGACGTGGACCGTTGGTGGTCTACGCTATACAGTGAACACCTGTGTGACATCAGCGAATCACACAGCCAGCCCTGGCACCGCGAGCAGCGCTGGCAGCCCACGCGTCGCCTCATGGAACCTTCCGGAAGAGGGCCAGACGGAGTGGAGCTGGCATCCTGGGGCACAGTCTGTCACACGGGCAGGACGCTGGTCTCTCTCCGTCTCTCTCTCTTCCTCTATGACTCGCCCATTCCTTCTTTCCCTTTATCTTTCTCTACCACTCTCCCTCTTTCACTCTCCCTCTCTTTTTCACATCTCATCCCCCCTCTTTCTCCCTCTTTTCTCCTCTCTAGCCCGTTACGTTCTTTCAGTTTTCGTTCTCAATGCCTCATACAAACGCCCTATCAGCTTTTCTGTCCCTCGTTCTCTTTATGCCACCAAACACAGAGTCAGAGAGAGAGAGAGACAAAGGGAGATACACTGAGAGAGAGAGACAAAGGGAGATACACTGAGAGAGAGATAAAGACAGATACACTGAGAGAGAGAGATAGACAGAAACAGAATATGAGAGAGAGATACGTAGAGATATAGAGAGACAGACAGAGAAAAATAGACAGAAGGAATATGAGAGAAAGGGAGAGGGAGAGAGAGAGAGAGAAAAAGAACGAGGGAAAGCGAGAGAGAGAGAGAGCACAATACACAGTGTGACAGAGTGAGAGAGAGACTGTGTAAGAGTTTCGCACTCCCACACTATGGTCTGGGCCCAACACCAGGCAGTATTTTGGGCAGTATTCTGAGTGTACTGCAGGAAGAGACCTGGGTAAATAAGGTCACATGATCTGGGCAGTATTCTGAGCGTACTGCAGGAAGAGAGCCGGGTAAATAAGGTCACATGATCTGGGCAGTATTCTGAGCGTACAGCAGGAAGAGACCTGGGTAAATAAGGTCACATGATCTGGGCAGTATTCCGAGTGTACAGCAGGAAGAGACCTGGGTAAATAAGGTCACATGATCTGGGCAGTATTCAGAGTGTACTGCAGGAAGAGACCTGGGTAAATAAGGTCACATGATCTGGGCAGTATTCTGAGCGTACTGCAGGAAGAAAGGCGGGTAAATAAGGTCACATGATCTGGGCAGTATTCTGAGTGTACTGCAGGAAGAGACGCGGGTAAATAAGGTCACATGATCTGGGCAGTATTCTGAGCGTACAGCAGGAAGAGACCTGGGTAAATAAGGTCACATGATCTGGGCAGTATTCTGAGTGTACAGCAGGAAGAGACCCGGGTAAATAAGGTCACATGATCTGGGCAGTATTCTGAGTGTACTGCAGGAAGAGAGCCGGGTAAATAAGGTCACATGATCTGGGCAGTATTCTGAGTGTACAGCAGGAAGAGACCTGGGTAAATAAGGTCACATGATCTGGGCAGTATTTTGAGCGTACAGCAGGAAGAGAGCCGGGTAAATGAGGTTATTGTCGTTAAAGCACTGCTCTTGTGTCCATTAAGAATATGGAATCTGAGATGTTTCTGTTGGTGTGTATTTATCAGCCTGAGGACTGCAGCCCTCCCCGTTCCCATGGGGACAGGAGAACAGGACACGCAGAAATAGGGTAAGTTAAAAAAAAAAAAAACTCAGGACAAGCAAAACTTTATGTTCTTTCGCCCGCCTAAAAAAACTTCACAACTCCCTATTTATAACTGACACAGATTCAGCACAGCCTCCCCAAACCTCTAGCCCGCACTCCTTACGGCCTGTGCTAACTAGGACAAACTGTGTCAATTAGGACAGACTGCGCAAATGAGGTTAGCCTGTGCATCTTCCACCAAAACTGTGCTGACTGGGCCAAACTGTGCAAATGAGGTCAGCTTGCGCTTTTTCTGAAGTAACTGCGCTAACAAAGTCAAACTGTGTTTCTTACACATTAACTGTGTTAACAAACTGTCTCTAACAGGAGAGAGATCCACTCTTCTCTGCTCTGTGAGCTCTGACAGGAGAGAGATCCACTCTGCTCTGCTCTGTGAGCTCTGACAGGAGAGAGATCCACTCTGCTCTGTTCTGTGAGCTCTAACAGGAGAGAGATCCACTCTGCTCTGTTCTGTGAGCTCTAACAGGAGAGAGATCCACTCTGCTCTGTTCTGTGAGCTCTAACAGGAGAGAGATCCACTCTGCTCTGTTCTGTGAGCTCTAACAGGAGAGAGATCCAGTCTGCTCTGTTCTGTGAGCTCTAACAGGAGAGAGATCCACTCTGCTCTGTTCTGTGAGCTCTAACAGGAGAGAGATCCACTCTGCTCTGTTCTGTGAGCTCTAACAGGAGAGAGATCCACTCTGCTCTGCTCTGTGAGCTCTAACAGGAGAGAGATCCACTCTGCTCTGTTCTGTGAGCTCTAACAGGAGAGAGATCCACTCTGCTCTGTTCTGTGAGCTCTAACAGGAGAGAGATCCACTCTGCTCTGTTCTGTGAGCTCTAACAGGAGAGAGATCCACTCTGCTCTGCTCTGTGAGCTCTAACAGGAGAGAGATCCACTCTGCTCTGTTCTGTGAGCTCTAACAGGAGAGAGATCGACTCTGCTCTGTTCTGTGAGCTCTAACAGGAGAGAGATCCACTCTGCTCTGTTCTGTGAGCTCTAAGAGGAGATAGATCCACTCTGCTCTGTTCTGTGAGCTCTAAGAGGAGAGAGATCCACTCTGCTCTGTTCTGTGAGCTCTGACAGGAGAGAGATCCACTCTGCTCTGTTCTGTGAGCTCTAACAGGAGAGAGATCCACTCTGCTCTGTTCTGTGAGCTCTAACAGGAGAGAGATCCACTCTGCTCTGTTCTGTGAGCTCTAACAGGAGAGAGATCCAGTCTGCTCTGTTCTGTGAGCTCTAACAGCAGAGAGATCCACTCTGCTCTGTTCTGTGAGCTCTAACAGGAGAGAGATCCACTCTGGCACTCTGTTCTGTGAGCTCTAACAGGAGAGAGATCGATCCACTCTGCTCTGTTCTGTGAGCTCTAACAGAAGAGAGATCCAGTCTGCTCTGTTCTGTGAGCTCTAACAGGAGAGAGATCCACTCTGTTCTGTGAGCTCTAACAGGAGAGAGATCCACTCTGCTCTGTTCTGTGAGCTCTAACAGGAGAGAGATCCACTCTGCTCTGCTCTGTGAGCTCTAACAGGAGAGAGATCCACTCTGCTCTGTTCTGTGAGCTCTAACAGGAGAGAGATTCACTCTGCTCTGTGAGCTCTAACAGGAGAGAGATCCACTCTGCTCTGTTCTGTGAGCTCTAACAGGAGAGAGATCCACTCTGCTCTGTTCTGTGAGCTCTAAGAGGAGAGAGATCCACTCTGCTCTGTTCTGTGAGCTCTAAGAGGAGAGAGATCCAGTCTGCTCTGTTCTGTGAGCTCTAACAGGAGAGAGATCCACTCTGCTCTGTTCTGGACCTCAACAGGAGATCCCTCTGCCTGTGAGCTAACAGGAGAGAGATCCACTCTGCTCTGTTCTGTGAGCTCTAACAGGAGAGAGATCCACTCTGCTCTGTTCTGTGAGCTCTAACAGAACAGAGATCCACTCTGCTCTGTTCTGTGAGCTCTAACAGGAGAGATCCACTCTGCTCTGCTCTGTGAGCTCTAACAGGAGAGATCCACTCTGCTCTGTTCTGTGAGCTCTAACAGGAGAGAGATCCACTCTGCTCTGCTCTGTGAGCTCTAACAGGGCCTTTCCATTACGCTTTATCAAGGACAGGGAGAGTCTGCTGTTCACATGATATATAACTGCAGTCACACGCACTCGCACACACACACACGCCTACTCTCTCTCTCACACACACACACACACACACACACACACACACACACACACTGAGCCAGTCTGCAGAGCGAAGGTCAGTCATAAGCAGTAATGTTTCAGAGGGGGAACGGGAGCAGAGCTAATGCTAACGTCCACAGCTGGGCTAGAGGTTCTCTTAAAACCGAATGTCGCAAACATTAAAAATCAGTTCAGGAACACAAAATAGCCCACAACGATTAATTACGTTATTTACTGATCTTCCTTTAAACTACGTCTGGTGCTGCAGAGCTCAATGGGCTTCATTACAACACAGGTTTTAATGATTTCATTCATTAACTTAGGCATTGAACTGGACCCTTGTGGTTGGTGTGCAATAACAATTAATCAGAGCATGCGCACAGTAGCAGTAAATAACCTAAAATTACGACATTACTCCTCAATAGAACAATAATAACGATAAGACAGGCCTACACGGTTACGAAGGTCCTCCATCCAGCATGGGTTACAGGTCTACGCAACCCAAACTCCATTTCACCTGCAGAGAGGACCTAGCCTGGGTCTCAAGAGCAGGTACCCTGGCTGAGTTACTGAATTAGCTGCACACACCAATGTTCGCACACAGATTAAGCCACAGTAAGACACACACAGCCAATACCTCTATAACTGAACAAGCACAAACTCACACACAAAATCTCTCACACACACACACACACACACACACACACACAACTCCTCTATAACTGAACCAGCCAACCTCACTCCACACCACACGACAGCCAAACCTCTGTAATTGAACAGCGCACTCACCACAAGATCTCTCACCCAATCACACACTCAGTCCCTCTAAACGGAACCAGCAAAACGTCTACAAACCAAACTCTCCTCAACACTGCACTCCTCACATCACAAAGCACACACGTCTCTCACTGAGACTTCCAACCGCTACAGATACCTCCACAAGTCCTCATCATATCAGTACTACTGGAGGCCGGCGACAGTGCTTTTGGTAAGGACACTCAACCAGTTGTAGGTACATCTTGTCTTGTCAGCTATTCACCAAACACGGTCGAGCACGGCATCGACTAACCTGCAAAGCCACGGCAAGATAAGCGTCGCTTAGAGTCAGACTACTTACCAGGCCTCTAGCCCTGTAACACTGCTAGGCAAAGGGAGATCAGGCAGTGGCAATAGTATCATAGTCCAGTTTCCTTACACTGAAATCTGTTCACAAACTCTCCAGCTGATTCAGATTACTCATCGACAGGATTTGAATCAGGCTGATCATGATCCTTACCTGTTCTGTATCAGGGCTAAGACCTGGGCCCAGGTGAGTCATGATCCTTACCTGTTCTGTATCAGGACTATGACCTGGGCCCAGGTGAGTCATGATCCTTACCTGTTCTGTATCAGGACTATGACCTGGGCCCAGGTGAGTCATGATCCTTGCCTGTTCTGTATCAGGACTATGACCTGGGTGCAGGTGAGCGGTTTCCTTACCTGTTCTGTATGAGGGCGATGACCTGGGAGTAGGTCTTCCCAATGATGCTCTCTCCATTCACCTTCACGATGCGATCACCTGCAGGAGAAACAGCCAAGGTTAACACGGTTATCAAAACCGTACGATCACCGATAACTCCTCATTACTCACAGATTAGCGAAAGGACATAACAATGCTAGAGTCTGGTGAAAAACTTAACCGTCTGCGTATCTGAATGTCACACAACAGATTTTTTAAACACTTTAACCCAGGGTGCTGGCGAAATTTAAAAAATCAGTCCTTCAGATCCCGAAATTTTCAACAAGGACATTCACTGTCAATCGCACAATCGCAAAAAGAATTCAGCGCTGAATATTGGCGAAAAGGAGTTTTCCTTATTAAAACCATAGTGTGTTCTATAGGATATTTAATGGAATCTTAAGGGCTAAAATATCAGACTATTCAAGGTGGGGGGGGGCAGTGTCCAGGCACCCTATTATCTCACTGGAGGCCCCTTCAGACCCATGATAGGATCTGGGACTGATACAGCAGAGGGGTGGGGGGGGTGTAGGGGGCAGGTTGGGGGGGGGGGGTGGAATTACAGGAAAACAGCTGTGAACCCATGTCTGTGGCCCCCGGCGCGGGGGGGAGGGGGAGTGGGGGGGGCGGCTGTGTTCAAACAGAAGCGGGCCTTCCGTGGCCAGCAGGACTAAGATCGCTGAACACTCACACACACACACCGCGGTGTTTCAGCTGTGACTGCAGGGGGCGCTCAACTCCATTTCCCTGACTAAATAACAGCCCAAATTCACACGTGCTGACCACTCTGCAAAGTGTCTTCCCAACAGGTTTCTGTAAAAAGCTCTAAACAAATAAAACACTGATTTTAACTGGTCTGAACTGAAGCCTTTCCTGGCCCCAGCTGTTGACCCTAGACTTGATGATGATGAGGCGATGTGGTGATGTCATGGGCGTGTGATGTCACCTGTGCAGAGTCCGGCGCCGTGAGCGGGGCCTCCTTCCTTCACCTGCTTGACGAAGATGGTGTCCATTGGCTCCAGCCTGTTCCGCGGTCTCCCTGGCAACAAGAGCGAAGAGCCGTGTGACTCACGCGCCTGATATCACCAACAATACAGGCCGCTGCGCGCGTACGCGGAGTCTGATACTGTGTGTGTGTGTGTGTGTGTGTGTGCGCGAGTGCGCATGCGTGTGTGAGTGTGTCTGAGTGCATGTGTGTGAGTGTGTAAGTGTGCGTGAGTGACTGCGACTGTGTGTGTGTCTGTGCGTGTGTGTGTGTGAGCACGCGTGTGCGCGTGTGACTGTGACTGTGTGTCTGTGCGTGTGTGTGTGAAACTGTGTGTCTGTGCGTGTGTGTGTGAAACTGTGTGCGCGCGCGACTGTGAGAGTGTGTGTGTGTGTGCGCGCGTGCAGTTCAGTTCACGCAGTGAACATTATTCTACACTGCACACACTCCGCCCAGCATCACTGCTCAAACCACTCCAGTGTACACACAGATAACACAGAAACCAGCAGTGAGTCACCACAGGGGAAGAGGTGAGCCAGGATCAACTCTCTCTCATTCAGACCGGCCTTCTCTGTCCTGGGGGGTAGGGTCACACGGGGGGGGTGCCCTAAAGCCCTGGGGGGGTACAGGTGATACACACAGTCCTGGGGGTACAGTCTCTCAGGAGATATGATCTGATATGAGGGTTTAGATGCGATGCTTCTAAATGCATCGCGATTTGACAACTTGGCACTAACTTGGTATTAACCATAAGCTGTTGCTTAGCAACATCGCAATTTTTTCCCCCCTTAAAAAACGCCAACACGCTTGTGGTTGTTTTGATAGTGTGAGACAGGAACCCAGAAAAAAGGCACCAAGCTGCACATGCGCGTGTGTGTGTGTGCGCGCGTGTGTGTGAGTGTGTGTGTGTGTGCGAGTGTGTGTGTGTGTGTGTGTGTGTGGTGTGTGTGTGTGTGTGGCGATGTGTGTGTGTGTGTTCATGTTCACGTGTGTCCGTGTGCTCATTTAGCCCTCAGGCCGGCGAGCCGAGCCCAGAGCGTACAGATGTGCGATCAGGCCTCCCTGTCCTCAGCCATTCATCCCGCCTGATCCGCTTTTCCGGAAGCTCTCTCGCTTCCAGCAGCTCCAGAAATACTGAGGTCACCCCCCACGCGAACAGCGAACGGCGCTGAGGAACGCGCAGCGTTTACCCAGCAGCGCCGGGGATGGGATCCTTTCACTACCCCCGGAAACTCCGGGGCGCTGAGCAGCTAGCCTGCGCGAGGCTAGCAGATTAGCCTGGAGGCTCGGCACCGTCAGGGGCCAGAGACCACGGCCCGATACGTGCATTAAGGACGTGTGATACTGACGCATGAACTGGGCGTGCGTGTGTGTGTGTGCGTGTGCGAGTGTGTGAGTGTGTGTGTGTGCACATGTGCGTTTTCTCCGATCATACTGCTCTATACCGAGTAATGAATATTTGATGTGAAGCTGCTGCTGTTATTAGCCATAATTTCACTTAGTGAACTCTCCCACACGCACGCACGCACGCACACAAACTATAAACCACACACACACACTCACTCACTCTCTCGTTCCCTCTGTCTCTCTCTCACACACAAAACCTGCAAGAACCACCTGCTACAGCCTGCCAATCACACTCGAAACACCACCTACAAGCCACATTACACGGTTAAAAGCTAAGAGCTGTTCATATCGGCGCTTAGCAGAAAGCTGTGTGGGGGCGTCCGCCTGTGCTTTAAACAGAAACAGCTACACACTGCTCATCTTACAGCACCAACGCTGGCGCGCATCAACCCACCATCATCATCATCATCATCATCATCACAGACACAGATCAGCCTGAATTAGCCACAGACCACACAGGCACATTTCACATGTAGAGCCACCGTTTCAGTGTGTAGATCTATACTCCCACTGATATGCATATGGATTGGCACATCAGCTCAGCTCTGCACAGATTAACCTCTTCACTGCTGCGCATACATTAACTTTAACATCACCACAGAAGTGCCAGTGGAGCTCGTTACAAGCAGGATGTCCATAAGTAGGCGGTGATCTGATAGGTCAGGACAGTAGGCGGTGATTTGATGGGTTTGGACGGCAGGCGGTGATCTGATAGGTTGGGACAGTAGGCAGTGATCTGATAGGTTGGGACAGTAGGCAGTGATCTGATAGGTTGGGACAGCAGGCAGTGATCTAATAGGTTGGGACAGTAGGCAGTGATCTAATAGGTTGGGACAGTAGGCAGTGATCTAATAGGTTGGGACAGTAGGCAGTGAGCTGATAGGTCAGGACAGCAGGCAGTGAGCTGATAGGTGACACAGGCAGTGGCTTGGGACAGCAGGTGAAAGATCTGATAGGTTGGGACAGTAGGCAGTAAGCTGATAGGTTGGGACAGCAGGTGAAAGATCTGATAGGTTGGGACGTAGGCAGTGAGCTGATAGGTTGGGACAGCAGGCAGTGAGCTGATAGGTTGTGACAGTAAGACTAAACGTTGCTAAAGAGAGTGAGGGGGGGTTGGATGGTCGGGACGCTCTCTCTCCAGGGGCACAGACCCCTACCCCCCCGCCCCACCCCCCCCCCCAGTCTGCAGCGCAGCGTGGGCCGAATTTAAACGACGGCGGGGGAACAAGCTCCCCTTTCACAGCGGCCCGACACCGCCGTAAATCGCGGCCGAGCCGTTTAGCACCGCTGAAGGGGCCCGGCCCGCAGGAGAGGGGCGTAAATTCTCACCCCGCCCCGTCTCTCTCCCCCCGAGCTGCCGCGGGCCAGAGAGGCCAAAAAAGCCGAAGCAGAAAGGAGGAGAAGAGAAAAAAAAAAAAAGAGAGAGAGAAAGTAATAATTAACTGGGCAGGAACAGGGACTGAAGAGTTTGCTTGGTGCACACAGAGGCGCCCAGCGAAAAGGAAGGAGGGATCCCCACGGGCCAGGGGAACCCGTTTCCCCCCCCCAGGCATCGCCCGGGAGCCGAGTGTCCGGCGCACAAACTTGCGCTGGGACGGGGCGTAGAGCTGGGCGGGGACAGAAACACACAGAGCCACACGCTCTGATCTCCAGCAGGCTGTGCTGTACTGTGCTCTGCTCTCACACACACCAGGCCTTCACAAGAGCTGCAGCTCAGTCTGCCGGGCGTGGGCGGAAATAAAATCTGCACTCGCGGGGTGGGGGTGGGGGGTGGGGGGGTTAAAACTGCAGTTCTGAGCCTCGTTGCGTAAGAGCGAGTGGCAGGGCCAGGGCAGACTGCTTTCAGCTGCGAGACCTGATGACACCGCTACCGGTGGTTTAGCCCCACAGGACTCCCCCGTGAGCGCGCGGGAGGCTAACATGAGCGCGGGAGGCTAACATAAAATGAGCACGGGAGGCTAGCATGAGCGCGGGAGGCTAACAGGAACGCGGGAGGCTAGCATGAGCGCGGGAGGCTAACAGGAACGCGGGAGGCTAACAGGAACGCGGGAGGCTAGCATGAGCAAGGGCAGCTAGCGTGAGGGCGGGAGGCTAACGGGAGTGCCTTGGGTGTACGTTACCTGTCTCCCAGGTAAACGCGCAAGGGGGGGGTGGGGCGTGTTTAACAGCGTCACTGCACACGCTCAGATGGCCACGCGAGCACAAACAGCGTGTGCATTATGCAACGCTGCTATGTGGACCTCGCACATTCAAACACAATCAAGCAAGCTTTCCACCCCCACGGCTCTCTGCTTCCCCCTTGTGGTGATTAACGGGATCTCACCACACGCTGTGGGCTGTGAGTGGGAGACAGGAGGACTTTTAACACTGAATGGAGCACTAAAGTGTTTGTGTGGGTGTGTGCCTGTGTCTTTGTGTGCATGTGTGTGTGCCTGTGTGTTTGTGTGCATGTGTGTGTGTGTGTATGCCTGTGTGTGCGTGCATGTGTATCTGTGTGTGTGTGTGTCTTTGTGTGCATGTGTGTGTGTGTGTGTGTGTGCCTGTGTGTTTCTGTGCATGTGCATGTGTGTATGCCTCTGTGTGCGTGCATGTGTATCTGTCTGCCTGTGCGTGTCTGTGTGCATGTGTCTCTGTCTGTCTGTGTGTGTGTATCTCTGTGTATCTGTGCATGTGTGCGTGTTTGTTTGTGTTTGTGTGTGTGAGAGAGAATGTGAGTGTGTCTCTCCCCCCTTTCGTTGTGTTTATGAGCTCAGATAACAGCACACAGCCCACAGTAGCGCAGTAGAGGAGTGAGTTTACTGATATTCAGCTTCCTGACCTCAGGTCACACATGACTGCTCCCCATTTTCCAGCTGATCCAACATAAACAGACAAATCCCAGCCTTTCATACGGCTGCCATTCTACATCCTGCCTGTAGAGGGCAGCAAAATCACACTGTACACAAATAAATTTGGGATCCTCAGTCTGTAGGCACACACTGCAGAGGTTTCTCTCATTAGCTTGTACTGGAGAAGAAGCTAATCCCAGGGTAGAGGCTAGCATGTAAAACCCCTGAGAGTCATTCAAAGCTCTGCCTCACTGCCCGTGTCAGAGTGGGGTCAGGTCCTGATGCTGATGACCGTCTGGATCTGCAGCATAGCCAAGCAGCTGAGAAACACTCAACACTGAGCCAGCAAAAAGAGAACCCACTAATCACATCATGGGTCAAGACAACCCGCCACTCACTGTGGGGCACTAGAAACCACCACTCATTGTGGATCAAGAGAAACCACCCCTCACTGTGGATCAAGAGAAACCACCACTCACTGTGGGTCACTAGAAACCACTAACACACTGTGGGCATAAGAAACCACCCCTCACTGTGGGTCAAGAGAAACCACCACTCACTGTGTGTCACTAGAAACCACCCTCACTGTGAGTCAAGAGAAACCACCACTCATTGTGGATCAAGAGAAACCACCACTCACTTTGGAGCAAGAGAAACCACCACTCATTGTGGATCAAGAGAAACCACCCCTCACTGTGGGTCACTAGAAACCACCCCTCACTGTGGGTCACTAGAAACCACCCCTCACTGTGGGTCACTAGAAACCACCACTCACTGTGGGTCACTAGAAACCACCACTCACTGTGGGTCACTAGAAACCACCCCTCACTGTGGGTTAAGAGAAACCACCCCTCACTGTGGGTCACTACAAACCACCCCTCACTGTGGGTTAAGAGAAACCACCCCTCACTGTGGGTCACTAGAAACCACCTCTCACTGTGGGTCACTAGAAACCACCCCTCACTGAGGGTCAAGAGAAACCACCCCTCACTGTGAGTCAAGAGAAATCACCCCTCACTATGGGACACTAGAAACCACCTCTCACTGTGGGTCACTAGAAACCACCACCCACTGTGGGTCACTAGAAACCACCAATCACTGAGGGTCAAGAGAAACCACCCCTCACTGTGAGTCAAGAGAAACCACCCCTCACTATGGGACACTAGAAACCACCCCTCACTGTGGGTCACTAAAAACCACCACTCACTATGGGACACTAGAAACCACCACCCACTGTGGGACACTAGAAACCACCGCTCACCCCCAGGTCACCAGGAACAGCCGTTTTTTGGGTGTAATTGTCCTCGCGGAAAGAGAAGAGCCACGGCGTGAAACGAAGTCGTGGCAGCCGATGCGAGCGGCCGAGCCGCGGTTTCAGGGACGGTAAAAAAAAAAACCGGCGCCGTGTTGCATTCTGGGAAACAGGCCGCTGGAGATGAACCCACAGACAGATTGAAACTGGCAGCAGGGCTTGTGCGAGGAATCGTAAAGCAGGAAGAGAGGAGCTCGGTTCAGCCATCTGCCAACCAGCCAGAAAGAACGCTCAGGCGCCAACCCCGACATCGACAGATGCACAGAATAACACGGCCCATAAAAACCCACAGCTCCAATAAACCAGAGGGGCTGGCGAGAGTAGCGTGCTCCAATAACCTTGCCCAAAAATATCATCACCACCATAACGCCGCTCACCTCAAAAACACGTCATCGTAAAAAAATCAATAAAGGTTTAAAAAAGGAGGCATTTATTTATGTGCTGGAAACGTTTTCCAATACAAAGATAGCGGTGCAATCTCCCATCTGTGCTAAATGGAGGATTTTTAACCTGTTAAACGGGAGACAGCTACAGTGTCATATTTTTTTTAAAACGACACCATAGGAACAGCGCAAGGGAAACAACGGATTTGGATCCGTGACCTCATAAACCACGGAACACCACCAAACCGACAAACGCACTCAGCCCAATAACGGCTGGTTATGAAATGAGGAAGTATGCTAGCATGGTCCACTCTCCTCGGAGTAGTTACACACGCACGCACACACACACGCACATATGCACACACACTCTCTCTCTCCTGCTGAAACAAAACATCCTCACAATGTGGCGGCAATGTCACAACATTGACAAAACACCTCCACAAAATTGCGATTCCCCTCTGACATCACACACACACCCACACACACACACAGGCTAAACTGTTAAACAGCATCCATTCTTACACTGTCCATATATTCCAGAGTCAAATGAAACGAAAGGGATTTGAATATTCAGAGGCATTTTCCCCTCTGTTGACGGTGACAGTTCTTAGGGGTGGCCACTAGGGGCCGCTGTGTGAGTGTTTGTGTGTTGACAGGCCCCCCCCGGGAGTGTCAGAAGTTAAGGCCGTGGGGAATGGGTGTGCAGACACACACTGGTGGCAGTATTCCCCTGACAGAAACACACACTTCCAGCTCTCGTCTGATTGGTGGGAGGGGAGGGTAGACAGAAGCACACTATGTGTGCAGGATTAAGGTTTGTTTCGGGGACCAGTGGCTGTCTGCATTTCAGGGAGTGCTGTGGGGGGACGTACATCACTGCTACAGTAAGCTACAGTACATCACTGCTACAGTAAGCTACAGTACAGTACATCACTGCTACAGTAAGCTACAGTACAGTACATCACTGCTACATTAAGCTACAGTACAGTACATCACTGCTACAGTAAGCTACAGTACAGTATATCACTGCTACATTAAGCTACAGTACAGTACATCACTGCTACAGTAAGCTACAGTACAGTACATCACTGCTACATTAAGCTACAGTACAGTACATCACTGCTACAGTAAGCTACAGTACAGTACATCACTGCTACAGTAAGCTACAGTACGTTACTGCTACAGTAAGCTACAGTACAGTACATCACTGCTAAAGTAAGCTACAGTACAGTACATCACTGCTACAGTAAGCTACAGTACAGTACATCACTGCTACATTAAGCTACAGTACAGTACATCACTGCTACAGTAAGCTACAGTACATCACTGCTACATTAAGCTACAGTACAGTACATCACTGCTAAAGTAAGCTACAGTACATCACTGCTACAGTAAGCTACAGTACATCACTGCTACATTAAGCTACAGTACAGTACATCACTGCTACAGTAAGCTACAGTACAGTACATCACTGCTACAGTAAGCTACAGTACATTACTGCTACAGTAAGCTACAGTACAGTACATCACTGCTACAGTAAGCTACAGTACAGTACATCACTGCTACAGTAAGCTACAGTACAGTACATCACTGCTACAGTAAGCTACAGTACATCACTGCTACAGTAAGCTACAGTACATCACTGCTACAGTAAGCTACAGTACAGTACATCACTGCTACAGTAAGCTACAGTACGTTAATGCTACATTAAGCTACAGTACATCACTGCTACAGTAAGCTACAGTACAGTACATCACTGCTACAGTAAAGGTGGATCTCCACAGACCTGACCACCTGGGTTTTGCGTCTAGTTCTGCAGGTAACATTTTAGAAGATGTTAAGATGTTCAGTGTTTGATTTTCAGATGCTCCTAGGGAGCTGGAGTACATATCATGATTCAAAACAATATTTAATAATCCCAAAATATTTATTTTCCAAAGCACGACAAAGCACCCATTTACAATCTTCCCAAGTATGTATTTGGTCTTACAACTGTATCATGAGATAAGCACACAGAGAAGACCCGAGGGACTAGAGAACAAGCACAGCATGGCCCATTCACACCACGGTTAGAGAGAGCCACAATTATTAGCCCAAAGAGCTTTATCAGGATGCTGCAAGCAGAAGCATAACTGTCTCTAATCTCACTTTAAGGCCCGTACACAGAGCGGTGCTGTAGACCCTGAAACAGGGCCAGGGAAGCAGGGTGTTTCTGGAGGAACGGTGGTGTGTGAAACGCTCTCCCCAGGCCAAGGCCTTGTGTGATGACCCCCAACCCCGCCCCCCACCCCCCTCCGCCTCTCCGGGACGGCCCCGCTCCCAGCCCGAGCGGGCAGAGGGGCTCGCTGTGGGCGGGGGCCCCATTTTTAAGAGTTTATTTTTTATGATTATTATTTTTTTCCCCTCTTGTTATTGAATGATGTTATTCTGCGATGCTGGACGCCAGCCCGCTGGCTGTGCACAGCCAGTCTTATGCAACAGGCAGGCAGTGCAGTGCTCCCCACGACCAGCAGGGGGGCGCGTGTCCCTAAAAAAGTGGGACTCCCGTCCGTCCCTCCATCCAGATGAGCTCATACTCAAAAACGTGTTTCGCATTAACTGTACCTCAGAAATTCCCCCGCCCCGCCCCGCCCCCAACCCCCCCCAAAAAAACATTATCACTGTTTTTAGAGACACGTGTGGCTGGGGACCAGGGAGGGGCGGGGGACGGGACGGGGCGCGCTCGTAGTGTAGCGTCCCCCCGAGCCGCGTTTAGCTCAGCTCACAGACCCGCCACTTCCCGCCAAGGTCCGGAGTGAAAAGCAGGAGGACGCCAGGAGCTGCCCGTTTGTCCTGCCGTTGCCGGGAAACCCTCTCAGCGTTCCGCTGAACTCAAACTGGCTCCCTAATCCCAGATAAATCACAACTGACCACCATGACCTACAGACAACCCCGTGTGTGTGTGTGTGTGTGTGTGTGAGACAACTGACCACCATGACCTACGGGCAAGCACTGTGTGTGTATGTGTGTGTGTGTGTGACAACTGTGACCTACAGACAAGCACTGTGTGTGTGACAACTGACCACAGACAAGCATGGGTGTGTGTATGACAACTGACACAGTGGATACTCCGTAGGGAGTGTGTGTGTGTATATGATATATTCACACAGTGGATACTCCGTAGGGAGTGTGTGTGTGTATATGATATATTCACACAGTGGATACTCCGTAGTGTGTGTGTGTGTATGATATATTCACAGTGGATACTCTGTAGAGAGAACGTGTGTGTGATATATTCACACTCCGTAGAGTGTCAGCTTTTTGATTATTCCCTGTGCTGTTTAGAATAAATCTTTAATCTTGCCAAATCCAAAACACGCTACTCCACTTCCAACAACAACGCATTTCCTGCAGATGTAGTTTCTTTTGTCTGCAGCAAAAATGCAATCTGGAGAGCGCATGCTTTCACTTCAATTCATTTTTAATTGTTATTTTCTTAACAGTCCTGCGAGTTCTTATCACACACACACACACACACACACACACACACACACACACACACACACACACACACACACACACACACACACACACACACACACACACACACACACACACACACACACACACACACACAGGCTGCAGGGCAGACAGCGGAATCCTGTGATGTCACCCACTGTGAGGTCACAATCGGTGAGGTCACCGGCCAGTCCTCATCTGCTGCCTAGACTGGGGACATTCCAGCAGACAACCCCGCCCCCCCTTCGACCCTAAAATCCAACAGCTGCCACGCATCCATCCCAAAATCTACAAACCGACAGAGACAGGCCCTTCACACGCAAACGCCGCCGCTGCTCGAGCCATTTCCTGTGAGGGTCTTCCAGCACAACCCCGTCCGCCAATCAACTTTTCCACCCGACACTGAACTGCTAACCACCCAACACTGAGCTGCTAACTGGTCGAGCCTGAGCTCACGTTTCAGGCCCCGCCTACCTCTGCCCATTTCACACCAGACTAAAGCACGCGTGGGCAGCTGGGTAAATGAGTCCGTTTCCTCCTTGGCTTGCGATTGGACGAAGGAACGATGACGCTCAGTGCTTCTGTTCCCGCCAAATCTTTGCGAGACCGACACCGATTGTTTACACACTCCGCAGCACTGGACTGAAGCGTTTGCTCTCACCCGCCAACGGCACCCGAGACTCTGCCGCCGGGCCGGGAGACGGCTGCGTTATTAAAGAGCCCTCCGGCTGCGGGACATCCCAGGAGGAACGCTGCTCCTGCTGCTGCTGCTGCTCCTGCTCCGGGACCTCACCTGGGGACCGAGCCTCTACCTACGAGCCGCCAGCAAAGACCAGCGAAGGAGAAACTCTCGGGCTCAGCTCACCTGCGTGTGAGCCGCAGCTAAGTCAGGTTAGCGGAAAGCCTGGAGTCACTGCTGAAACAAACACGTTAGCTTCGCGGCGTGAGCGGACAGCGCTGAGCAGCTCAAACTTTTCCACAGTGAACAGGGGTTTTACTAGCAGGCCTGACAAAGAAGAAGTAAAAATAAATAAATAAAGTCAGCAGGGGAGCCGCTGCCTCTCTGATGCTGTGGGGCGGAGCCAGCGCCAGAAATAACGAAGCAGAGACAGAGATGGCGGGCGCGCCAGAGAACGCCGATAGCGGGAACTCCTCCGAGCGTCAGCGACGGCACTGCGGCGGTCAGTGTGTGTGTGTGTGTGTGAGAGAGAGAGAGAGTGTGTGTGTGTGTGTGTGAGAGAGAGAGAGAGAGAGAGAGTGTGTGTGTGTGTGAGAGAGAGAGAGAGAGAGAAAGTGTGTGTGTTTGAGAGAGAGAGAGTGTGTGTGTGTGGGAGGAGAGAGAGTGTGTGTGTGTGTGTGTGGAGAGAGAGAGAGAGAGTGTGTGTGTGTGTGTGAGAGAGAGAGGAGAGAGGTGTGTGTGTGTGGGAGAAGAGAGAGAGAGAGGTGTGTGTGTGTGTGTGTGAGAGAGGAGAGATGGTGTGTGTGTGTGTGTGTGTGTGAGAGAGTTGTGTGTGTGTGTGAGAGAGAGGGTGTGGTGTGTGTGATGAGAGAGGAGAGTGAATTGTGTGTGTGTGTGTGTAGAGAGTTGTGTGTGTTGTTGTGTAAGAGGGTGTGTTGAGTGTGAGGATAAGAAGAAAGGGATTGGTGTGTGTGTAGAGAGTGTGTGTGTGTGTGTGTGAGGGTGTGTGTGAGTGTGAGAAAGAGAGAGAGAGAGTGTGTGTGTGTGTGTGTGTGAGAGAGAGTGTGTGTTTTGTGTGTGAGAGAGTGTGTGTGTGTGTGAGAGAAGAGAGTGGTGTGTGTGTGTGTGTGAGAGAGTGTGTGTGTTGTGTGAGTGTGAGAAAGAGAGAGAGACAGTGTGTGAGAGGGTGTGTGTGAGAAAAAGAGAGAGTGTGTGAGAGAGAGAAAGAGAGTGTGTGTGTGCGTGTGTGCATGTGTGAGTGTGTGTGTATGTATAAATATGTATGTGTCTGTGTGTGTGTGCGTGTGTGTGTGTGTGAGAGGGTGTGTGCGCGTGTGAGTGCGTGTGTATGTATAAATATGTATGTGTCTGTGTGTGTGTGTGTGTGTGTGTGTGTTTATACGAGTATCACACACACACTCCACCTCAGCTGCTCTCACCCTCCCCAGGCCTCAGTAAGGGGGGGGGGGCAGCGGGGGGGTTAATGAGAGGCAGCCTCCAGAGGATTTACAGCAAGCTCTCAATTCCACAGGGGATTTGGCTTTCAGCTGCAATTCTTACATTTTTCTTTTATTCTTTTAGGTTATAATCCAATCTGAGTCCCACAGAGACCCCTCCCAACGCGCATACCAGAGGTTCCACCGCAGCCAATGAAATCACAGATTCCCTGCGAGTTGGCCGTCGGGCCTGGGGAGAGCGCAGGCTTATTAGCCGGGCGAGGCTCACACACCAGCACTCACATTACACTCATATCTCTCAGGTATTTAAGCAGACGCTCATAAACAGACCGATTAACACTGCTTTCTCCCTCCCTCCCTCTCTCTCTCTCTTTTTAATTTTAAACACAATGCATTTACACAGCTGGGCTTTGTCCTGAGGCTTCAGAACTTTGCTCGAGGGTGCAATAGCAGTGCCCCACTTGGGAATCAACCCCGCAACCCACAGGGTCATGCACCCAGTTCCCTAGCAACCACACTTCACTACACCCCGAGCGAATTGGTTGAGTGACGTCAGCGTTATAAGCAGATGCCTCCTGCTACCTCAGTACCACGCCCTTCCTGTGCTGCTCAGGCCAATTTCACACACATTACACTATGCCAGTGGGGGGGGATTCACACACATTACACTATGCCGGGGGGGAGTGGGGGGGGAAATTTCACACACATTACACTGTGATTGGACACAATCTGTCAGCAATAGTAACTATATCCAGGCAAAACCGTGACGGATTCTGAGCATCTACGCTGTGTACACAGTATGTATGAGCGGGAGTTTAAGCACCTACAGTGTGTGTGTGTGTGTGTGTGTGTGCACGTGTATAAAAGTAGTTTGAAAGCCTACCTCTCCGGCCTCTGTCTTCTTCCTGAAAAAGAGAAAGAGAAGTGAGTGATCATGGCCTTCAGGAAGATAACAGAAAGCCAACAGCCAAGCCCTGACCACAGGAGCCTCTAAAAACGCATTTTCAGTTTGGGCCAACAGCTGGGCAACAAACAGCAACAGTAATTATCTCAAGTTTTTTCAGCACAATAACTGTCACAGCCCCCACATCAGCTTTGAGATCAGCTTTGAGATCAGCTCTGAGATCAGCTTTGAGATCAGCTCTGAGATCAGCTTTGAGTTCAGCTCTGAGATCAGCTTTTTCAGACGCGTTTTCCTCCTAACTTCAGAGGCCCTGCGAGATGTTTCTGAGGAAAAACAATCGCCACTCAAATTTACTGGGCGTTGATGTGACAGCCAATCAACTGCAACAACACACAGCATGTGACTCTTTTTCGTCGAACACATGGAATCCGTATGGCCGTGTCACATGCTGGTTGTCATAATTCAAAAAACATTCTGACTCAGCTTTTTCAGCACGTGTCGTAGTTTTATCATCTTACCGTATTAATCATGTTTATGCATCTTTAGAGTGCTTCAGTCGCCTAATTTATTTATTCATTTTTTTAACTCAATGTGTGACTTGATCAGGGCACCCGTTTGCACCCCTGCGGGGGGACCCCAGACCCCGCCCCCGGACCCCAGCCCTGGCCACACCCCCAAACCCCAGGTCCCACCCCCAGACCAGAAATTCAGGCCCCGCCCCCAGACCCCAGGCCCCGCCCCGACCCCAGGCCCCGCCCCAGCCAGGACTTCAGGCCCCGCCCTCGACCCCAGGCCCCGCCCCAGACCAGGACTTCAGGCCCCGCCCCCAGACCCCAGGCCCCGCCCCAGACCAGGACTTCAGGCCCCGCCCTCAGACCCCAGGCCCCGCCCCCTCGCAGCAGCTCACCTGTAGGCGGGAGCTGACGGCGGATTCGGGGGGGTACACGATGAAGTGGCGCAGCGTGAAGCCGAACCCCTGGGAGGTGCGCAGGAGGCGCAGAGTCTTCGGCCCGGGCCAGGAGAACAGCTCCTCCTCTTCCTCCTCCTCCTCCTCCCCCGTCGAGGACACGCCCTCGCCCCGCCCCCTCTCCCGACCATCGGTCCGCTTGGCCTGAGAGAGAAACAAACACAGAGGTGAGAACAGGAAGGACCACAGAGCTCGGAGAGAGCACCACGTTTCCACACACATGCACCAACGCACTGTTCCCCAAACACCAGCCAGAATCAGTCAACCCCACCCCCACCCCCACCCCCATGCCAGCCAGGGTCATCCCAAACGCCAGCCTGATTCAGAGTCACCCCCCCACACCTGGACGGAAATTACAGGGACGGAAGTGTAGTATAATGGGGAAGGTCACAGGTTCGATTCCCAGGTAGGACCTTTGAGCAAGGTACCTAACCTGCACTGCTTCAGTATATATCCAGCTGTGTAAATGGATACAATGTGTAAAAAGTTGTGTAAGAGCGTCTGCTAAATGCCTGTAATGTAATGTAACAAAAAATTCAACAGATAGGCACCATAGTATAACTTAGCCTACAAACATACACATATTTTTGTGTGAATTCAAGACCTTAAAATACTAAAATATTTTTTTTAAAGAGTGTCATTTCTTCTAAAACCAAAAAAGTAGTTTTAGTGATACGTGTGTGGCACATGCGATCCGCAGGGTATCATGGTTACGTTGGTTGCTTAGTAACGCATGTTAGTATGCTGCTAGCAGGCGGGCGAGGGAAAGTTCCAGTGGAACACGAAGGAATCCGGAGGCTGTGAATGTTCCATTCACAAAACAGGACTGCGGGGGGGGGGGGGGGTGTACCAAAATAGCAACACAGCCCCGCTACTTCTGTTTAGGGTTTAGTGCAGGACACTCACTCATTCACTCTCACACAACATACACACAAACTCACTCACATACACACACACTCTCACGCAACACACACACATGCATACTCAGAAAAACACTTCTCAAACACACACTCAGAAACACTCCTCTCACACACACACACCCACACAACACACTCACACCACACAACAACACACAACAAACTCACACACACCACACTGTCACTCACACACACACACACACACACCCCCCACACATACACACACACAGAGAGTGCCAGTGTGACTCTTGTCCTGTTGCCATGCTTACCTGCCAGCACAGCACCGCCGCGCCCTCTGGAGCCAGATTTATCCCCAGCGCTGACTCACCCGCTCCAGGCCCCGCCCACCCACCTCCCTGACGGCCCAGCCGCTAACGCTAACCGCGCGCATTACTCACTACGTCAACAGGAAGCCGCGGCGTCGCCAGCAGCGCCGTGAGCGCGAGGGCCGGAGCTTTCTCGCACGCGCGGCTCCAACGGGCTCTCCCGCGGCTCGGAAGATTCCACAAACAGGAAACAGGAAACGGGCCCCCGGCACAAAGACGTTTATATTCGGCCCGGGCGCACGAACGGCCTCTCCGGGGCCGAAGGGAGCCTCGCCGCGCCCTGCACACCCACGCACTTTTAAATATACACACAGCCAGATCACACACACAACACACTGCGTAATGAGTCCTTAGCCTGCGTGACTGCCGATATCTTTTTTTTTTAAACCATCAACAAACATTTGGAAGAATTTTTTTCACAGAGAGAGTAGTCGATGTGTGGAATAGCCTGCCAGGTCACGCAGTAAGAGGCAGAAACTCTGGGGGTTTTCAAGACTAGGCTCGATACATCCAAAGATACATCCAAAGACACCAGAACAGGCTCCTGGTTTACCTCTTTATATCTCTTCTCTCCAATTATGAATAAAACAGATTCTGCCGACCCTGTTACTACAAACACACACACACACACACACACACACACACACACACACACACACAGGATCCAACAGGACAATGCAAGTGGAGCAGATCACTGAGGATTTTATCTATGCTCATCTTAAAACTCTACCCAGAAAAGGCCAAAGCCTTCATCCGCTAGGAAGGTGCTGCAGGTGAGGCTTTTTGTGAAGAGGTCTCTGTGACCGTCATAATGCACCTGACCCAGCAGACCACACATCCTCCTGTATCAGATCGGGTCTGACACTGGGGCAGCTCTACGGGGAACCAGGTGCAAACTGCCGCAAAGCAGGCACTGCACAGAGCAAAGCCAGCAGCCAACTGCACTACAGAAATAAAGACACATTTTGCACACACGTGTAAAAAAACACAGAGAGACAAAATAACTAAATGCCAGGCAAATTGATTCTAGTTTTTCAGTAATTGCAGGTGAGGGAGGTGTAGAATGAGCTAAGTGCAGGTGAGTGTGTGTGTGTGTGTGCGTGCGTGTGTGTGCGTGTGTGTGTGTGTGTGTGAGTGTGTGTGTGTGTGCGTGTGTGAGTGTGTGTGTGTGTGTGTGCTTGTGTGTGTGAGTCTCCGCTCTGATCTGCCTGGTCAGGTAAAAGCAGTGGACAGATCCGACAGGTCCTTCCCGTGACCGTCTCCTCAGCACAGCTGCAGCGCTGCACAGCGAACTCAATCTCGCACGGATCGCACCCCGCCGCCAAGTTCCAACGGCACGCACTCGCCAAGTTCCAACAGCACGCAGAAAAAGAAAGAAGAGAAAAAAAACAGGTTTAGGAATGCACAGAAGTTTGAAACGCCTCCAGATCCGAAGCGTTTGACGGCATGTCACATTTCTTCACAGAGCGAGCCCCAAACTGAATTAGCCGCACAGGGGAGAGAGAGTAACTGCAGTCAGCAGTTAAGAGGAACGCAAGCTCGTGAAGCGCCCAGAGCAAAGACTCGCAAAGACGCGCAAAAAAAGATACTCCACTCCCACGCTCAATCTGTCCTCTCCATCTGGTTCTCAGCTACAGGAGCCTCTGCTGACAGATTACCATGCAGGCCAATGCATTACAGTGTACAGCACTGTGTGTCATCAAGCCCCCAAAGATCAATCACACTGGAATGCTCATCAGGTCATGCTTTGGGGGGGGGGGGGGCAATAGACTGGGGTGCTATCAGCTGGAGGGAGGGTTCCCTTACAGACAGGGCTGCTGGGGGCAGGAGTGTGCAGTGTGCAGGAGACGCGCCAGTCCTGGATCAGCACCATCACAATCCATCACAGGATGCTAATGCTAACAGAGCCAGTCCTGGATCAGCACCATCACAATCTATCACAGGATGCTAATGCTAACAGAGCCAGTCCTGGATCAGCACCATCACAATCTATCACAGGATGCTAATGCTAACAGAGCCAGTCCTGGATCAGCACCATCACAATCTATCACAGGATGCTAATGCTAACAGAGCCAGTCCTGGATCAGCACCATCACAATCTATCACAGGATGCTAATGCTAACAGAGCCAGTCCTGGATCAGCACCATCACAATCTATCACAGGATGCTAATGCTAATGCTAACAGAGCCAGTCCTGGATCAGCACCATCACAATCTATCACAGGATGCTAATGCTAATGCTAACAGAGCCAGTCCTGGATCAGCACCATCACAATCTATCACAGGATGCTAATGCTAATGCTAACAGAGCCAGTCCTGGATCAGCACCATCACGATCTATCACAGGATGCTAATGCTAACAGAGCCAGTCCTGGACCAGCACCATCACAATCTATCACAGGATGGTAATGCTAACAGAGCCAGTCCTGGATCAGCACCATCACAATCTATCACAGGATGCTAATGCTAACAGAGCCAGGGTGTGACTGCACCATTACAATCAGAGGATGCTAATGCTAAGGCTAACGCTAACAGAGCCAGACCTGCGCACCGTCATCTACGCAGACGCGAGCAGCACAAAAAAAATAATAATAATAATAAAAGTGTGTGTCGCCATGGATACCGCCAAGCAAATACAGCATGCAGCCGCGCGCTCTGCACCGCTCAAACACGATGCGTCACTCACAGCTGAGCACCAATCAGGCGAAAGGGAAGCCAAACAGCATGACTCATTCACACTCTCTGACCAGAAGCCCCGCCCACTCCCTCTCGGTGGCGGGGAAGGGGGGGGGGGCTAGGTTGGGGAGTTGGCGCACCCACAGTGCTGGGACCGCGGTCGACAGGAAGTTTGGGGAACAGCTCAGCCTATCTGTGGTTCCACCGCGGCCCTCTGTGTGTGGCGCTCTGAAGCAGCTCGGTTACGTGTGATACTGAGGTGAGAGGAAGCCACAGGGACGCCTCACACACACACGCCCTCACACACACACACACACCCGCCCTCACACACACACACACCCTCACACACGCACACACACACACACACACACTCTGCAGTTCCCACCGGCTGAAACCGCTCTCAGCCAGTCTTAAACCCCAGAGAGATTACAGGGCAGAGCTCTCACTCTCAGATTCACACTCAAACTCAAAGGGCTTTTAAACCAAGAATGGAGATCAGCCATTGTTAGCCAAAGCAACACAATATACAAATAAATATATATATGCTCATATATGCTCTCACACTCTCATTCTTTCCCCCTGTCAAATTCAAATTCACATGTGCTTCACACCCATGACCGAGGACAGACACAGTACTGCCAAAGCAGTCATTTACATACAACACCAATCTACCACAGCAGCAATATTAACTTTATAAGAAATTCTCATGGTACTCTCATTTACAGTAATTACAGTAAGTTTTTTCAGAGCACTCCCAAAAGGAAGATAAGCCCAGTAACATCCCCTCAGACCCCAACGAGCCAGAGCCATACTTCAAACTCTCACACACATCTCGAACATGCACACACACACACACACACACACACATACCTCAAACACACCCAATTCTCACTCACACACACACCTCAAACTCTCACACGCAGGTAGACAAAGAGCCAGGACAGCTATTATTATGATTCTAATACCTTAATGGTCTACTCCACCTCACACACACACACCAGTACTCAACTGCTCCCCAGAGCACAGAGACTACATCCACTGCACAGTTCACCGACAGGACCTCAGTGGTTGGATGGGGAGCTCCAATTGGCCGACCCTGGCAGGGGTCTGGTGATTGACAGGAGGAGGAGGCGGGGCTCTGGCCAGCAGAGGCTCAGGGCCTCTGCACACAGACCATAATGAGCTGCTGCTGCCGTGGAAACGTTACTCTCACACAAGGGCCAGGTGCATGAACAGCAGTGAGTATGCTAAATAAACATCTACACAGTTAAAGTCAAGACATTCTCACACACTCACAGACACACACACACCCAGACACAGACACACACACACAGTCACTCACTCACACACACACACAGACACTCACTCACATCCAGACACCCAGACACAGACAATCACTCATTCATTCATTCACCCACACAGACACACAGACACACACACACACACTCACTCTCACTCTCTCACACACACACACACATTCACTCTCACACACACACACTCACTCTCACGCACACACTCTCACACACACACACACACACTCACTCTCACACACACACAGACACTCACTCTCTCTCACTCTCACACACACACACACAGACACTCACTCACACACACTCTGACACACACACACACACTCACTCTCACACACACACACACACTCTCTCTCACACACACACACTCACTCACTCTCACTCTCACACACACTCACACACTCACACACACTCGCACACTCACACACTCACACACTCTCACACACACACAGCCTCCTGAAAGGGCTCATTACGCAGGCGGGCGGGTCGTGTCCCATCATGCCCTGCTCCCCCGTGGGGGGGGGGGGGTTATAAGGCATTCCTCGGGCATTAGTGGCTGAATGAGGGGCGGATGGCGGCTGAATCACGGGGCTGCCTCAGAGCTAATCCCTCCTGTGAAGACCTGCCACTCAGACCAGCGCATCCTGAAAGGGGCGGGGCTGCCAGGAGGGGGCGGGGCCACCGGGGACCACAAACCTCTCTCAGCTGCAACGCAGCTCACAGCAAATCACTGCAGCTCGCTGAACTGCGTCACCACAGGTTAGCTGTGCAGTGGCATGTGCTACTGTTTACGATGCTAACAGTTGGACTGCTAGGCCAACTTTACGCTCACTGCTTATAAACAGCCCTTCTTGTGCCTTCTCTGTGATACGACGCTGTCGTACAGCGAGAAAGAAAGTCTGCGAGCTGAGAGGTTTTAGAAAGTTTTACTGTGAACCGGTGACCCCATTTATCAGGGCCCCCCGGTCCACAGACACTGCTGTGCTTCGGCAGACAGGAGAACGCAGGGCACGACCTCCACGGCAAAGACTCCACACTTCTGAGATGCACAAAGAAAAGAAATATGATCTGGAAGAGCACTGTACCACGGCACTGTCAGCTGAGCATTCAGAACACAAGAGCTCTCAGAGAGGGGTGTGTGTGTGTGTGTGTGTGTGTGTGTGTGTGTGTGCGTGTGAGTTCATGGGGGCACTGAGCGCCTTTGCAGTGGCTGGCCTGGGTGTGTGTTGTGTGTGTGCGTGTGTGTGTGTGTGTGTGTGTGTGTGTGTGCACTGGCCTCTTTGCAAGTGGACAGCCTGGTGTTTTTGGCAAATAACCTGCAGGTCTGACATTGGCATAAAAGCTTAACCAGTCAAGTGAGTTTTACCAATTTCTTTTTCCACATGTTTTCAGGAGTTTTTTTTTTGGAGGATAAAGTTATAACAATGCTGACCCTAGGTCCCAGAGATCATGGTTATGTCCTCCAGGAACACCTTCCTGGTCAGTTTTAAAACAGCTGAAGCAGGGCAGCTCAGGAATGGGGAGCTTTCAAAAGAGAAACATCAAAAGGAAGAGAGGGAGAGCACTGTGAGCGTCTGTGAAGTGACACCGCCCTGAGCAGCACCTTTACTACGGAGTTACCTGAGCCGCGGGGTAACCTGAGACCACAGAGGGGGGGGAACCCAAGCCTGGGGGGGGGGGGGGTGGGTCGCCAGGGGCTTTGTGACAGAGCATACCTGCTCATGAGGAAGCAAAAATGGGAAACTAGACTTACATAATGAAGGGTGTGTGTGCGGTGTGTGTGTGTGTGTGTGTGTGTGTGTGCGCGTGCGTGTGTGTGTGTGTGAGAGTGTGTGTGTGCGTGCGTGTGTGTGATCCTGTGCGATTTCAAGGCAGAACTGCTGTCAGTGTTAAGCTGCAGGGGGTAAGACCCGTACGGCAGCACTGACACACCTGTACCGCAGCACGGACAGGCTGACACACACGCATGCACACACAATGTCTCTCAGACAGCACACAGGGCAGCGAGTCACAGGACACAGGGCATCGGGCGCAGTTCCTGAGGCGGGCGACGAACTGAAACAGGAACACAGTGGCACTCGAAACGCCACTCTTCCACACCCCTGTCACATGATCAGGGACCTCTCCCCAGAAAACCTCACCCCCCATCATCACACACAGGGCGCGGTGGTTCAGAGAGCCAGGGCCTGTGCAGAGCGATCAGCGGGGGTCACGATGAGCACATCCTCCTCCGGGCTCGGCTAGCCCGGCTCCCAGCCCGATCAGAACCACACAAAACGGGCCTTTGTTTGCATCCGCCTCCCTCACTTTACACACAACAGAGACCGCGCTCCTCTGACAGCGATTTTACAATCACGAATTCAGCTTACTGCAGAGAGCAAGGCACAAACGCTTCTGCTCCCACACCCAACACATCCGTATCACAAGGAGTGTACAGGGACTGTCTGTAGATTAGCAGTACACAGGGACTTCCTGGTTTCTCAGACATTACAAGCATTTAGCAAACACTCTTATCCAGAGATACTTACACAACTTTTACAGAGTATTTACATTGCATCCATTTATACAGCTGGATATATACTGAAGCAATGCAGGTTAAGTACCTTGCTCAAGGTGTACAACGGCAGTGTCCTACTCAGGAATTGAACCTGCGACCTTCAGGTTACAAAACCAACTCCTTGCCCATTATACTACACTGCCGCCCCTCAGCCCTGTATCAGTCTGAGTTCAGACAGACATATTGGAGGACAGATGGGCTCCGCGAACCCAAACCTCGGTGGCCAGATCTAGCAGCCGGCCCACCAATCAGGCAGGAGGATCTGACTGTAATCTAACGAGGCAACCGTGAAATAGCAGGCAAGTGAGCCAAGGATCCATCGTACCCAGCATGCCGTTCTCACAAATCTCCCTTTGTGATTCGCACACGTCAACGCTCAATGCCAATCAATGTCAGAATGCGACAAGAAAATTTAACATTGATAACAGGAGATAATGTGGGGGGGGGGGAGGGGACGTAAATGGAACCCAGCCAAGCCTAGTTAGATTACAGGGGCTTATTACTGCATGTAATGGAGTGTAATGGACCAATCAGATGGGGAGGAAGCAGAATTCCCTGGACACCGCAGCCTATAGGATGCGGAGCTGCGGTAATGGGGATAATGGACTCTGAGAGTCCGCAGAGACCTACTGAGGAAGAGGAGGAGGCTGAAGATGCATTACTGTCCTAATGAGCCCGTCTGACCTGGGACCACATCCACAGACTGATGCCCTTCAGACCAACCGACCTGGAGGATCGGGGCAATCTAACCCAGCTGGGGGCTGGAGACCGCTCAGGTTCAGGCTCAGGGTCAGGCTCATTAGACCTGATGGAGGAAGAGTTCTATCGACCGCATCACGGAAACATCCCAACGTTTTAACCCCCAATCATTAAACCTCAAGGAGATAACATGGCTCCCTAATGCCATACGAACAGAGCAGTGTAGGGTTGCTAGTGTATCCTTATGTGGAAATTTCCATATTGAGGCTGGGTGTGTCTTCCTGTGACAAGCAGTAGAGGGGTGGAGCTGCACCATGGGGGATCTGATTGGTTGATAAGAAGGGGGCGGAGATTAGGGCATGGCTAGTGAAAGCGGTTGGGAGGCAACAGATGGACCATAGAGTTTAATTAGAGCTCTGCAGGAGAAGAGCTGCCCCATGGGGCATGTGATTGGCCGATGAGAAGGTGGGCGGAGATTAGGGCAGGGGTAGTGAGAGTGGTTGGGAGGCAACAGATGGACAATAGAGTTTAATTATAGCTCTGCAGGAGGAGGGGCAGAGGGTGGAGCAGAATGCACCGTACCTTGCTAATCCATTTAAGCAGAGAATTCACCGCTCCACCCTGATTCTCATACAGAAAGCTTCCTCTTACTTCGATTTAAAACACACAAAAAGAAAAGACTGCATGTCAAACACATAACATTTCTATTGAACGTGCATGAAGGGCTTCACCCAGCTCTGTGATGTCACACAGGAAGAGGGTGAAGGTTCCGTGTCAGACTGTCAGCTCTGTGATGTCACACAGGAAGAGGGTGAAGGTTCCGTGTCAGGCTGTCAGCTCTGTGATGTCACACAGGAAGAGGGTGAAGGTTCCGTGTAAGGCTGTCAGCTCTGTGATGTCACACAGGAAGAGGGTGAAGGTTCCGTGTCAGGCTGTCAGCTCTGTGATGTCACACAGGAAGAGGGTGAAGGTTCCGTGTAAGGCTGTCAGCTCTGTGATGTCACACAGGAAGAGGGTGAAGGTTCCGTGTCAGGCTGTCAGCTCTGTGATGTCACGCAGGAAGAGGGTGAAGGTTCCATGCTCAGCTCCGTGATGTCACGCAGGAAGAGGGAGGGCATGCATATGGCGGGCCGTGATGCCATTCTGAGGAGAAGCAGCAGGGTCTGGGTGCGATACAGCGCGTGGAACGCAGTGACTGGAGCAGCCCCGCAAACGTCAGTCAGCGAAAAAGAGAAAACCCTCACGTCCCAGCAAACGCACTTCTGCATTACACAAAAACCAGGACAGGCCTGCCCACACCATCAGTGATCTTTCATTTCCCTGGGAATGCAATGTCAGTTTTTTCTCAGCAGCTTCAGAACTTCACCCCGACACAGTAAGCAGTCTGCAGGCTACCTCCTCTCACTGCTCCCAGCCAAACATGCGTACACAAACACAAGTGAGTGCCAGGTGAAGCGTTTTAGTGTAGCAGTGCTGTCAAGCTTTTACATGCCAAAGCTCTCACACACACACACACACACACACACACAGGAAGCGGAGCACAGCCCACATGAGGAGGGCGGGGCCAGCTCAGGAGTCCCAAGAGAAGTGTGAGGTATGCGCTGGCTGATGGAACAGAGGGGAGGGGCCAAGACCCGTTTCACACGAAGCCCCAAACGGCCTGCACACAGGACTCTGGGGGGGGGTTCTGGTCTGTCCCGGTCTCGGGTCCAGTGGACTCCTGGGTCCGGGGGGTGGGGGGGTGGGTTGGGGTTTGGGGTCTGGCCCGGTCCTGGGTTCGGTGCAGCCTTGGGTCCAGCGGCGGTAGGGCGGTGGGTTGGGGTTTGGGGTCTGGCCCGGTCCTGGGTCCGGTGCAGCCTTGGGTGGTGGTGGGGGGTGGGTTTGGGCTGGCGTTGTGTGAGTTGGGTCTGGCCCGGTCTGGGTCCGTGCAGCCTTGGGCTCGTGTGGGGCTGTGGAACTGAGGAGCAGTCTCACACACTGACAGGCCTCTCTCTGACAGACAGGAAGTTCCACTGCAGCGGCCTCTCCTCTCTGGCACGCGGGAGGAAGCCACAGCTGGACCCCATTAGCGTCAGATAACTAGCATGCGTGTGGGAGATAACACACGTGTGGGGCACCGCTCGCGTCGCCACAGACGCTCTCTGCAGCTCGCATGTTTACTGTCAGCACCGACCGGGATGACACACACTTTCACCACATTCATACAAAACCAGACACCGCCGCAGGGCACACCGGCATGTCACCCCCCCCACACTCTGTCCTATTACCCGCATCCTCACCCACAACCACGCCAATACGATAAATACAGTATCAGCTCCAGGCAGAGTCACTTCTGCACATCAGTAATAGCCAGTGTGACTGAGTAAACATGAAAACAGGATGCAAGTACAGCTTCACTGAAGAATAGCGCAGCTTTTGTGCAATTCTGTAAGAGCTACAGTTCTGTTACAGGCAAAATGTGTACACCACTGGTAACCATAACTCTACCACCCTGCAGGTTTTTAATCCAACCCTAACACAGCGCACCTCACTCAACAGCTACAGACCTCGCTGAGCTGCCAATAGAGTCAGGGTGTGCCAAATTAGGGTTTGAAATGAACACCTGCAGGGTGGCAATCCTCCAGGAACAGGGCTGGTTAGCACAGGTGTAGACTGAAGGCCATTATATTATTTTAGAAGAAGCTTTCACAAGTCAAAATCACGCCCGCCCCCCCCCAACAAAAAAAGTTCTCATCAGAATTCAGACTAATATTTGGACTCACACCCACACACACATCCTTCTGTTAAACCTGTACAGAAAACCACAGCACTGCATCTCCTGTACTGCAGGTGTAAAAGGCTCCTCTTAACCTCCTGGCCTTGGAGTGAGTCAGATCGATATCACCGCCCTGCAGACAGACAGACAGACAGGTGAAACGTGATATGAGCTCCGTGCCTCAAGGTCATGGGTTTAAATCCTGTAAACACCTTCAGCACGTTCCTTACCCCACACACAGCAGCCACAGGCCAAGGAACAGAACAGGGGAATAACTGACAGGAGCTCCTCCAATCATGGAGCATGCTGCTGAGACAAACAGAACAGCAGGGTTGCTGATTGGTGGATGCCTCCTGGTCACTCCCACAGGGACTGCTTAAGAGTGGCCAGAAAGTTTCCGTTCATTAGACAGTGCTGTTCTGTTGGTCATTACCAACATACTCCATGACTGGTGGAGCTCCTCCACTACTGATGATGATGATGATGGTGATGATGATGATTATTATTATTATTGCAGTACTTTAAGAGACAGCTGTATCGAATGCTCACATCACTGCATGGAGGGACAGATTCCAATTCCACAGAAACATCCATCCTCCCACACCCCCCCCAACCGCCCCTCCCCCCCTACCCCCTACCCGACCCCCGCTACACATGCTAATGCCAGCCTAGCTCAGTCTGCCCAAAATGCCCCCAAAGGCACTCCTGAGGAGGAGGCGTTGGGCCCTGGGGGGGGGGGGCACAGGATGTTTGGGGGACAGAGAGATGTACACAGCTGTGACCCAGCTGAGTGACACTGCCTGGGAAAACAAGACAAAGGCTCTTTAATGTCTGAGAGAGAGAGGCGCTGTTCCCCCTCCCCTCCTCCCCCGGACCAGGACCGTCAGTACCATGCAACCCTAAAATCAGCTGCTCTTCTGAGCTGGAATGACCCTAAAATCAGCTGCTCTTCAGGGCTGAAATGACCCTAAACTCACCAGCTCTTCAGGGCTGAAATGACCCTAAACTCACCAGCTCTTCAGGGCTGAAATGACCCTAAACTCACCAGCTCTTCAGGGCTGAAATGACCCTAAACTCACCAGCTCTTCAGGGCTGAAATGACCCTAAACTCACCAGCTCTTCCGAGCTGAAATGACCCTAAACTCACCAGCTCTTCAGGGCTGAAATGACCCTAAACTCACCAGCTCTTCCGAGCTGAAATGACCCTAAAATCAGCTGCTGGGTGAGATGTTCAGACTGGACGTTCTGATGTGGTATAAAGCATTTGGCCTCAGGTGCTGGGCTAGGCTGCAGTGATGCGTTTAAGGGGTACAGAGACCCCTGATCGTAGCTCAGCCCTCCTACTCCAAGACGCTACATGAACACCGGCCCCCAGAGTCCAGCCACAGCGAAAGGCTTCGTTTCTTCATTAAACCCCCAGAGAATAGCGTACAGCGTTAGCCTAACGACTTAACACGCGGTCAGCCGTCCCCTTTAAAGCATCGAGCTGCACACTCGCCACGGCCACGCCCCCCCCCCCACCCACCCCACCCCCCCCCCCCCGGGACCCAGGTGCCGGGGATGAATATTTTATGAGGCCCGGAGCTTCAGATCCCCGGAACACAAAGGCCGGCTTCAGAGCGAGCGAGCGAGCGGTCCGGTTTCCGTGACGCCCAGAACAGAGGCCCGTCAGTTCCCCGCAGTACCGCAAACCATCTCAGCCCGCGGCTAACATTACACCAGAGGGTGGGGGGGCGGGGGGGGCCAGCGAATACCAGAGAGAGAGAGAGAGAGAGAGAGAGAGAGGAAGAGAGAGAGAGAGAAATTAAAGCTGACACCGCATAACTTCAGCCTCAGATCACGCTAAACGAGGGGGGGGGATGGGGGGGGGGGGGAATCGAACAATGCAGACAGTGTCGGGAGAGTTTCCTGTGAGCGAACCGGAGGAGAAGCCTGATCACGAACGGCCAGAGCGCCAACCAATCCTCAACACTCAACAGGACCATCAACGCTCAACTTGGTCTCAATGCTCAACAGGACCTCAACGGCCTCAATGCTCAACTGGGCCTCAACACGGACAGCACAGGACAGTCAACGCTCAACTGGGCCTCAACAGCCTCAACGCTCAACTGGGCCTCAACACGAGCAACAGGACCATCAACGTTCAACTGGGCCTCAACGCTCAACTGGGCCTCAACACGGACAGCACAGGACAGTCAACGCTCAACTGGGCCTCAACAGCCTCAACGCTCAACTGGGCCTCAATGTGGACCGACCGCCTGAACACAAGCACAGCCAGAACAGAAAAACACTTAACACAGCAGATCTGTCACACAGAGAGACACAGAGAGACACAGAGAGACACAGAGAGACACAGAGAGACACAGAGAGACACAGAGGACAGCCTGGCCTCAGAAGTCCAGAGCAGTAATCAGCTTCAGTAAGACCCCGAGGGCCACGGCAACAGGAACCGGGCCAAACTATTTAACCCTTTCAGCACCAAACAAAAAAATGCCCAGCAGATTACTGACCCTGCAGAAAAGCATTTAGTGACCAAGACATTGTGTTTAAGACATTCCGGTTATCCAAAGTGACTTAGAGGGAAAACGGTCAGGGTTCTCAGCTTGTGCTCCAGCAAATCGACAAAAGTTTCAAAATATTTAAAATATGAGCGTATGCCAGGCCAGAACAGCAGCTTCACCCCCCCCCCCCCCGAACACTGAGCTGATACCGGCTATAAATAAAGCTGCTATCAGAGCCTTTCCAAGAAGCTCCGGGTGAGGGGGGAAGGGGGGGGGGCACTGGGGGGGTTAATGGGTTTGGAATGCAGGCCGCCACAGCATTCTCTTCAGGGCTTTTAGAGGATAGCTGGGCTGGGAAAGAAACCCCAAATCGATGCCGCGGTGCCCTACCTTCCCGGCCCAGCGGATACAGTGAGCGCGCCGAGGAAAGAGAGGAGCCAAGTTTACGGGAATCTTTTTACACAAGGAGGTCGCGGTCCAAGGACACACTGACGCACAAGGTGTGTGTGTGTCTGTGTGTGTGTGTGAGAGAGAGCAATGCCATATAGAACTACAGCCAACAAGACTGTCTGTTTCCTGAATCGCAGGCTGTGTCTTCAAAGGCACTACAGGAGGACAAAGTTTTGCCTTAAAAAATTAAAAAAAACAAGTCAAAAGTAGGTATGCTAAATCTCAATGTACAAGTCGGCCTACAACTCCCAGCATGCACTGCAAAGCTGGCTACATTGCTTCTTTTCTGTTAAAAACGTCCACATATTTATGTTCCACATGAACAGAAATAACCCGTATGAGCTTAACACACAGATACCGGACGATACCATCAGTCAAAGAAAGCATTCGGAATTTCAGTCCATGATAGGTCAATAATGCTACCGTAACCCAGCAACAACAGGATGTGCAAATTTGAGTCAGTATAATTCAGAGGGAGAACGCAAAGCATTCCGGTCTTTGCACAAAGGGTTAGACGGCCAGACGAAGATGAGGGAAAAACTATGCATGAATCTCACAGGCAGCATTCAAAGCTCGTGTTCTTTGTTACTTAAGAATTATGAGCTTTTAAATGTGGATACTAAACTGGAGCCGAAGGATCACTCCGGCACATAAATCAAGCGGCTCTGAGCGCAGAGAGAAGCGAAGCGAATGACAGCACTCAGCAGTCAGACCCGTGAGGCAGGACACACTGCGCAGTCAGACCCGTGAGGCAGGACACACTCCGCGGAGCAGAGAGGACTCACCGGAATGTTCCAGGAGCACTGCAGGCCGCTCATCATACAGTCCAGCACTCCCAAGCGGGACGGTCCCGGCATCGCGCCTCCACAGCCTCGGGGCAGCGCTCCACTAGTGCCCCGGCGACCCCGAAACCCCAGAGGGGGACATTCCTCCCCGTCTGTCCGCTACCTCAGGGGGGGCTGGGGCGGGGTGGGGGCTGGAACGGCCCGCAGCATCCCCAGCCGAATTTCCGATGCCCGGCTCCTCCGGCGGAGACCGCGTACGGGCGTGTCCGCGGGGAGCGGCGCTTCTGCGGCGTTGCCGGCGGGTGAACCGCGGTCCCTGGCGGCCGAGGTCAGGGAGGCAGAGACAGAGGACCCGGGAGAACCCCTGGGTTCAGTTCGGAGAGCCGGGAATCCGGGGTTCTGGAAGTCCGGGGTTCTGGAAGTCTGGGTTCTGCGGGGAGGTCTGGGGTTCTGCGGGGAGGTCTGGGTTCTGCTCGGAGGTCTGGGTTCTGCTCGGACAGTCAGGAGTTTGGGGCTCTGTTCAGCGATGCGCAGGCAGCAGCAGCGGGGGCTGAGCTCTGTGTCTGTGTCAGCAGCACCAGCAGGACCGGGACGGGACAGATCAGATCGCCTCGTTACTGCCGAGCCCAAAGGCCTCTAGTGGAGAAACGCTGGTACTGCAGCAGCAGCAGCAGCTCCTGCCCCCAGCGAGTGAGCCAAGAGGGCGCTGTGGGTTCTGTGCCACTTCCTCCCCCCAAAGTGAGTGACCTGATGTGTGTGTGTGTGTGTGTGTGTGTGTGTGTGTGTGTGTGAAAACAGTCAGTGTGAGTGACCTGATGTGTGCACGTGTGTGTGTGTGCGTGTGTGTGTGAGACTCGACACATTGACTTTCCTTTTTAAGTTTCCTGGCTGTTTTTCCAGGCACATCTATGAAGATGGATGGGAGAGTTCTGTACAATACCATCCGACACACAAACAGGGAGCGAATCACAACAGCCAAAGACCTGAGGAGACAAAGCCCTGCTGGGACACTGCTTAATCACAAACGGGGGTTTACCCCTACCCCCTACCCCTACCCACGCCCTTTAATGCATCCGACACCCCTCCCCCCCACTCAAAACTCAGGCTGTGCCAGACCTGCAGTGGCGCCTCCACCAACCCGATTACAACTGGATCAATCACCGCTGTGGATCAATCCCACATCCCCCCCCCCCCCCAGGTCCCCGGAGGGAACCAATGGGCTTTCAGCGTTAGCGTTTCGCTCCAGAAAAAGCAAGGGCGGGGTGCAGTGGGCGGGGCCTCATTCGTCTGTCACTCACACACAGGCTGAGCCCTGAGTGGGCCCTCCCAAATCGCCATGACAACACACTGACTGATTGACAGACACCCCACATCTGGTGTAAATAAAATGGGGGGGGGGGGCTAATCGATGTAACTGACGACCAAACCAGCAGCAGCAGCTGGAACTCAAAGCCACTGAAATCTAGGCCATCGATGGGGGAGGGGTCGTACTCTGACAGCAGTTCAATAATTAACCAATCAGACGTTGCGTCATGCAGCGGCGGACGGGAGGGGCAGAAGTCGCGCTTCGACCCGGCTTCCCATCAGCCCACACCACTGGCGGGAATCGGACCGGAGGGGAGGGGCGGGATTGTCAGAAAGAAACTGAGACAAGAGCCTCGACTGCAGGGGAAGTCACACCGCAGCCCGCTCGCCCTCGAACCCTGACCTTTCAGGACTGCATAAGCATGCGCTGGACTGACTGGTCCCGTCTTTTTCCTGGCTTGGCTGATTTTGGCCTCTCTGGTATTTGGATTTTCAGTTGAACACCCGTCCATCAGTCTGTGTGTCTGTGCTTGCAACACTCCCCAGTGTTCAGGCTGAAAACTCACTCATTTCTGAGGAATCACGAAGGAAAGAACTCAGGCACACACGCTCAGCATGTCCTCACAGGGCCACCGTAGTGACCTTTCAAAGGAGAGGGGCGCTGAGCCAGACACTACAAACAACATGCACCGCTTTCCCAGAGAGAAGAGAGAGGGGGGGGGGAGAGAGAGAGGGAGGGAGGGAGGGAGAGCAAGGGTGAAACACAGGGCGACAGGGAGACAGATAGAGATAGAGACAGAGTGGGGGAGAGAGAGTGGGGGGGGAGACAGGCAGAGAGGGAGACAGATAAAGAGAAAAAGAGATGGAGAGAGATATAGAAATATATGGCAAGAAACAGGCAGAGAGAGAGACAATGAGAGAGAGAGAAAGTGAGTGTGAGGGAGAGAGAGAGAGAGTGTGAGAGAGAATGAGAGTGTGAGAGTGTGACGGAGGGACAGAGAGAGAGCGAGAGAGAGAGAGTGTGAGAGAGAGAGAGAGAGAGAGAGAGAGAGAGTGTGAGAGAGAATGAGAGTGTGAGAGTGTGACGGAGGGACAGAGAGAGAGCGAGAGAGAGAGAGTGTGAGAGAGAGAGAGATGGGGAAAGCATCACTTCCGTGTGGTAATAAAAGCATGCGTTCATCCCCCCCATCTAAAGCACAGGAGCGTTTCCAGGCCCTACTCTGGGAGGGTACATCACGGGGTCACTAACTCACTGACTCACTGACTCACTGACTCACTAACCCACTAACTCACTAACTCACTAACTCACTAACTCACTGACTCACTAACTCACCAACTCACCAACTCACTAACTCACTAACTCACTAACCCCAGCCAAAGCCACACAGCCCAATCACCACAGCAATAAGAGCGGCTTTCTGAGCGCGTGAAAAAAGAGAGAGAGAGAGGGGGGGGGGGGGGGGGGGAGAGAGAGAGGGAGGGAGGGAGGGGGAGAGAGAGAGACAGAGAGAGAGAGAGAGAGAGAGAGACAGAGAGACAGAGAGAGGGAGAGAGAGAGAGAGAGGCTTTCTGAGCGCGTGAACACAGAGCGGACTCGGTTAATAAACAGAGAGAGAGAGAGGGAGGGAGAGAAAGCTTTTCCCCAGTGAGCCAGCATCGCTGAGCGGCCAGCACAGGGATCAGATTTTAAAAATAAGACACCAGCCGGAATATTACAGCTTCCTAGTGTGCAGCTGAGCGATTTACGAGCCCATTCTATCCAGTCTGGGCGGGAAAAGGGCAGTTTGGGCACTAATGAGTCCGAAAAGCCCAACAGGACGCAAAGTGAGATGTTATCAGAGGCCGCTTATTATGGGCTGGAGAGATGGGTATCGCAGGGCATCTACACAGGGATGCGTACTGTAAGCAGACATCATGGGCTAAGCACCCAGCACCTGCCTCTCAGTGTGTGTGTGTGTGTGTGTGCGTGTATGTATTTGCATGGGGCGCATGTGTGTGTGAGTGTGTGTGTGTGTGCGGGGGTGTAATTATCTGTGGGGGTACAGCTGGCACATGTCTGTTGGGACTAATGAGATCATCACATCATTTCTGCCCGAAATGACAGGCAGAGGACCTGGCGGGCAGCAGTGGCGAGGGGGGGGGGTTGTTTGTGCGCTTCACAGCAGCCCCAAGGGGGTAATGTACACCACAGTCTCTCCTCGCATCACTGAGATGATTCCCCCCCCCCCCAAAATCCTGCAATCCCACATCCTGGCACTTCTCATCCGGGAAAGGGGGGGGGGGGGGGCATGGTCCGTGCTGAACCGTGACCTTAACCCTCAGTATGCACCCCCCCCCCCCAGCCCACCCTACCCCAGTTAACCCCCCACGTTCCTGACTGTTCTTCCTCTCTCTCCCAGCTGATGGCTTATCGGAACGCACTCCTTCCTACTGTAGAGGGAACATCCTCCCAGTCAGCCGGTACTCCGCAAAGGAAGGGGGGGGGGGCGGAACGCTGGGACGGGCCCGCATATTAGATTAGGGTCCCTGCAGCGCACCCGCAGAGGCCACAATAATCAGCCCATCCTAAAAATAGGTGACCTTCAATCCGACACGATCCACAGGAAGAACAGGCACTTTCCGTATTAACGGACTTTGCTCACATCACATGACTGCCGCCAAACGATGACTGCGTGGGGATGGGGGGGGGGGGGGGGTTTATGCCACACAGGCATAATTGGGTAATCTGAAGGCAGACAGAGGCAATTTCACAAAATTCCCAGAGGGAAAGCTGGCCAATTAGGATGGTCCCTGGGTTGTGTGGGGGTCGAAGGTCGACTCTCGGCACGTCCTGGAGCATTAATGAAGCTTCAGATGATGCACACGCACACACACACACACACACACACAGGCAGTTTAGCCCTTTATCAGACACTCAAGATGCCAGAAAGCGATCGAGACATCTAATCATAATCATAAGGTCTGCCTGATTCACAGACAGAGACCTAGGGGGAGACTAAGCGTGCACAACCCGCCCCCCCGCCCCCCGCAGCCATGCACACACACAGAGACCTGAGCTGATGACCCCGCCTGACAGCCAGACGTGCATCGAAAGAGTCCCCAGGGCCTCTGTGGGCCTTACAGCTGAGCTCTCAGGCTCACGCGTTATAAGGCATTATAATGCATTATAACCATCCTGAACTGCTAATGTCCTCCCGCACATCGTCCTCCTCTCCCTGTGGCACAGTGACCCAAACACACACACAGGACCCAGACAAAGGCCTGGGCTGCACATCACCGTCAGCTATAACCCATCAGTGCTGTTCTGACCCCGCCCAACCCCGAACAGCCCGTCTCCCAATCCCACCCAACACCACACAGCCCCCTCCTCCCAATCCCACCCAACCCCAAAGCCCCCTCCCCCCAATCCCACCCAACCCCACATAGCCCCCTCCCCCCAATCCCACCCAACCCCACATAGCCCCCTTCCCCCAATCCCTATCCAAAGCCACAGGCCACTCTGTCACACAATTCCGATCCGGCTCAGAGGCCATTCTAGAATCCTGCCGCTCAAAAGAAGCAGAACCCTCCGCGATGTCATTATGACATCATAACAAGGGCGGGTCACAAAGGAGCAGCATTAACCAGACAAAGGGCCACAAAAACACTGGCAAATGCTGACCAGCTCTGCAGCCTCATGACATGCTGGGATTCAGTGGCATGGCACACACATCTGGGGGGTCTTTAGGTGGGGGGGGGGGGGGGGGCGAGGGGTGGGTGTTTGGGCTCCAGTTCAGAGCTCAGTATGTGTCACGGGCCTGGTGATGATGTCATAGGAGACACAGCTGCACACAGGCTCCCTGCTCCTGGGGGAGGGCTCCTCAAAATGGGGAGCACCCGGGTCTAACTCAGCGGGGTGGGGGTGGGGGGGGGGGCTATATCAGAGTTAAATCAGCTGGGGCGACTGGTCGTGAGGTCTATATCAGCGTGGGGGCCAAACACTGATGACTCACAAGCAGCAGAACAACCAGAATGTGGCTGCAATCCATGACAGATAGTGCATACATACACACACACTCGAATGGACACACACACACACACACACACACACACACGATAACTGCTCATTTCTTATGTCCAGGGCATCACCAAATATTCACAACACATTCCCAGAGCAGCAATCTCCTAATCCACCCACTCCCCCCCCCCGCACCCAACTCTTCTGACTCAGGGTCCATAAGTTCAGCTCACATCCGACTCTGGAGACCCATAAAAAGCACTACATAAAACCTCACTCCACCCGCCCACCCATTCACCCATTCATTCATTCAGTCATTCACCCATTCATTCATTCACCCATTCACTAATTCATTCATTCATTCATTCACCCATTCACTAATTCATTCATTCATTCAGGACAGGCGCTGAATCACCGGCTGGTGTGAAGCCTGGTCTTTGTTCTCGGCCGCTAACCGGCAGTCAAAGCCCTGGGGGCATGGGGGGGTTTGGGGGGGGGGGGGGGGACACGCCCACCCCGTGGCCCGCACCACCCCCAAAATCAGCACCCGAGGACCAGGTGCCTCAGGGTGCCACTGGGAAATGGGGTGTTTTGCGTTTTCCACACGGAAAGGGCAAATGCGTAGCTCACCGCCTTTCAAAGACAGGGACAGGAGCTGTGCTTTCGCAAGATTAAAACCATTCAGAACCACCACTGTTCTGCTCCATCACCTTCTCTTTGCCAAGAAGCACACAATGTCTGAAGATGGCAGCCAGCCTACCAGTAGGAAATTCTGAAAGTTCAACACACATTCTTGTAAAAGTATCTCCCACTAGGTTTCATTTAAAAAGACAGTATTACATTACATTATGTTCATTTGGCAGACACTTCTATCCAAAGCGACGTACAATAAATGCATACAGAAGGTCATTGGAACAACTACAAAACACAGGTCCGATAAGGTACAATACTCATTATGTAACAGCTATTCATAGCCATGAACACATTAAGTCCCATTCACACAGTGAGCATATGCTAGGTCAGAAAGTTATGGCAAGTCAAACTAGGAGGCGTGATGACGAGCCACAACATCAAGATAACGATACAAGTGCAATATAAGCGCTGGTTGGAGATACAAGTGTAACATGAAAGTGCTACAGGATCAAATTAGAAAGATTCAAGGTGGTAAGGGCGATCCTAGTGCAGTGATAGCCAGGTAGAGTCTGAAGAGATGCGTCTTCAGACCACGACGGACGATGGGCACTTTCAACATGAAATCAGCTAATCGTAAGTGGTAAATGGTAAATGGACTGCATTTATATAGTGCTTTTATCCAAAGCGCTTTACAATTGATGCCTCTCATTCACCAGAGCAGTTAGGGGTTAGGGGTTAGGTGTCTTGCTCAAGGACACTTCGACACGCCCAGGGCGGGGTTTGAACCGGCAACCCTCCGACTGCCAGACAATCGGTCTTACCTCCTGAGTTATGTCGCCCCGCTCAAACTTGTCAGAATCGTACAGTAGCCGGCCGCTGGAACATTATCTGCGGCAGCTGCTTCGCATGCACGCTAAGGCCCGCCCACCTCCTGCTGAGTGACAGCGTGCCTCGAGCGCTAAGGCCCGCCCACCTCCGGCTGAGTGACAGCGTGCCTCGAGCGCTAAGGCCCGCCCACCTCCGGCTGAGTGACAGCGTGCCTCGAGCGCTAAGGCCCGCCCACCTCCGGCTGAGTGACAGCGTGCCTCGAGCGCTAAGGCCCGCCCACCTCCTGCTGAGTGACAGCGTGCCTCGAGCGCTAAGGCCCGCCCACCTCCGGCTGAGTGACAGCGTGCCTCAGCGCTAAGGCCGCCACCTCCTGCTGAGTGACAGCGGGCCTCAGCGCTAAGGCCCGCCCACCTCCGGCTGAGTGACAGCGTGCCTCGAGCGCTAAGGCCCGCCCACCTCCGGCTGAGTGACAGCGTGCCTCGAGCGCTAAGGCCCGCCCACCTCCGGCTGAGTGACAGCGTGCCTCGAGCTGGTCCACGCAGAGCCCCGAATGGCTACATGCTGAGGCACAGCCACTGCTGGTAGTAGCACTAAAGGGCCAGCCTCCAGCCCCTTAAAGCCACTCCTCACTATAACATTACATTACAGGCATTCAGCAGACGCTCTTATCCAGAGCGACTTACACAACATTCTACACTGCATTTACACTGCATTCATTTATACAGCTGGATATATCCTGGGGCAATGCAGGGTAAGGTACCTTGCTCAAGGACACAAGGATGTCCAACCCGACTTGAACCTGCGACCTTCAGGTTACAAGGCCAGCTCCTTACGCATTACACTGCACTGCCTCCCCCCATGTAAAATACGCTGGCAATTACAGGACTAGGAGAAAGCAACACACCTCAGAGGAAGGTGTTCCTCCGCTCAACACATTAACGGCCAAAACAACAAACCCAGTTACCATTTTCCCTCCGCATGACCCGGCCAGCACACAATTAATCCACAAGCTAGAGCCCTCTTTTTTTGCAACCACAAGCGTATCTCTGCTGAAGTCATTGGATGCAAATCCATACCACCGCAATGCCACTGAGATTCAATTTAAATATTTGAATGCCAAATAACAAAATGCTCACTGACAAACATAAGGAAGTGATGAAATGCGACAGCCAAAATAAACACGGTTGTGAAAAAGTATTCACATGGCAGTGTAAAACTAAACACAGGGCATGAACGACACCATTTTTTAAAGTTGTGGAAGCTTCTTTTTCGTTTCAAACACAACTCTTACGGTGTTCTATAACTGGTCCAGATGGGTCACATGGGTTCCGACCAATCAGATGTAAGCCCGACACACAGCAAGAGGAAAACAGTGGACCCCTATCCTTGTTCCATCACAAAACAGATGGGCAGAACTTTCACAAATATTTGAGGAAACTGGCAGTTTTATGGTTGTGCTGGGGGGGTGTCTGAGTCACACCTGCGATAAGTGGTGGTTCAAGTGTAACTTTATTTGGAGGGAGGGGGGCAGCAGCGTCATCAGACAGGAACGCCGCCGGAGACACCAGCCCGCGCGCTGGGGCTGTTTTCACAACCTCACGTTTGTCTGGCCAGGCGCGTGAGAGCCTGCCAAGCGATCCCTGCAACGAGTTCAACGCTCTTCTGAGAACAAAGGAGGAGCACTTCCTGTTTCCATTAAACAGCCGAGTCACAGTCAACTAAGGACTCTCACACAAAAAAAAGCGCTAAACAAAAAGACAAAACAAATTCGGCGAGTTGGAAAAGTGTAGAAAACATGTATGGCTTCTGCAGTTCAGCTACCACAGGCGAGAATGAATTAGCCTGCCGCTTCTCTTGTTCAATCGTCTATTTGAATAACAGTGATTTTAAGAGAGTATTTGCATTTGGGATTTACTCTGCGTTTGGTTATCGCTCCGATTTCTGACTAGCGCGCAGATAAGCTTTCAGGCAACTTCAACTTTCACGGCACAGTACACAGTCGCGTGTTAACACATTCTACTGTACATTTTAAGCCAACAGGGGTCCAGCTGTGTGGATGCGCTGCCATTTAAACGGGGTCTAAGACGCCTCCACCCCTGCGCCTTTTAAGAGGATTTCACAGCACAAGCTACATATCAAAACTAATGCGGGCGAGTTAATCCTGCAAGCAACGTAACAGACCATTTCAGTAATTCGTTTAATGGATTACTGAAAATAATTAAAGCTTCAACCATTACGTAATGCCAAAACACTTAGGGTTAAGGGACTGAGAAAGTTCACCCAAAGAGAATCAGAACGCGCGCGACTACGATTTTGTTCCATTTTAACCGTTAAATTCCTCCTTGTTGCCAGCAGACTTCCAACTACCTGTTTAGACAAGAAAAAAACATTACGACACAGCGCGTGCAAAAACCAGCCTTAACTGGGTCTTGGTGACACGAAAAGCAGCCGTTCCACGGCACTGAACCCTCTGGAGGGACAAACGAACCTTGCTTGCACTGTGAAGTAGAGAAACTTAAAATTGCAAATCTCTCGGCGTTAGGTTTATAAGCGTTTTCCCAAGACCGGTACAGTAAGTTTGACTACACGCGGTCTTGAAACACAGCCAAATAACAACCATATATGGTAAATGGAACAAAGTGTAGGCCTAATTACAGTATTCTACGTACACCTGAGTGACTGACAGGACCAGCACACAGGTGGAAGAGTTCAACAACGTCATTCACTGACTGTACTGCTTTTAAGGTGTCAATGAGTAAAGACGGCGCTTTCATGCAGTAACCTATTTAAATAAAGTCCTATTCAAAGCTGGCACCCTCGCCTGACGATTCATTCGTGCCTCATACTGAAAGCACAACATCACGAAAGGAACTTCACAGACAAAAGAAACTTTGTAATATGGTGGTTGCATAACATAAAAACGACTATTTAAGTCCCGCAGGGGATTACACTGAACAGACGGAAATCAACTAGGTTATACATCTTGTCTTTTTTTCCATCCCGTGTGAACTCGCTGGTCATACATTCCATTTAAAGCCCCCACCTCAGACCGCAGTTTGTTCTCAGATCCGGCTACAATCGCACATTAATCAAGGTAACCAACACGAATCTGTAGGTGCATGTGTTTTGACAGCTCACTTGGTTATTTCGCTTTCAGCGTTGGTGCATAGACTTGAACTAGACTGTATTTCAGCAGGGACTTGCTGAGTTGAAGCGGACGTTAGAAATAACCCATGGCATCGCCTCACCTCGCAAGCAGTAGAAGCCGCTGGACATCTTCTCCCGTCGTCTTCATCATTTGGTGGATCTGCCCAAAGTGTGGCCATCGTCTCACGTCAAATCGCAAAGACAAAGACCCTCTGTAGACCACATTGAGCGACGAATGGGGAAAATCCGAAAGTACTTAAGAGTTGGTCCAATGGTTGTTAAAAAAAAATTCAAAAAGAATAACAATTAAATAAAAAATAGAAAGATAAATCCACTCCGTCTTCTTTCTTCATTTCCTCGTCTATATGACTCTAAAACAAACAAAAAAAATCAGTTAGAATTTAAATACACTTTTTTCCCAAATAAATGTATAGCTACCTATGCGTAAACTATTCGGAAAGGTTCCCGCAAACAAAAGCCAGTCATTTTTGGCAACCGTCGCTTGGAAGGCGACCACTACCCTTTTAAAATGATGTAGCCTACAGGATCTTGGGGATATTAATCACTCATAACCAAAACAAAAAAGGCAGGGTACTATCAAAAGTATGTGCCCTATTCACTCACTAAAATAGAATGCGGTCTAACTTGACACGAGAATTAAAGCTTCATTGTCAAGGATTATTTAGTATATCTACTTAAAACTTGGCTAGCAAGCGAACAGCACGTGGACTAGTAGTGTGATGCCATTTGGCCAAAGCTTAACTTTTTTCTTTTTTTTATAGATTTGACAATAACGTAGACTAAACGAACATATCAAAATCAACAATATCATCCGTAACCCGTGAACAGTTTAATATTCTTTGCAAATTCCTTCCTTGTAAATCTTCTGTGCTAAAAGACAGCTATCGCCTATTTAATACAACAATTATCATAACCAAGAAAAGAAAAGGAAACTATTCACTCAGCTATCAGGACTGAAATTATCTTGCACCAGCTATTTGGGATGATAGGACTATGCTCTTAACAACCCAGCAAGTACCACATGATTGCCAACTAAACCTTTACAAGAGAAGGCAGAAACTATGTAGCAAGTCACGTTTTAGGTATTTCGCTAGCATACTTAAAAAAACCTGTGAAACTAAGCGTGCAGTAAAAACTGGAAGGGATACAATGTGTGCCCGCGCAAGGACGTAGCCGCCCGTCCCCGGTGAACGTGAGCTAACCAGGCAGCTGCTCCAAAGCAACGACGTGCGAAATACAAGATAAAAGTGTCCAAAGAAACCGACTGAATTGTCACAAGTAGGCTAGCTAGATCAGTTTTTTTGTCCTGGGAAAAAAAAAACAAAGACACGCATCTCTCTTCCTCTCCTACCTTGTTTAAGGTAAATTCGGGAAATTCATGATTGTGGCTAGATAAGGTGGGCACGCGCTCGGATAGAAGTGTCCTGTTATTCCAGGAGATGGCTATAGCCATCGGGATAATAGTGCAGTGACCCTCGAAACACACAAAAATGTGGCTAGCGAACCAGTCATTTCTTTCCCTAACCCTAAATTATGGTAACGTCAAGTTGTTCCATTTTATTTCACCCGGAGGCATTTCGTCCTGCGAACAAGTTATAATTTGGCATCTAGTTGAACCACACACGTTTCGGCCACACGGACAAAAGTAACCACATCGTTAGCTCTTGTATTGTTAGGCTCCTCGCTTGTAGCCATACACGCACGTAGACTACAGTTAGCGAGCTAACTGGATACAAAACTTACCCGGACGAGTTTGATAGCCATGAATCCACCGTCAAAACAATAGGATAAACACAAAAAGTCATCGTCCCAAATCCAGAACAATTCGTTGGAAGATTTTAAAAACTCTGTAATCCAAAGGCTTTTTTACCATCCAGCAGCTCACGTGAAAAGAGCTAGCGTCAGCTAGCCAGTCCACTTCGGCGAGCGAACAACCTGTTTGCAAAACCATAGGCTACGGCAGCGGCGTGGTGAACGCCCATTAAAACACAAAAATATTTCCTTTCTCCGTGTGAACAGAACGTCCATTGTTAGAAAACTGTGTGCGGTCCATATTTAGCCGCCCAAGTACGTCTGTAATAGGGTATCGATTAAAAAATTATTTGGCATGCCCTTCTAGTTTCCCCCCCCGCCGTTGAGCGGTGGACTGTAGAATTGAGGGAACACGGTTCTCCCAACTCCCTGGAAACACCGCCCTCCGGTCGCCCTTGGCGCACCCACCCAATCACAGTGAACTTTTAAATTCTGTTTCAAACTCGGCCAACTGAACGCCGCTCGCACGTAGCTGGAGAGCTAGAACCCTCCACAGAAAGGTGTGCGCTCACTAGGCTATGTTGCGTTCGCATTTTAAAGGGAACATTAAAAATTTCCACGTCTAATTTATAAACGTAGTCTTTGTGCGTCTTTGCAGAAGAGGGCCCCAACAGTGTTGGGTGACCTTATGCCAGCAATAATTTTTTCCCCCCCATTTTTATTTTTCATTGGACATCAAGACTGAAACGTTTTAATGTCCAATAAAAAATAAACTACTTTTCTTTGATTAACTACGCACATTATTTTATATTACTTTTCAGTATGGAATAAAACACGCATTGTGGCGTTTTACATGACTGTGAGTGTGGAAAAAGTAATTTAAAAAATGAAAACTAGTAAGAAACCATGAAATAACTAATATTAGGCTACTCTTTGTTTTAATTACAGCTGTTTATATTCGTCAAATACACAATGTAGGTCACTCATTAGTTACATATTTGATGGCGTAGACAGGATTTTTAATGAGAAATTAAATTCTGTCTGATTTAATAACAGTCATAGACCAAAGAGAAATGAGAGTAGTCTGCTTGTTCCATGATACAATACGACCAGATAATGTAGCTGACCTATGATCCATTCATTAAAAAAAACACTTTCACATAAGAGAACAGACCTATCACCCATTAAAATAATTGGATATTCTATCATTTTGAACAATATATGCTCTCTTACTTGAATATCTTGCCAAAAGACATTCATTGTAATGCATTATCAATACTTTATTTTTTAATGTAAAATATTCTTGTATACCTCGGAGTAATACGCTTAGTAGCTGAAGAAAAATCCCATTATTTTGCTGAAACCCTTTTCAGTCAGCAGTGATTATATCAGTAATGATTTCATTCAACAAAAACTGGCTATTTTGTTCACAATTGACTTATGCGGTTATGTTGCAATGTGGCACTAAGTGGACGTAATAGTCATTTAGTCCAAGAGAAATGTGCTTCTTTAGAACTTGTGGGTTACAATAAACAAACAAAAAAGACAGTTATATTCTCTTGCCTGTTTTGTAATAACATTTGCTTATTTTAACTAATGTGTATTTAGAGCTTAAACAAATGTGCATCTTGCATAAATATCACATATTTTAAGAAGTGATTTTAGCAACCTACACTGAAACTGGGGATGACATTATTCATGAATTTGGCCTTTTGCCATGATTACACGATGGACGTCCTCCACACTGGCCAGACCTGGCTGCAATTAGTGCATGCATAAATATGTCAAGACTTGGAGGATGTGCATTTGAATATTCTATATGTCCCAAGTTTGAAGGTTCAAGAAGTCAAATCCCAGTTCTTCCTCCTGAAGCATTCTGTGAGTTCCCTTATAAATGTAACTTGTTTGACAAAAAAAAATCAATATCTACAAACACCATGCAAACAGGAAAATACGTGAAATTATTTAAATTATCAATTGATCGAATCCATTATTTACCATGTACTAATTATGCTGATTTATTAGACCCTCATTCATGAAGATTTCATAGTCAAGAACCATGTAATAACAATTCAAACTGCCAAAAACTGAGGTATTTAATGGGTACATATTTGAATAGTAAGTCCCCCCGCACCCAATAATAAGTTAAATCCCTGTTGAATGCATACTTTCCTATTTATTTATTGTTACAGATCCTCAACCCACTCTCTCTCTCTTTCTCTCTCACTCCATCTCGCTATCTATCTCTCTCCCTTGCTCTATCTCTCTCCCTCTTTCTCATCCTTTGTTCTTTATGAGGATTGAGAGTGCACTGATAAAATTACCGGGTGCTATTTTGGGGACAGTGAGTCGGTGACCCAAGGGACAGTGAGTGACCACCCAGCCCATATAAACGTGTGCATATTTACTGATTTACTTCTGTTGCCAGTGTTGCTGTTATTGTCGTTATTGTTATATATTATTACATTTATCATTATTATTATTTTACATATTTATTTAGATGTATGCTTTGGTGATGGTGATAACGGACGTCCGACATTTATCGGACACTAGTGCCGTTACCATGGTTACACAGATCAACCCGAAAGGCACAGAAGTCCACTATCACCATCACCGTCACCGTGCGGCATCCAGTAGTTTTTGTGGGACACCAGGGGGCGTTAAAAGGTGTTACCGTCTCCTGTAGCCTGTTAGTGATAATATCAGAGATGCTGAGTGATGTTTAAAAGGACAGCGGGAACAAATCTCCAGAGAGGATGTTTCGTCATCATAGCAACTAAAAACGTGTAAGGACCGAGTGAGTACACGGCATTGGTACACAATGTTATTTATTAAATTCCGGATCGGTTCGTTTATGAAAAAGAGCATTGGGCCGACTCTGCAGCATCTCTGTAGGTCTTCAGCGTTTCGCCCCCCAGGGAAGAGAGGCGAGCTCGCAGAACGTCAACACCCCCCGAGTGACGTCAGCCCAGCTTCTGCACACACAAGCGCTCGAAACCCCCCAGACACCTGAACAGGTGCCACCTGAATCACCTGAATATGCTCCCTCAGTGACTCTTCCAAGAAACGGGCCTCTCCCTCTCTCTCTCTCTCCCTCAATCTCTCTCTCCGTCCCCCTCTCTCTCTCTGATTTTCAAGTGGAATAACCACCTTAAACACACACACAGTGTGTTCATTGTATTTGCAACCACGGTTCAATAGTAAGTAAGAAAAGCTGAGAAACAACTGAATGTGTTTTTTTCTGTGGTAAATGGCTGTTGTTGTCTAGTAACCCAGAACTCCTAAAACCACACATTGCAGCTTATGCATCACAAACACATGGCATGACATTATGTCATTTCCCATGTCTTTGATTCTATTTAATGCATTTTACACACAGACAAACACACACTCACACACACACACATGCACACATACACACACACATACAGATACGCACATGCACACACTCACACACACATACAGATACACACATGCACACACTCACACACACATACAGATACACACATGCACACACACACACACACACACACATACAGATAAACACATGCACACACACACACACACACACACACACACACTTACAGATACACACATGCACACACACACACACACACACATACAGATACACACACACACACACACACACACACTTACAGATACACACAAACAGCATAACTGAAAAAGCTGTAAAGTCTGATTAAGTACAAGCGAAAAATATCTTAAAACTTAAAAATAAAATTCAGACTTGCTGGGCCAAATACAGACTTGACTTTTCCTGCGTCTAGTTTTACCTCAGCGGCTGCCAAAGAAAAGAGCCATAAACGTAAAAACAAAATAGCTTACGTAACTAAACAGGAAACTCGTATTTGCTGGGACAAGCCGTGCTTCCTCCACAGTTTAAACTGAAAAGTCGCACGCTTGGCGTGAGTATGTTTGTCGGCCCAAAGACCTCTGCCGCCATTTTTTCCCCCTCCTCAGTACATTTACACCAGTCTACCGATACCCTAGTTTTCCTAGTGTGTTGACGTGTCCTCTTAACGCAGGTGTGTAAGTGTTCACGCGTCCTCTTAACGCAGGTGTGTAAGTGTTCACGTGTCCTCTTAACGTAGGTGTGTAAGTGTTCACGTGTCCTCTTAACGCAGGTGTGTCAGTGTTCACGTGTCCTCTTAACGCAGGTGTGTAAGTGTTCACGTGTCCTCTTAACGCAGGTGTGTAAGTGTTCACGTGTCCTCTTAACGCAGGTGTGTAAGTGTTCACGTGTCCTCTTAACGCAGGTGTGTAAGTGTTCACGTGTCCTCTTAACGCAGGTGTGTCAGTGTTCACGTGTCCTCTCTTAACGCAGGTGTGTAAGTGTTCACGTGTCCTCTTAACGCAGGTGTGTGAGTGTTCACGTGTCCTCTTAACGCAGGTGTGTAAGTGTTCACGCGTCCTCTTAACGCAGGTGTGTAAGTGTTCACGTGTCCTCTTAAAGCAGTTGTGTAAGTGTTGACGTGTCCTCTTAACGCAGGTGTGTAAGTGTTGACGTGTCCTCTTAACACAGGTGTGTAAGTGTTCACGTGTCCTCTTAACGCAGGTGTGTAAGTGTTGACGTCCTCTTAACGCAGGTGTGTAAGTGTTCACGTGTCCTCTTAACGCAGGTGTGTAAGTGTTCACGTGTCCTCTTAACACAGGTGTGTAAGTGTTCACGTGTCCTCTTAACGCAGGTGTGTAAGTGTTGACGTGTCCTCTTAAAGCAGGTGTGTAAGTGTTCACGTGTCCTCTTAACGCAGGTGTGTAAGTGTTCACGTGTCCTCTTAACGCAGGTGTGTAAGTGTTGACGTGTCCTCTTAACGCAGGTGTGTAAGTGTTGACGTGTCCTCTTAACGCAGGTGTGTAAGTGTTCATGTGTCCTCTCTTAACGCAGGTGTGTAAGTGTTCACGTGTCCTCTTAACGCAGGTGTGTAAGTGTTCGCGTGTCCTCTTAACGCAGGTGTGTAAGTGTTGACGTGTCCTCTTAACGCAGGTGTGTAAGTGTTGACGTGTCCTCTTAACGCAGGTGTGTAAGTGTTGACGTGTCCTCTTAACGCAGGTGTGTAAGTGTTCGCGTGTCCTCTTAACGCAGGTGTGTAAGTGTTGATGTGTCCTCTTAACGCAGGTGTGTAAGTGTTCGCGTGTCCTCTTAACGCAGGTGTGTAAGTGTTGACGTGTCCTCTTAACGCAGGTGTGTAAGTGTTCACGTGTCCTCTTAACGCAGGTGTGTAAGTGTTCACGTGTCCTCTTAACGCAGGTGTGTAAGTGTTCACGTGTCCTCTTAACGCAGGTGTGTAAGTGTTCACGTGTCCTCTTAACGCAGGTGTGTGAGCACTCCTGTATTCTGTATCGCTCGTCTCGGTTTCCCTTTTGTCCATTGTTGTCGGGACACGGATTCCCAGGAGAAGCTCGCGGCCCTTGAAAAGAGGTACAAAGCGACGTCCGTGGCCCAACAAGACCGCGATCATTAAAGGACAACGAGACATCCTGTATTGTTTCCGCCACCGCACCGCAGATATAATACCCACAACCCCCCCCCCCACCCCGATACGCTAAGCGAGACCTTGATCCCGACACACCTGTTAAGCAGAACACACAGTGGGGAGCCGGCTACGCTTCAGACAGCCACAAAGAGGTGTACATTACGAACAGGAACTCAGCCTGACTTCAATACAGCACTGAAAGCAGAATAAAGAGCCATCTCAGAAGGTTTTCATCGTTGCCTGGACCGCACACCAAGGGGAATTATCACGCGAGCATCGCGATCGTTAACAATTTCTGCAAAACCCCTACCCTCTCTCAGAAACAGTATAATAAAACAGTCCGGGGCAAATAAATATTTTGCATACTTGCGATATTTAGGCGACAGTGGAGTCCTCCTGTAGATGTCGGAGGACTTCCAAAGAAAAAAAAAAAACGTCACTTATTCACACGAAGGATGAACACGTGAAACCGACTTTGCTGTGAAGATTTCTGAAAGCGGACGACAACGGAAGTCAACAGCCGACAGCAATACACCTGAGATCTCACTAACCCATCAGTAATTACATGGGGAATCCGTGGACAAGGCGTCCAATAGGAAAAGCTGACTGAAAATAACCAACACTCCAAAAGGAGCGAAGCTCATTGATTACTGATTATTGATCATTGATTCTTCTACTGGACACCTGGCCGGCGTGTAACTAGTTTCTGGGAAACAGAAAGATGAAGCGGCAGCTGAAATGGATCTTTTAGCAGCAGCTACGCGCTCGTTACGATGCCATTCATACCTGCCTTCGATTCATGACCTTATTTTCATACGCTTACCCCGTCTGAAAAAAATTCTGTCCTCCCTCGGCCTCCAGAACCACGAAGCCAGCCGAAACACACCTGCCCTCCCCAAAAACCCACCCCGCACCTTGCCCCCCCCATGGCTCTTTCAACACTGTGCACATTACCACTCAAATCTCCACCTCACAAGAAGCACCGGAACCCCCAAATCCACCCCCACCACCAAGGTTTTTTTTTCTTCTTTTTTTTAAAACCATCTTACTGCCTCTAGGAAAAAGAACCACCATCATATGTATTTATGTTTCTGGGATATGCGGAACGTTGGCACCTGGGAATTCGTGGGAAAATATGGGAATACCAAGGTGTCCGTACTGGAAAAGGGAAGCAAAAAGGGAAAAAAAAACACTCCACTTGAAGTAGAAGAAGAGGAAGAAAAACAATAAACACTACGTTTCCTTCCTCTCATTAGAATTAAAAACAGGCGCGTGGGCCAAACTCTCCATCCAGCGTATTTTTCAAATTCAGCTTAATACTCAGATATATGCTTCTGTGCAGGATGTACAAATGGTATGCCAAAAGAGAACAAAAAACAAAAACAAAAGCAGTCATATTGTGGAATATTGTACACCTTTATTGGTCTCCAAAGAACACATTTGCACACAAACACATTTTCACAGCATTGGGCTCAGATATACGCACGCATTCAAGAGAATTAGTTTTTTTTTACAGGATTGTAAACAGTGTCAGGTGGAATGTAGTGGTTCTGTCCTGCACTGCTGCCAAATGCAGAGCCACACAGGGAACTTGGACAAGCTGTGCAAACAGCAGCTCTCATACCTGAACAGGTAAAAGTACTAAATAAGCAGAGGCTGATCAAACAGACAGGTGGAAGCGTGGCAGGAGGAAGATTTATGACTAGAGGACTCTTTAAAAATGTCTCTAAGGCACTTTGAGCACCTGCAAGCAACGCAGGAACGATGATTAATAAAGTTATAACTCCAGGGCCTCCGACGTCAATCAGATTCTAACAAAGAACTGAAGAGATCAGTGTGGAGGGGTGGAGTGGAGGAGGAGGGGAGTGGGGGGAGTAGGGGGATGGGTGGAGAAGGGGGGGTGGAGCAGGGGAGGGGTGGAGTGGGGACGTGAGCTGGGGAGGGGTGGAGCGGGGCGGGGGAAAGCAGAGGAGTGGGGGGTGGGGTGGACCAGAGGAGTGGTGGAGGGGAAGGGTGGAGCAAGGGAGGGGAGGAGAAGGAAAATGGAGGAGTAGAGAAAGTGGTGGAGGAGGGGGGAAAGTGGAGCAGGGGGGGGGGGTGGAGGTGGTGGTGTGGTGGAGCAGGTGCAGAGCAGGGTTTCGGTACAGGCCGAGATCAAGCTGAATCCCCCCCCCCCCCCGCCGCAGTGTTTTAACACTCGTTTTTTTGGCCGCTTGCTTGCTTAGAGATGTAGGAGATTTATTTTGCTGTGTGACCAGCTGAGCGTATGAGTAAAATGATAAAACTGTAAAAACTGGAGCTTTTCTGATGGCTCTAATGTGTCGCGATTACTGCCCTTTTTTCTGTACCTCCCGGGGAGAAATAAAACACAGAATTTGGCAGTAAATTAAAAATGGGAGGCTTAAAAAATTTTAATGCAAGGCTTGAGCTCAAGATCAAAACCTAGAGGAAGTTTCTCCAAGTAACACATTGTTACTGTTCTTCCCGTATTCCAACTACTGTTGCATCATTAACAGTGGAATGCCAGTCACTTCCTCAGCTGAGCTATGTGAACACAGTTGAGGGGGATATTTGTTGATTATGACATCATAATACAAATCATCACACTCCCCGTTGGTTGGCTTCAGTGGGACGTCAAGCATTCTTTGTGCACAACCAATCGGAAAAGACCACCGTGAACAGTAAAAATATATCATAAAATATATGACGTACCTCCTCAAAGCCTTGCTTACTAGCTGCACATCAAATGCATAGAATGTAATGTAATGTAATGCATTCTTAGTATCGGATTATCAGTCACAATAAAGCACATTTTAAATGAAAACATTTTCATAGGCTGTTAAAATACAACACAATTAAAAAGTTGATGTAATTACACTAAATCTATCCTCAAAATAATATTCTATAGAAATAGTGCAAATCCATACCTGGGGGAAAAAAAATACCCACAATGAAATTTCTAGAGCAATACTGAATAAATGTAAAAACCTGTGATGATTCTGTTATTCTTTAGATAAACATTAACATTAGATCCAGATATGTAGTCATTTACATATTTGTCATCAATTTTCTATGAATTAAACATCACTCCAATGCAGCACAACTGTGTGATATTTTCCATTTAACAGGCATTATTTTATCAAGCCACACAGATAAAAGCATCAGTAGGTTATGAGTACATATTTCACAATGCAAACATGTCAATGACACGGTGTTAGCTGATCAGCTCCGGGACGCCAGAGACTTCCCAGGATTCTCAGTCCATCAGGCACCAGGTGAGTAAACCGTTTTCAAAAACATTTTTGTATAAATCCCTCCACACAAAACAAACAGTGCAGGCAAAAAGAGAGTTGGAGTCCCCACCCCCCCTTAAAACTCACTGATCTAAATAGCTTCAGTAAACCGGATTCAGAAACGCTGGCAGGTTTCACAGTTTTTTTTTGTAGTTTTCAGGACCAAAGCAAGCTTGTGGTGCGGGCTTGCGGATGTGGTGTGCGATTAGCTCACCTGGCACTGACAGAATAACAGAGGGAGAGAGAGAGCGAGAGAGAGAGAGAGAGAGAGAGAGAGAGAGAGAGAGAGAGGAGAGAGAGAGAGCGAGGGAGAGAGGGAGAGATAGAGATAGAGAGAAACAGTGAGGGAGAGATAGAGATAGAGAGAGGCAAGGGGGGGGAGGAGCCTGCTGATTGACAGGTGCTGGCGACAGACCGGCGCCACATGCGTCCATGGCAACGGGTCCATCCTCCCTGTGCGGGACAGCCGGACGGCGTCCCCGGGCCCCGTTTCAGATCTTGTACTTCATCTTCCCGCTCTCGCTGATCACACATATGTGCTGCAAGGGACGAGGAGACGGGCGGGACGGCTCGATCGGTCAAACGTTCAAACTGCAGCCATCCATCCATCCATCCATCCATTATCTATACCCGCTTATCCTGAGCAGGGTCCATCCATTATCTATACCCGCTTATCCAGGGCAGGGTCCATCCATTATCTATACCCGCTTATCCTGGACAGGGTCCATCAACTATCTATACCCGCTTATCCTGAGCAGGGTCCATCCATTATCTATACCCGTTTATCCTGAACAGGGTCCATCAATTATCTATACCCGCTTATCCTGAGCAGGGTCCATTCATTATCTATACCCGCTTATCCTGGGCAGGGTCCATCCATTATCTATACCCGCTTATCCTGAGCAGGGTCCATCCATTATCTATACCCGCTTATCCTGAGCAGGGTCCATCCATTATCTATACCCGCTTATCCTGAGCAGGGTCCATCCATTATCTATACCCGCTTATCCTGAGCAGGGTCCATCCATTATCTATACCCGCTTATCCTGAGCAGGGACCATCCATTATCTATACCCGCTTATCCTGAGCAGGGACCATCCATTATCTATACCCGCTTATCCTGAGCAGGGACCATTCATTATCTATACCCGCTTATCCTGAGCAGGGACCATCCATTGTCTATACCCGCTTATCCTGAGCAGGGTCCATCCATTATCTATACCCGCTTATCCTGAGCAGGGACCATCCATTATCTATACCCGCTTATCCTGAGCAGGGTCGCGGTCAACTGCAGCCGCTTAGCAGACCTCACCCGGACGTGGAGAAGACCAGCGTCAGCCACAGGAATGCAACACAACCAAGAGGACACAATAGGCCCATTGATAATTAGGAAGTGTCGTTTTTTTTTTCTCTTCTGTTCATTAAACGGCATCTTTTGCCCTGAGCTCAGTGTTCTCCAGTGTTCCCTATTTCGGGCTAGCCCCCCGGGACCATGTCCCATTAAAGAGTCCCTCTCTATAGGCTGACTCTCCTGGCTGTTGAGCACCAGTTTAGTCCTTCTTTAATTTAGCTGGCTGGCCTGAGGTGTGTTGGGCATTTTCCTGTTTGATATCGTGAGTGTAGCTATTTGAACAATCGAATGGTTAGTACTATGAACCAAAATGGCACTACAGCGCTGTCCTTGCTTTATGCAGCAATACCCCTGACATCAGGACGTCAAAAGGAACGTCCATAAGAGAAGAACTGAGCTTTAGGGACACAGAAGGAGTCAAGGCGCAGTCTGAAGATCGAGACCGGCAGCAAACAAACATCACTTCACCCCCCCGACCCCCCCCACCCCACCCCCCAAACCACAGACAGACAGACTGACGGCTCCACAGCCCTGTGGACTCAAATGATGGACGCAACCGCTTCGATGCGGCGTTCGTGTCTCATAAAAATTAAAAATAAAAATCAGCCGCTTTGTTTATTGTGACCCGCTGCACTGAAAAACAAGCGCTTTCGTAAACACACATCACCCGCTGTTATCTACTGGCTGCTCACGAGGCAGCCAATCAGCAGCAAGGCCTCGCCGCTTCCATGTGATTGACAAAAACACATCACATGATCACACTGTCACACTGTCTGATCTTGCTGCTGATTGGCTGATTTGGCATGTTTTTCTTCCCAGAAGCATTTCACACGACCGGGAAGTTCACCATAGAGTCAGGTATAATTAATTATTAAGTACAATTTTAAAAAGAGAAAGGCAATACACCACACGGTGGCGCTGGCCGGTACTGCATTTGATAATTATTGTTATGGGACTACCCACCCATAGGTCGCATCATTTCATCAGAAGCAATAAACTGCATATTTCATCAAATCCTCATAATGCCTGACAAACGCAGGCACTTGCACGTGGTTTTCTTTTTTTCTTTTTTTTAACTTGACTGGCTCCTAAGGCTGTTGCCAATCCAAGTGGCAAATGCAAATGCAAGTGTAACTGCATTTGTCTGTTGACTTTATGCTAATGTCCCTGAGAAGGGAAGGTGTTTCTGGTTCTTTGCGCTTGAAAACGCTGACGCTGTGACTCATCGTCCGTGAGTCACCCAGCCCACGCTTCCCCTCGCCTGATTGGCCGATCCCAGACGTAGCCCCAACATACCCTAAAACACGCTCCCAGACGCGATGGGAAGCGCAGAAACTCACGTTCAGGTCGCGGAAATACTCGTTGTAGTCCAGGGCGTAGCCGACGACGAATCGGTTCGGAATTTCAAACCCTACGTCTGTTTCAAATAAAACAAGGGAGAAAAAAAGATTAAGGCAAGGCTCGATTAAAAAAACCAAAATAAAAAACCACGACACCACAAATTAAAATTAAAAAAATTAAATAAATGTGGTGATTCATCCATCGAGACTTCAAGGCTGTCATCATTTTATATCCAGAATAAACACTGCTTTGAAAGTACGTAATCACAATTTTTTTCTATATTCTCTATAATGCACAAGGATGTGCTTTTATACCTGTGAAACCACGTTTAATTGGAGTGTCAAATAAGGTAAGACGATATGCCAAACTCTCGGTGCTGTACAGGTGTGGGGCATGCCCCGCCAAGGTGTAACTTGGCTGGATGGCATACCTGCCATTCCAATTTTACAGGTGAAGAAACTCAAAACCTGCTGGAGAAGAAAAAAAAACTGTTGATGTGGAAAAACAACGTACAGTCCGGGGACCTCCCCACTGCGTTCTCCACCCTCTTCACCAGCAGCCTGAAACAGGAAACAGGAAACAGGAAACACTTCACACGCGGCTCATCCCACTCACCGACTCTGACACTGGCATATACATCAAGGACCTCGTTTAAAATTCCTGCCACCTGGACAGAGAGAGCAGACAGACGAAGTGTACCAAAGACTTGAGTATTTGAGCTGCAGTGGGCTCTACTGATGAGTAAGTGTACTACAGGCTTCAGTGAGTGTTTGACCTGCAGTGGGCTCTAATGATGAGTAAGTGTACTACAGGCTTCAGTGAGCATTTAACCTGCAGTGGGTCCATTGATGAGTAAGTGTACTACAGGCTTCAGTGAGTGTTTGACCTGCAGTAGGCTCTAATGATGAGTAAGTATGCTACAGTCTTCAGTGAGTGTTTGACCTTCAGTAGGCTCTATTGATGAGTAAGTGTACTACAGGCTTCAGCAAGCATTTAACCTGCAGAATACTGTAGAGTACTTACTCATAAATATTCTACAGTCTTCAGTGAGTGTTTGACCTGTAGTGGGCTCTATTGATGAGTAAGTATGCTACAGTCTTCAGTGAGTGCTTGACCTGTAGTAGGCTCTATTGATGAGTAAGTATGCTACAGTCTTCAGTGAGTGTTTGACCTGTAGTAGGCTCTATTGATGAGTAAGTATGCTACAGTCTTCAGTGAGTGTTTGACCTGTAGTGGGCTCTATTGATGAGTAAGTATGCTACAGTCTTCAGTGAGTGTTTGACCTGTAGTAGGCTCTATTGATGAGTAAGTATGCTACAGTCTTCAGTGAGTGTTTCACCTGCAGTGGGCTCTATTGATGAGTAAGTGTACTACAGGCTTCAGTGAGTGTTTCACCTGCAGTGGGCTCTATTGATGAGTAAGTGTACTACAGTCTTCAGTGAGTGTTTGACCTGTAGTGGGCTCTATTGATGAGTAAGTATGCTACAGTCTTCAGTGAGTGTCTGACACCACAGTGGGCTCTATTGATGAGTAAGTATGCTACAGTCTTCAGTGAGTGTCTGACACCACAGTGGGCTCTATTGATGAGTAAGTATGCTACAGTCTTCAGTGAGTGTTTGACCTGTAGTGGGCTCTATTGATGAGTAAGTATGCTACAGTCTTCAGTGAGTGTTTGACCTGTAGTGGGCTCTATTGATGAGTAAGTATGCTACAGTCTTCAGTGAGTGTTTGACCTGTAGTGGGCTCTATTGATGAGTAAGTATGCTACAGTCTTCAGTGAGTGTTTGACCTGTAGTGGGCTCTATTGATGAGTAAGTATGCTACAGTCTTCAGTGAGTGTCTGACACCACAGTGGGCTCTATTGATGAGTAAGTATGCTACAGTCTTCAGTGAGTGTTTGACCTGTAGTGGGCTCTATTGATGAGTAAGTATGCTACAGTCTTCAGTGAGTGTTTGACCTGTAGTGGGCTCTATTGATGAGTAAGTATGCTACAGTCTTCAGTGAGTGTTTGACCTGTAGTGGGCTCTATTGATGAGTAAGTATGCTACAGTCTTCAGTGAGTGCTTGACCTGTAGTGGGCTCTATTGGTGAGTAAGTATGCTACAGTCTTCAGTGAGTGTTTGACCTGTAGTGGGCTCTATTGATGAGTAAGTATGCTACAGTCTTCAGTGAGTGTTTGACCTGTAGTGGGCTCTATTGATGAGTAAGTATGCTACAGTCTTCAGTGAGTGTTTGACCTGTAGGATGGGCTCTATTGATGAGTCAGTATGCTACAGTCTTCAGTGAGTGCTTGACCTGTAGTGGGCTCTATTGGTGAGTAAGTATGCTACAGTCTTCAGTGAGTGTTTGACCTGTAGTGGGCTCTATTGATGAGTAAGTATGCTACAGTCTTCAGTGAGTGTTTCACCTGTAGTGGGCTCTATTGATGAGTAAGTATGCTACAGTCTTCAGTGAGTGTTTCACCTGTAGTGGGCTCTATTGATGAGTAAGTATGCTACAGTCTTCAGTGAGTGTTTGACCTGTAGTGGGCTCTATTGATGAGTAAGTATGCTACAGTCTTCAGTGAGTGTCTGACATCGCAGTGGGCTCTATTGATTTCTTTTGAGCAGCGTCAGATTACCCGGCGACCTTGACCATCTTGGGCTTGAAGGTCTCCACGTGCTTCAGAAGAGCCTTCATGGTCTTGCCGGTGTCGACTATGGCCTGCAGTGAGATGGACGTTAAAGGACACGTGAAGGTTCCTCCACAAACGCGTTCCGCTATACACAACATTCATAAAACGCGCGAATGTTTTTACATTTCTGAAAATAACTGCCCCCCCCCCCCCCCACCCCACCCCTTAAGATTTACATGGTATACACTGTATATACGTGCATATACTGTTCAAATGTACTGGAAATATTATCACAATGTAGTATTAGAAAAGCCATGCATTAGAAACAGAGTCTATCCAGCATGTAGGTAAATGGTCAGCCTAGATAAGCTAAATGATGCATTATTTCGCTCTTGTTTGTGTGTGTGTGTGTGTGTGCACGTGTGTGTGTGTGTGTGTGTGTGTGCGTGCACGTGTGTGTTTTGGGGCTGATCAGCATCGATGGAAGGCCCCCCCAAAAAAAGCGGGGAGACCCAGATGCGAGGTAACAATGTCACGGAATCCCGTCTGACTCAGTGTGGGGCCCCCAGGAGCCAGCGGGGGGGGGGGGGGGGGAGGGCCGTCTCTTTACGCTCTTTTGTCCTCCCCCAGCGCATGGCTGTCTGCGCAGCCTGTCGTGCATCTTCACCTTTCAAACGCAGCATCACGTAATTATCCTGCCTCACTGTCTCTCAATGTGCGTTTTGGGGGGGGGGGTTACCGCACGGTCCCCTGCGTGCGTGCGTACACAGTCAGGCGTGAGGGCGTCCCACCCCCGTTTCCAGACAGTTACCCCAAACAAAAGCACATTCCCCCTCCCCCCCCCCCCTAAGCCTTCCTCATCATTAACAAGGAGACAGAGATCACTTGGCTGTCTCCTCCCCCAAACTCCCACCCACCCCCAGCCCCCATGTGGTTGTTTACTGAGTTCTTATGTTAATTCTTTCCAAATATTTCTGAAAAATACTGACGTGTTCGACTCGTACTGTCTGTTCTGCGAGGGTGAGGACTGGAGCCAGACAGAGAAACTTCAGTTCTAGGATGAGCTATCAGGGGGCAATCTCTGTCCTCACCAAAAACTATTAAAGTTAGTTTTTAAAAAGAAACATTCACAGGTGATTTTCTGACCCAGTAAAAAAAACTAGGTCTAGAAATAGGTCAAGCTCCACAAACACGAAAACTCATACGCAAATGGGAAACATGAACTAAGGCCGATTATTTAAAGGTCAAACAAAAATATGTCACAATTATTTCTAAAGGCTTCTGCTTCCACAGTACTTCAGCTGAACTTTGCCTTAATTGGTACATTTTGTGTAAACCATGTTTTGACTGCACAGAAAACCAATAACTCTAACAACATCCTGTGCAGAAACAAACGGCTGAAAGACGTTCGCTACAGGAATTGGAATTGATTTAGAGATGTTTTCCCCAGAGAATCGGCGAAATAAAGCCCTCGTTATTTCTCGCTGTAAACAACAGCAGTTGTTATTTTATTTAGTTTCGTTCTGTTATTCTCTGTGACAGACCACTAAGTACCTACTCAGAATTACGAATGATGTACTCTAAATGAGATGTCATTGTTGTAGGGATGAGTTTTGAGTACATGCAGAACTTGGAATAGAAATGATCTGAAAGTCCAGCATTCATACGAAGGAGAGATCGTTAGGCAGTCCAGTAAATTTGAATGGCATGAATAATTGCGCACATTGGTAGCGCTGTGAATGATTTCCAGCTGAGTCCTAGCCCTCATTAAACTGGAAAAATACTGAAATATAATGTAAGTATGTGTTACTTTCTGGAAAATGTAAAAATAAATGTAGCGGACGACAGTATAAAAAATATAATTCAATATCTTCAAAAGCAGAAATAATTAATTTCTTCCCCAATATATTGTGAAGCTTTGGACGATATTTGAAAATATATTGAAATAAATACACCATCAATATACTGCATCACAGAAAGGCTTGTTTCGACATCTGGGTTCAGTCCTCTTGTAACCAATTGGAATTTGACATTGTCGACTTACCTCTACGATCAAGACGTTCTTCATCGCATGCCAAAAAGAAAACACAGAAAAAAAGAAGACAATAAAAAACAATTATTAGGATTGCTCAATATCGCATGTAAAGCTGACACTAAGCATAAAATTGCACAACCACTCAAACCACAAAGATTTACGATGATAAACGACACCGTTGCCGACAGCCTGTGGTTAAGAGGGAGGAAGTAGCAGGTAGACAGACAGCCTCCTTCAGACGGGACGGTCTCTTATTTCGTTAACTACACGTTTGCCCCCCTAGACCGCTCTTCAGCCCCCTCACACACTTCTCTTAAATCCACCGATAAACGGCTTCCCTTTTTCTCATCGCGAAACCATCGAAAAGGCCACTTCTGCAAACGCTGGGTATGTGAATTTGGCGGCAATGCCTGTGGAAAATCCCTCTGAGACTGTGCACCAATCATAAATACGACACTGCGTGCTAATTCGCACAGCATCCTGGGTCAGCGTGGAGTCTCACTAGAAGCTGCGTGGTTGTTGGATACAGGCCTTCGTAAAATTTAACTAGGCCTGTAGCCTATCTCCATAGAGGGACAGTCAGTGTTGAACGCATTAAAGTATGACATACTGTATCAATTAACCTAAAAAAATACAAGTCAACTAGGGAAATGTTCAGACTAATTACTTCAAAAAACATTCAAGTAACACTCTGATCAACATTTCAAGAACAATTTACAAGACAAGTTCAGCAGAACATTACATACATATCAGCAGTGCAACAAATGTATGAAAAGAAATGTATACAAACCACCCAATCGGCTAGTGACAAAATGGGAGCTGGTCAGTCACCAAAACATATAAACAAGTAAAAAACTTTGAAATACCCCTTGATTGCATCATCGTTAACATGGTCACTCGTACTGGCTGTAAACAGCTATACAGAACTACATCACATGAGGTCACCACTGTCATTAATGATTACAGCACACCTACATGTTCTCACAAACATGTCAGCAGTCCATATATACACAAACAACATTGATAGTTTATGTTTTACAAGCAGGTCTAAAGTGGCTGGGGCGTGAGATTATTTTTGGAACGTTCTGGAAAGAGTCGTCATCCGTTAAGCAACGTCAGGGGCGACGTTCGGAGGCGTTAATTTATCGGACGTTAATGGGCCTTAATAAACACTCCTGGCCTGGTCCGAGCACATCATAACCCCGGCCTTTCAAACGTCCTGAAAGAGGCACCTTTGGACCCACTGCATTGCTGAAGTAACGTCTAGCGCTGAGTCATCCTTCCCAGTGAGCACCAGAGACCGTTAAACTCCTCCCCCTCCAACGGCCAAAATAAATCCACAGGAGAAGACCTCTCACACGGCACAGCGGTGATTGATGGATCTTCTGCACACTTTCTCGAAACTCAATTTTTGGGCGTATCATCGAGCGTAGCAACAAACATCAAGGCTAAAGACTCCCCCCCCCCCCCCACCCCCATCGCTCTCTTAGCCACCTTCAGGGCAAGCACCAGCCAGAGATTCTACAGAATAACCAGAGGGTCAACTCCAGCTTGCATTCTGACCTTTCTGTTTCCTAGCAACAGGAGATTCCGGTTGGTAACGGAAGCTTCCGACAATATATTACAGAACAGAACTTCAAACTGCCACCACACAGCCCTCGGCCCTGATGACCTTTGAGACGCATCAGATGGGAATGTTTCAGTTAAACGGCTTCAGACAGAACATTCGAAAGCAAGAATACAGAACTGAGTATCTAGTGGGTATGAAGTATCTGTGCTGCAACAGACCCGATCAGAGCTTAGTATCTAGTGGGTATAAAGTATCTCTGGTGCAGGAGAACCGGTCAGAACTGAGTATCTAGTGGGTATAAAGTATCTCGGGTGCAGGAGAACCGGTCAGAACTGAGTATCTAGTGGGCATAAAGTATCTGTGGTGCAGCAGACCAAGTTGGTTCAGTGACCTCTGACCTCTGAAGGGGGGTCACCAGCAGTGTCCTCCTGGGGAACTGAACCTGCGACCTTTAGGTTACAAAACCAACTCCTTACCCATTACACAACACTGCCACCCAAGAGCTGATGAGAAATCAACTTGTGCTGTACGTACCTTCCCATTCAGAACAGAGAGGTCCTCCGCTCCCACGATGTGTAGATCCTCTGTGGACTTGTCATTCTGCAAGCGAAAATGAATAATATTTTTAAAAAGTTAAATTACAAAAAATATTTTGCAGTTCAACTGTCAATTCATGAAATAGAAACCACACTGTGACGATATCACGCAAGTTCTCAACACAACCCAAATCCTACACTACGCTGATTAAATCGGACATGCTTCATTTGGAGCACCAGGACTCCCTGGAATTCTGACAGCCCTCAGATCCCAGGAAAAGGCTGGGATTGTGAGCCACATGCAGCAGAATCACGAGGGCAGAATATAGCGCCTTTCAGTCTGGGCTTATTCCACTGGGAGCTAAATGTGGCAGTCACACAGCTAGGTAGAACTCCACACTAACAGCATGGGTGTGAGTATGCATGAGTGTGTGTGTGTGTACGTGTGTGCATGCATGTAAGTTTGTGTGTGTGTGTGTGTGTGTGCGCAAGTGTAAGTGATATTTGCATACATGCATGTTTAAGTGTAAGTGTGCAATCACAGATGTGTGTGTGTGTGTGTGTGTGTGTGTGTGTGAGTGTGTGTGCGCGGGTGTGTGTGTATGTGAGTGTGTGTGTGCATGCATGTGTGAGTCTGTGCTTTTGTGTGTGACAAACAAGCAAGATAAAGAATCTTCAGATTTCACCTCAGGCTATGCCAGTTCTGACACAGGTTCAGCACTGATACAAAGTGTTTGCAACCCACAGATTTTTATTTGTTCCCAAGGCGACATTCACTCCAAATGATTGCACGGTGGTTGCAATTTCCCTACTCAGTGCGCGGCAACTCCAAAGTAAACAATCCGACAGGACTATTGCGCAATCCTTCGACCTCAGAGAACACCTTGAGAGAGAAAGAAAGCAAGAGAGGGAGAGAGACACAGATAGAGAGAGAGAGAGAGATACAGAGAGACAGAGAAACAGAGAGAGAAAGAGACACAGACATAGAGAAAGAGGGACAGAGAGAGAGAGGCACAGACACAGACAGAGAGATATACAGAGAGACAGAGAGATGGAGAGAGAGTGAAAGAGAGAGGGGGAGAGAGAGAGAGACACAGACATGGACAGAGAGAAAGAGACACAGAGAGAGACAGAGAGAGTGAGAGAGAGAGAGAGAGAGAGAGGTACGTTTCTCTGCTCTTGATTGATCTTTGCTGTAAGTCTGCAGGACACATTCCATGGCTGCAGGTCCAGGAAACGAAGACCAGGGACCTTCGCTCTTCCGCCTCAATCAATCAATGAAACAAACGTATCGGCCAACCATCCATCTGCGTGTCCAATTCGCTATCTATAGCTTCTGTTCTCTATCTGTAGCTTTGTGAATGTCCTTTAAAACTCGTCTCCACTTAAAAAAGGAAAGAAGCAGGCTACTGAATCTTCAGCACGCAGCATATGGGGTCAGAGTTAACCTGTGGAACCACATAATTCTAATATTTCACATACAACCATTGAAGAGAAGTGAATTGCAAACTATTTCTGACCTTTTTTCCCCCAATTAAACTCTACATGTTTTTAAAAAATTATTTTTAGGGGGGGTGTATTTGTCTTTGTTTTCCGCTTATAAGTTTGTAAACTGGCTCCTGCTGTTGTTCATTTTATGTTGAGAATGGAAAAAAATGTGGTTCTATGTTATGAACTTCAGCACTTGAAATAACGTCTGTGAATTGAACCTCAAATAAAAAGATTTATAAAAAATAATTATTATTATTATTTTTAAGATGGCATGCAAGACAATCATTTATTGTAATAAGACGAATCAGATTTTAGGTTATTAAACTGCCCTATAGTGCATGGTGATTTACTGGGATACATATGAAGAGCATGGTGGAGAACGTTACTGCCCAAACGACCCAAAACCCGAGGGGGGGAATCACAGGGACACCCCCTTTCAGAGAGAGGGGGGGAGAGGTACAGACCCTCCTGATCAGAGAAAGGGCAGGACGATATTCACCCAGAGACTAAAGCACCACACCAGTCAACAGCCATTAAACCACAACGCAAGGGAGAAATGAGAAGTGTGAGCCGCGGTACCCTCTGTGATACTCAGCGCTGTCAAGCGACATCAACACCTGCAGGAGATCAGCACACTGGAAGGGCCTCCAACAACAACACTCAGACCCAGCACTTCACCACAGATTGGAAGGAGGGGAAAAAATGTTACACAACAGCACCCCCTGCTGGCTGTAAGGCCATTCAGATATTGCAGATTATGTCTTCAGAAATTGGAAAATTAAGTTTAACCCTGTTTAAAGAGTTAGGGTCTTTTCGGGAATGTTTTATCTGAATTCTAAGCCAGTGTTCTAGAACTCCACTGCTTGGAAAGCAGTACAGTGGAAGTGTCTGACGTGTGAAAGAGCGAATGAGAGAGGATTTTGAGTTCTGTGAAGGAGAAAGGTGGACGGACTGGCTTCTGAGATCACAGTGAATCGTTCTAGAGATCTTAGAGCACATGATTATATAGTTCTTAGAGAGCAGCGATCATCAACCCTGATCCAGGACAGACTAATATATGGAATATATGATATTTGTTTTGTTTTTTTTGGTTTGTTCATTTTTGAATACAGGTGAAAAAAGTGATGCGCAAATAAATTTACTGCCGTTATTTATTTATACATTTTTGTTGTCTATGTGTCTGAGAGAGTGGTGAAAGGAAGATGCGTTTAGACTCAACGGCGTCCCTGTGGGGTGTACAGGTGTGGGTTACGCGCGCGATGGAGAATACAGCACGTTGCCATGGCGCCGAACCATCGTCTGGCTGGAGCGTTCCGTAAGGAGAGAGCGCGGAATCCCCCGGGGGGGGGGCGGGGCTGAGGGAGGCAGCGGGCGAGGCCGCGTCGCCAAGCCACCGCGTGGCGAGACTCCCACCGCAGCGCTACTCCAGAAGAGTCCGCACGTCCCTTTTTTAAAATTCACATCTAAAATGTTGTCTCTCCCCACCCCCCCCCCCCATCACGCCGATGCTGGTCAGAACAGAGCAGCGGGTTGGGGGGGGGGGGGAAATGGCGCCGCCGTCCACAGCCATAAAAATATAAACATTCTGTCATTTCGTTTCGCTCCATAAAATCTGTTTTGTTTGGTGGAATTTCCCAATTAGGGCTTCGTGCATGAGTTATTCACGCGGTGCTTTATCGACAGGTTGTTGTTTTTTGTGGTTAACACCTTCCCCCTCAAAACGCACTGGAAAGAGAGAAAGCATTCAGAATTCAGACTTGCCCTGTAAATTATTCATATTTTTAAAAATTTCTTATTTTGTCTTTGTCAACTTCATTTTTCGTCGATCAGATATCTCTCCCTAGTACACATCGTGCTGGTAAGGACGTTGTCTTTCAACCCTTTCAGGCGTGGGATCACACACATGTGATTAGAACGTTCTTAACTGAAGGACAGTTAAGAATGATCAGTTTAGAATGTTCGGTTGAGAACATTCTTATTACGTATTTGTGACCTCATACCTGAAAGGGTTGAAAGTTAAGAATTAGAATGATGATTTTTTTTCATGGCAAGTAGTCCCAGCCATGACAAACATTTTAACAAGTGCATGTAAGGGAGACACTGCACACAAGCAGTACTGCCTGAGTACACAGAGCCAAGCTGCAGAACTCTGAATGGAAATATGTTAAGTGTCTTTGAGCAAGCGGGGGGGGGGGGGGACAAAGTTTTCTTGAAGCCCTGAATAGAAAACCCCATTAAAAGCTGGAGTTCATTAGGAAACTTTGGGATTACAGAACCAAACGGCCACCCCATCAAGGTGAAGCTAGGCCCCACAGCTCTCAATGTTGGGCCAGGATCAGAGTTTAGCCAGCCTCTGTGTAAAAACAGGCGAAGGCCCCTTTGAAAGGCAAACAAAGCCCGTCCGTGTACGCAGTTAAATCAGAGGTCTTCACAAGTCTAAAGAGAAACGGCACCCGATCTGAATTAAAGCAGCGGATCCAAGATCTTCACAGTGCTGAAGACCTGGGTCAGCTCTGCTGGGAGGGGAACGAGCCAGACAGTGTAGGCCAGGGGTGCGAAACTCCCATCCGGGAGGGCCACAGCATCTGCTGCCATCTCAGCACAAGTGAATCATTCAAGTTATCGACTGGCTAAAGAGTCCACACACCTTGTTGCCACGGCCTTAAATTGGCTGCATATTGAACAGAAACCACAAATACCTGTAGACACCGTGGCCCTCCAGGACTGGAGTTTTACACCCTGGGTGTAGAGCAGGGATCAGCAACTCATTACATTGCATTGCATTACATTACAGGCATTTAGCAGACGCTCTTATCCAGAGCGACGTACAACAAGTGCATTAGTTCAAGGTGCAGAGGTGCAAAAGAAACACACTAGAGTGAAGTAAAGATTGTAGTGCCAGAAGTGACCACATAGATCAGGACTCCAACCCTGTAGAGTAACCTGTTCAGCAAACAAACAACAATCCTGCCAAGTACAAACTAGCACTGAAATCACATTCACGGTCCTCGAGGGCCGAGACCTGCTGGTTTTCCACCCTCCCTTTGCGTGGGAGTCAGGGGTGAAGACAGTCCGGCCAATCAGTAGCACTAATCACCCCGGGAGGAAAGAAAACCAGGGCTGGATTTGGATTCGAGGGCCAGAGTTGATGATCCCCGGTGTAGAGCAAAGAGAGAGTGACATCATCCTACTGCTCTGCAATGGGAGGGGCCTTAAAAGTGCCTGTCGGCCTATCACAGCAGGTATACCTGCAAGGGAGTGTGGTCACATTCATTCCTTGTGTGTAGCATAACAGTGTGAACGCCTCTTGGCAGCACACAGTACCTCCCATTTATGGGTCTCCCATATTAATATTTCACATCTTTTGTTGCTTCCTTCAGACGGGTAGACAGCTGAGAGGATAACAGATAGAGACGACACCACAGCACAGAAGGTGTCATGAGCTCTAACCATTAAGCTACACCACTGCACTAAGAACAGCATGCAGAGGCTGCGAGTTCGATTCCAAGGTGAGGCACAGCTAGGGCACTCCTGAGCAACGTAATTAACCTGAACTGACTTCTGTAAATTTCCCCCGCTATGTGAGTGAGTGCCTAACAAAAATAAACATAAAACTGCAGCTGTTAAATGAGTGCTTGTACAGGACCGCTCTGATCCAGATCACTGCAATGAAAAGATGCGTTTACGGGCCGGACACAAGTCCGCGAAACGGAACATTTCCTGCAGTATGCGGCACGTGTCCATGTTGGAAACCACAGTTCTTGCTCAGATTCTTGGCATAAATGACCAGACGTGGCCGTCCACGTCTCAGGACGTGCTGTGAAATGTCAGTGCGGGCAGAGTTCACAAATTAATCGTGAATATCAGAGTCCAGAAACCCTCGATCACAGACGTGGCCCGGGAGTGTTTCTGGAAATACGCGGGGAAACTACCGCTCACCAGGTAGCTCTCCAGCCGGGTGCAGGTACTTCCCAGGTAGCTCTTGAGCCGGATGCAGGTACTCACCAGGTAGCTCTCCAGCAGGATTAAGGTACTCACCAGGTAGCTCTCCAGCAGGATGCAGGTACTCACCAGGTAGCTCTCCAGCCAGATGAAGGTACTCACCAGGTAGCAGGATGAAGGTACTCACCAGGTAGCTCTCCAGCCAGATGAAGGTACTCACCAGTGTACCTCTCCAGCCAGATGAAGGTACTCACCAGGTAGCAGGATGAAGGTACTCACCAGGTAGCTCTCCAGCCAGATGAAGGTACTCACCAGTGTACCTCTCCAGCCAAATGAAGGTACTCACCAGTGTACCTCTACAGCCAGATGAAGGTACTCACCAGTGTACCTCTCCAGCCAGATGAAGGTACTCACCAGGTAGCTCTCCAGCCGGATGAAGGTACTCACCAGGTAGCTCTCCAGCCGGATAAAGGTACTCACCAGGTAGCCCTTGAGCCGGATGAAGGTACTCACCAGGTAGCTCTCCAGCCGGATGCAGGTACTCACCAGGTAGCTCTTGAGCCGGATGAAGTCCACCCTCATGAGCAGGGACTTGTTGGAGTTGCGGCTCAGGGCCTTGATGTACTCCACCAGGTCGGCGCAGAACTGGTAGCCGCCCTTCAGCACGCACAGCACCACGATGTCGTGGTCCCCGAGGTCGTCCATGATGTCCCGGGCCAGACGCTCCGTCCTGCTAGCCACGGTCGCGTTTAAAATTTCGGCGTGTCACCTGATGACCTCATCCAAACGTTACTTTCCCTTTTCCCTCCTCATCCAGAGCGACTTACAAACATTACCTCAACACCCCCCCCCCCCCCGCCCCATGCCCCTCGCCCCAACACAAAAAAATTCATGTTCAAGGGTGCAATGGCAATGCCCCCAACCTCAGATTTAAACCCGCAGTCCCCTGACCATTTCATTACACTGCAAATCAGGTCAGAGACTCTGGCTTTCGATCTACGGAGAAGCTGTTCTCTGAGATTCACAGAGACACTCAGTTGAGGTACAGAACCCACATGAGATAACTCAACTGGTCTCAGTCAGATATACGTTAGTAAAAATTTCCCATTTTACTGGAATGGCTAAGTGAACCCACACATGTACACACACACATGCACACACAAACACACATATACATACACACGCAAACATGAACGCACAATATATAAATCTGTACCATGTTGTGTGCCATTTAAAGACCTGCACACAATTAAACAAATGTATACATACAAACGATAAGGCGACAAATTAACATTGCAGTCATTTCAAACTGGAACCTGTTCATTGTAATTCTCCGTATCATGCCCAGACCGATCGATCGACAGACGTCACAAAGGCTTTGGGGAGAGAACCGGCCGTTATCGAAACTGCGTCCGCACACAGTGCTGCAACGCATCTGCCCGCACCGGGAAGAGGCCTGTTCAGGCCTGTTCTTTCCATGTTCTCAAATTCTTACCTTCTATTCTTGGCCAGTGACACCACTTCCTCTGGTAAAATATTTATGATGTAGATGAATGTAGATAACAGAAGAAAAAAATAAATAAATAAATACTGTGTTTTTCGGTCACGGGGCCACAGTGGCTTTGACTAAACTTATCTGCGTAGCATTGCTTTATGACAAAATAAATACATTTAAAAAGCCAGTCAGTCAGAGTTAATTGTTCTGGTTAGGCTGGCATGGTGACAGAGAACATGACAAACTGCAAATTTCACCTGCAGAATGACAAGCCCACTGACCGCATCAAATGAACGGAAACGTTCTCCAACATAGTGCTTGCACTGTGCCACATCAGAGGGGGTATGACACAGCCCAGAACAGTGACTGAGATCTACACCACGGTCAACTGTTTACTCTAGCACAGTACTAACCAGCCAATGACCAGCAGTTAACAGTCACTTTAGCAGAGTACTAACCAGCCAATGACCAGCAGTTAACAGTCACTTTAGCAGAGTACTAACCAGCCAATGACCAGCAGTTAACAGTCACTAGCAGAGTACTAACCAGCCAATGACCAGCAGTTAACAGTCACTAGCAGAGTACTAACTAGCCAATGACCAGCAGTTAACAGTCACTAACAGAGAACTAACTAGCATATGACCAGCAGTTAACAGTCACTAGCAGAGTACTAACCAGCCAATGACCAGCAGTTAACAGTCACTAGCAGAGAACTAACCAGCCAATGGCCAGCAGTTAACAGTCACTCTAGCAGAGTACTAACCAGCCAATGACCAGCAGTTAACAGTCACTTTAGCAGAGTACTAACCAGCCAATGACCAGCAGTTAACAGTCACTAGCAGAGTACTAACTAGCATGACCAGCAGTTAACAGTCACTAGCAGAGTACTAACTAGCCAATGACCAGCAGTTAACAGTCACTAACAGAACTAACTAGCATATGACCAGCAGTTAACAGTCACTAGCAGAGTACTAACCAGCCAATGACCAGCAGTTAACAGTCACTAGCAGAGAACTAACCAGCCAATGGCCAGCAGTTAACAGTCACTCTAGCAGAGTACTAACCAGCCAATGACCAGCAGTTAACAGTCACTCTAGCAGAGTACTAACCAGCCAATGACCAGCAGTTAACAGTCACTAGCAGAGTACTAACCAGCCAATGACCAGCAGTTAACAGTCACTAGCAGAGTACTAACCAGCCAATGACCAGCAGTTAACAGTCACTAGCAGAGTACTAACTAGCATATGACCAGCAGTTAACAGTCACTAGCAGAGTACTAACCAGCCAATGACCAGCAGTTAACAGTCACTAGCAGAGTACTAACCAGCCAATGACCAGCAGTTAACAACAGAGCCGTTACACACTTAGCAGAGTACTAACCAGCCAATGACCAGCAGTTAACAGTCACTTTAGCAGAGTACTAACCAGCCAATGACCAGCAGTTAACAGTCACTAGCAGAGTACTAACCAGCCAACGACCAGCAGTTAACAGTCACTAGCAGAGAACTAACTAGCATATGACCAGCAGTTAACCATCACTAGCAGAGTACTAACTAGCATACGACCAGCAGTTAACAGTCACTAGCAGAGTGCTAACTAGCATACGAACAGCAGTTAACAGTCACTTTAGCAGAGTACTAACCAGCCAATGACCAGCAGTTAACCATCACTAGCAGAGTACTACCCAGCGTATGACCAGCGGTTAACAGTCACGTTAGCAGGGTACTAACCTGTCCATGATGATTCCGTGAGGCAGGTAGACACACTCTAGATCCCCAGAGTAATGCTCAGGAAAGGTAAAGAGGTCTAAATGGTAGCCTGGCCATTCGTCTTTGATCTAAGAAAACCACAGTGACACACATACATACATGCAGAAAAATGAACAAATTAATGCAACTGAAAGCCAAATAATTTTTCACTGAATGTGACTTCAGTGAGGTAACAACAACAACAACAACAACAACAACAACAAAACACTGTCATATTTGTGCCATTTTTAAACAAACACCTTTTGTACACTACGTTACCCTTCTGCATAAAAAAGCTTCTGCATAACAGTCATCAGTGTGCAGCGCAGCAGGAACGTCACGTAAGACACAATAGTCCATAGAAAAACAGACAGCGAGTCGCACATCACGCGCAGCACGAGGAGACGTGCGCTGAGAATCAATTCACATGCAATTAGTTTTCGTTCCTATAGCCTGTCTTCCCCTTATGCCACAGAAAAACTTTCCCCAAACTCTTGGTCACGTTCATATTTATTTTGATGTACAACGCAATCGTTGTGAAAATATGCGCACAAGCAAACCGAAAAAAGAACTACAAACTTAACTAGCCTACTGTGCAAACTTAACTACGTTTGTTTTGCTGCGTCAAAGTTTTTAAACACATTTACTACTTACGCACACGTAGTGTAGTACTTTTGCGGTCAAATATAGACCACTACAACTACAATGTTTGCGTACTATAGCCTACTTTGGCTAACAATTCATTGTGCACAAATCCAAGCATCCTTCCGCATATAAATATTTACACTATGAAACTACTTTTGCCTCACAACTTTTGCAGTTAAACGCGAGTGCCCAGTTAACCATGTGCACAATTAACAAACGAGGACTCTACTCTGGATTTCTAAGTTTTTAAAAAACCACACACAGAGACAGACAGTCGGGCAGCGCGCATTTTTTACGTTATGACTATTGTTGTTCCACACATCGATCAGCCAAATCATTCGTTTGTAAAGTAACACAGTTTTCACAAACCAGAGAGAGAGAGAGAGAGAAAAAACGATTTACCACGATGCCTTCGCATTTTCCTTCCGCTTTAATTACAGGGAAATCTGCCATTTTGGTTTTCTTCGACCTGTCAGCCAGCAACTCAGGCACCCGTCTTGTCCTTAAAGTTCAGTCAGATAAGCTTGTGCTTTGAACACGAAAAACGTGGAGGAGGGACGCGATTGTGCAGAACCAGGGTTGCCAGATATTTAAGCAATTCTTATCCGAATAAATTCTCTAAATTTCTAAATGGGAAAAAGCTAAAGTATGCTAGTCTACTACAAAGTATAAGGCCAAAAACTGTGTTTTCCGAATTATCTAACTATTCTAATGACAATCAATACCTGGGACCTAATTTCGAAGAGGGAAAGTTTTTGTGGCAAGTTCTCCGACTCACCACAACTGTCTGGAGGTCTGTCCCTGGCTATGGTTCCCACATACAACCTAACTGTGGACGTATGGAGGTCTGTTATCTGGCTACGTTTTTTCCAGAACAGTAGGCTTCATTCCGTAGGAATCCACCTCTTGCAGTTCATGTGTCCTCATAAAAACTCAGCCATAAGTTATCGGGTTAGCACACATTTTATAACATTGTAGTAAGGTTGTGGTTAAATAAGAACGTTACAGCAATCTTTCGCAACGTTTTTCGTTTTACAACGTTCTGGCTCCTCGCAAATTTGACAAAGTTTCTAAATTAGTTCTTTGTTTCCGAAAGTAATGCTCATTCGAAGCAGAAACTTTCACAGCCTACGCCACTTCGTTGTGATGAATGATTAATCCCGTCGTGAAATTCTCATAAACAACGACGCTTCGAGTTCTCGTTCATACTACACGAGCCCCATACAGCGTGCTGGCAATCGGCTCCCGGACAATATCTCAGTGTCACCCATTTCAATTTGTTTTCGTCCTCTGTTTGAGTCACCACAAAATGGGCCGCGTTCCCGTAAATGCAAATGAAACCCAACATCGTTAAAACGGATTAAATCGATAAACAGTCTTAATTGTTGCAATATAATTCCATTTTGACCACAAGGTTATCAGAACACTTTCACTTGACTTCTCACTATTATTTAGTAGTTAATACATTCTTTTAATCACCATCTGACTTATAATTATTTTAACTCCCTGCCTCAAATTGAGGACATTAACAACCACTTTATTTTACAATTTTGCAGCCATGGTCCTCACTGTAAACTATGCGCTCCCTCCCTGTAGCTATAACCCAGCGGTAACCCAACCCTGTAGAAGATTTACCGTCTTGTAGTTTTTCCATTTAAACCCTAATTTTGCACCCCGGACTCTAGGCTACTAATTAACTCAACAAGATATCTAGTTATTGAATGAGCTGAGCTTTGTTAGGGTTGGAGTGGAAACCTACTGGACGGCAGATCTCCAGGAACAGGTTTGGGCAGCCATGCTCTAGCTGTCGAATGAGGTGTGCTTTGTTATTAGTGGAGTGAAAACTGTCATTCCAGAGGAGAGTAAAGAAAAGGTTAACTTTTCATAAAACATAAAACTATTCTTGAACGGACTTATTTATATGTAGGAAACACATTTAAAACTCTCAAAAGTGTGACTTAAAAGATATAGTTTAGAGTGATCTCTCTGTGTCTCTCGCTCACTCTCTCTCTCTTTCTTGCTCTGTCTCTCTCGCTCTCTCACATTCCTCCTCTTGCTCCCCCCCCCCCCCCTTTTTCAGCGGTGTCATTGCCAGCTCCTTCTTCCACTTGCATGAATACCTTCTTGGGGGTGGTTTCCGTGACAACAGACTGGCCCTTGAATTGGTTCCAACCCCCGCCCCACACCTCCTGCTCTCCCTTGGCCTGCACAATCCCCCCCCCACACACACCTCCTGCTCTCCCTTGGCCTGCACAATCCCACCCCACCCCTGCTAAATTGTGAGTAAAGCACACAGAAATGACTGCACTTATTTCAACCAATCAGTGAGCAGCCGCACGGGTCAAAGCGACAGGGGGCTTTGGTTCATCTCCCATAAATAAATATTTTAATTGAATTCGACTGATGTGGACTCGTTTATTAATTATGAGCATTCATCATCGCTCAAAAAAACTTGCATATCTTAGCCGCGACAGGCCATTCTGGAATATCGCCCAGCGACATCTATTTGGCATCTAAACGGGAAGCTACATGATTTTAATTTGCCCTTGGAAACAATCACCAGTAAACTAATAATCTTCTGGCTTCGTAAATAACACAGAACAGCACAACTGGCCACCGACTAAAGCAGTGATCTCTAATAGTCAGATCCTGGAGGACCAGTGTTTTCTGGTTTTCTACGGATTTCAGCACTTAAAGCACTTCAGCACTTTTAAGTCATTGGGTACTTAAGAGTCCACTCACCTTGTTTCCAAGGCCAGCACCAGCTGCCGACTGAAAGAGAACATTTAAAAAAAAAAAAACCTGCCTCTGTTGCAGTGGAATATGACTGTGTTGTGAAAACCCCTGGAATAAAGAAATAAAACACGCCTGAAGTGTTCTTTTGAAACCCCGTTGAGTTCCTGGTAGTTCATCTCTGCAGTGCGTGTACTTGGGCTTTTCAGGACCCGGAATCGTTTCGTAGCTTTTGACTTTGTGAAGCTGAGCGTGTCGGGCAAAGCAGACGGTTAAATCTGAAACGCGGTTTGAAAGACGGCATCGCGGAGATCCACCCGGCGACGTTCCCCGGGGTCGATCGTTTTGCAGCGCTTCAGAGTTTTTGCAGTCACTGTATCATTTCTGGACATGTACTCACAGGTGATCATCAGCAGACTGTCCGGTCCAGGTTTCTGCATCAAATTTATTCACGGTGCCATCTGTTGGACATGAGTAAATTTAAAAAAACAATAAACGAACTAATAAATCATTTGCATATTTATTAACTGTGGAGGCACCATTTGTTGAAAATAAATTACAAATGCACATATATTGTCTTGACTTACAAAGTACACATTTAAAGGCATATTTGTCTGAACTCCACAATTTTAGGTTTGTAAGAAAACATTTCACATGTGGTTAAAGTGCAGATTCTCAGCTTCTGTTCAGTGATATTTATATTCACTGTGTACAAATGGCAGAAGTGCTTTGATAAGTAAAGAACAAAAACCCGGCCAACCCTACAACACTCCAGGACCCGGGATGCAGACCCGTGACATAGATATCATTATGTCAAATAATTTTGCTTTGCTGCAACATGAGTCAAGATCACATTACGGTATAATTGATAATACCTTCAACAGGCTCAGACAGAAATGGTCACCGACAAGTGCTAAAATGATTTTGCTTCGCGAATGAGCCCTGTCACCACTGATGTACTTGATAGCAAAAGGCCAATAAATTATTAATTTTTCTGTCTCTGTCCTTTTCGCGCTTCACTAATGTGTCAAAGGCACTCATTTGCACAAGCACTTGATTACCCAGAGGCTGATTAGCGGTTCCCGCAAACTGAGATCCTGCAAGGAGTGATGGGAGAACGGGGCGGAGTTAATAATCACTGTATATGTGTGAGCCAATCAGAAGGCTTTGCGCTTCACGACGCAAGGCTGTGATTGGTCTGAATCAGCATGGGACTGGCAACATTCGGCAGTGCGGACTCATTTTCCCATCACCACCTGGGAGAAACGCTGTGTCATGCACTTAAGTGCCAGGCAAATCAAATCAATTTTGGTCGTGTAGTTCCCGTTACAGAAAGCTGCCTCAAAGATGCTTTGCAGAGCAAAAATCAGGCCTGAACTTCCCTAAACAGCAAGCACATGAGGTTAAAAAAATATATTCCCCAGTGGGAAGAAAACCCCTCAAACAGAGGTGAGAAAAAACTCTGAAATCTCACGAGGAACCTGACTATAGAGGGATGGCCCATCCTCCACAGGCCAGCCCTGTGTAAAATAGCGGTAGAGTGGAATGTAAATGGACTGCATTTATATAGCGCTTTTATCCAAAGCGCTTTACAATTGATGCCTCTCATTCGCCAGAGCAGTTAGGAGTTAGGGATTAGGTGTCTTGCTCAAGGACACTTTGACATGCCCAGGGCGGGGTTTGAACCGGCAACCCTCCGACTGCCAGACAATCGGTCTTACCTCCTGAGCTATATCGCCCCCTATAGCGAATGTAACAGGAACCTAATAAGGGATCTATCACAGAAAACAAGATGGGCTGAGACAGTAAACTAGCTGGAACAGCACACGTCCAAATGAAGGGAAGTGTATGGCAGTTTAGACGGGCAGGGTGACTCACCAGTAAGCCCACAGGCTCGCTCACACGGAACGAGCGACCTTTCGGCAGGCACCTCTTTCATCCTGGGACGTCCCGACTGTCACCCTTTAAAAAGCTGTGATATGTTCCCTTAGGCCCGGTTGCCATTTTAAGGGGTGAGGGAATACATTTTCCAGTTTTCCCCCATAATGACTCAGACAGGTGCTGAAGTGACAGTGTGTTTGTGGACGGAGTGATATGAAAATAAACTCCGTGTTATATGATAAATGTGGATTGGCTGAATAACCCTGCCTCAGGCACAATGTTGTGATGTACCAGTACAAATAGGAGGCCACAGGGTTTACTGGTTTCGGTTTGTCTCAAATCTCAAGTCCACAACCTTATTCTAAAAGGGACTTGGTTTAGGTCCGGTACAGCAGACAGCTTCCAGCATGCAGAACATATACCAAAATTAAATAAAAAAAACACCAGAGGGAACAACTAAGAGAAACAAGTGACCTTACAAAATATATATTCCTGTGTTGTACTGAATCTCCAGTTTATTTAATTAAACTTCCTTTGAAGAAGAAGAAAAAATATATATATCTAGAAATTATCTACAAAAATATTAATTAGGCTCTGTTCCAGGTTTATATTCTCCTTGTCCTTGCTTCAGTGTTATGTCGACTAACTGTCGCTGTGCTATCAATACATGGAAACTGAAATTATGGGCATCACGTCTCCCAGTGACTTCATATGACCTCGGTACAAAGCAGGGATTTTCATATTCGTTTACGGCCTTGCAAAAGCGTGACAGCCACAAAAATCTTACCACCTCTCACAGAAACTAGAAACCTCTGAGGCTAGACGTATTGTGTAACACATTCTTTTACCTGAGACCTTTAATGAATTCGGTCCATTTTAAAAGGAGATGGAAAACAGACTGAAAGTCAAAAACTGAGTGAGGCTTTTTAGCATTTATGGGGGGTGGGGTGGGGGGGGGGGGGGGGGAGAGAAATGGTGCCACCTTTTTGCAGGAATGATGGAGAGGCGTGCTATTAACATAATTAATTCATTGGCGGGAACAACTTGTTTCAGATTTGAAGGTCTGAAGTGAATGCCAGTGCAGCTATTAAAGATCTTCCATGTGACATTAAAGTCATGCCTAATTAGCCAGTCACAGTGCAGCCTCCTGCTCTGGCAATCAGTGCACAGAGCTGCAGAGTGTGCAGTGTGTGCGTGTGTGTAGAGTGTGTAGTGTGTGTGTGTGTAGAGTGTGTAGTGTGTGTGTAGAGTGTGCAGTGTGTGTGTAGAGTGTGTAGTGTGTGTGTGTAGAGTGTGTAGTGTGTGTGTAGAGTGTGCAGTGTGTGTGTAGAGTGTGCAGTGTGTGTGCAGAGTGTGCAGTGTGTGTGTAGAGTGTGGGTAGTGTGTGTGTAGAGTGTGTAGTGTGTGTGCAGAGTGTGTAGTGTGTGTGTGCAGAGTGTGTAGTGTGTGTGTAGAGTGTGCAGTGTGCAGTGTGTGTGTAGAGTGTGCAGTGTGTGTGTAGAGTGTGTAGTGTTTGAGCACAGTGTTTGTGCTGAATGCACAGTGTTATGCAGTGTGTAGTGTTTGAGCACAGTGTTTGAGCAGAGTATGCAGTGTAATGCAGTGTGTAGTGTTTGAGCAGAGTGTGCAGTGTCCGTGCAGAGTGTGCAGTGTGTGTGTAGAGTGTGCAGTGTGTGTGTAGAGTGTGCAGTGTGTGTGCAGAGTGTGCAGTGTGTGTGCAGAGTGTGCAGTGTGTGTGTGTAGAGTGTGGAGTCTTTGAGCACGGTGTTTGAGCAGAGTATGCAGTGTTCAGACTGTTATAGCCCTGTGAAATATGGTAACTGCTGAGGGAGCAGTCGTATACTGAGTGCTGCTCTTCCCTCTCTTTTTGCCTAGTGGTGCATGTTTACTAAAAGCTTCCCTGCATGCATTTGAAATCCTTTTCTCCCAAATCTGAAATGTCCAAACGCATCTTATCAGCTCTCACTGCCGCCGCCACAATCGATTAGCGAGAGAGCGCACACACAGGCACACGCGCAAGCTGTCCTGCTGAAGCACCCCCCATCACCCACTGTCACCCGCCACCACCCTCCATCCCTGCCACCACCCGCCATCACCCACCATCACCCCCATCACCCGCCACCATCCGCCACCACCCTCCATCCCCGCCACCACCCACCATCACCCTCCATCCCTGCCACCACCCCCATCACCCCATCACCCACCATCACCCCATCACCCCTTCACGCAGCCACCGACCACCACCCTCCATCTGCACCACCCACCATCACCACTCCATCACCACGTCACCCCCCTATCACCCCAATCACCCTCCATCACCGCCATCGACACCCCCATCACACCCGTCACCCTCCATCACCCACCGTCACCCACCACTACCCACCATAACCCGCCACCACCCGCCACCACCCTCCATCCCTGCCACCACCCCCATCACCCACCATCCCCCCATCACCCCCATCACTCTCCATCACCCACCATCACCCATCGCCACCCACCGCCTGTTCTCACCAGCTTTACCGCCAAGTCACGCGTCACACCGCCACCATCGGGAGGCAGTCATGTGCTGCTGCAAGCGCTCCCCTGATTGGCCAGCAGGGGGCGCTTGTGTGTGCTGAACCGCCATCGTCCCGACTGGCGGAGAAACCTCCCATCCTTGTTGCCATGGCGCATCGCCCTGTCACTCACGCTTCAATCAAGTATATTTGAATGAGTTTCACACAAACAGAATAAATTGCGATTCTCAGAGAACTGTAGCAATGGTGGATGCCATATTTACTTTGTGCTGTACATCATAAATGGTCCCTCAGTTAGCAGGGACAAGAAGTACTTCTTGGCATTACACAGTCAGATTCTGCCATAAAGTGTGCATTCGCACATTTTCACTGAAAGTACGAGAACTCTGCAAAATCTGGAACATGGGGTTTACTCAGCGCAGTTATCCAGCTAACTCAGTAATCCAAGGCTCTGTTTCACAAAGCAGCATTACTGAGTTAGCTGGACACCTGCACTGAGTAAAACCCGGAACCCTCCCAAATCTGGAACATGGATTGAAGTGAAAAGAGCTCTTCCGGCAAACTCAGTAATCCATTCTGTTATCTTTGCACATGGCATATTGCCAGTGAATAAGGAAGCAAAACATGTAATAAGCATGTTATAAGCATGTTAAAACACATCTGGACCAGCAAGTATACCAATGTTAAGGCTCAAAGTATTAAAGCTCCTATATGGCTCTTACTGAACATTGTCGATTATGGGGTTCCTTACATCTTTGCTAAATTTCCAGCCAGATTCTCTCAATCTGCTGTCCAGTCATTACAACGCTTTACTGCCTCAATAATTCATTCCCACTGACTTTGCTGATGTTTGGTGAATATAATGGTTCCCAAATAGCTCATATGAACCACCCAGGGTGGGCTCTCCCAATGGCAGTAAGTACCCCATCGGTAGTAACTGCCCCATTGGTAGTAACTACCCCATCGGTAGTAACTGCCCCATTGGTAGTAACTCCCCCAATGGTAGTAACGCCCTTGATTGGTGAGTTAATTCCCTTCACTGTAAAACACTGTGAGATCATGAACTTACATAACACTACAGTCCATTACTATATAAATGCAATCTATAATAACAATAGCAATATAATAATAATAATAATAATAATAATAATAATAATAATAATAATAATAACTGCATAGTGCTCCGCGCGTGCTCCCCTGATCCCATCACGCGCGTTAAACAGCAAATTGAAATGGAACCTCGGGCGCGTGACTCACTTCAGCGATTCCCCCACCGCGCATCTCGGATGTTGTCAGGGTGATGTTCACAATCGCGATTTCCCAGGCGCTGCATCGGAGCTGCGATTCTCGCGCGCGCCTCTTCACACCCACAACGCGTGGCTGCAGTCCACGCGCATTCCTGCTGCTGTTTTTCTCTGGTTTTTCCGCACACGTCCTGGGAGGTATAAGGACATAAACCGTTATCTCAAGGAGACAGATTGTTCGCAATCTGGACCTGCAACAGTAGACCTACTGTACGTTTTTAAAAACAGCCATAGCCTATGTGCAGTAGTTTTTTTTTCTTCACACTTCGCTTTTAAATGTATGCTTTTAGATCTATTAAACTCTAATTTATAGAACATTAACGTTGATTAATAGAATTTGAAATACAGGACTGTCAGTCCTGCAGCATAATTTAATGAACGCAATCAATGACCAGTTATATTTATCCACCCTGCATCCTCCTTCCCCTATCCACCCTCATACCACGTGTAAGCCTACTTAGTGAAATGCTCAACTCTTACCGAGTACATATGGTCCCTGTTGGATTCGTGTGCTTTCTTAGAGGTGATTTAGCAACTCTACCATTTTACTGTGTACGGTGAACGAATACCTATAGCGAGTGAAACTCATTCGCGCGCATAGATAGGCTTTCCGGTTGCCATCTACGCAAACGGAAACTTAAGGAGTAATTGCGGGGAGACTGTGATTCCGGCTGGGCCGCCCGCCGCAGCTCAGAGAGACGGATTGAGTCATTCTACGGCTGTCTGATAGAATCAGTGAGACCTTGCTGGGCGTTGGGATAGCTCCCTATAATGACGGTTTCCTCGGCGCAGCTCCCTTTCCTGTCTGTGTGATATGCAGCGAACGTTCTGTGACGCCTGCCCGAGTAACGACATTCCACGTCGGTCCCACGCGACCACACTACGGCGGCCTTGAAACAAATCTATCTCCGCGGACATTCGAATAGGCGATTTAAGTCCACAGGCAGTTTCAAGACTAGTCCTAAGCAGAAAAAAACGCGTTTCATCGATCCTCGCGATTACTCACTCACGACTCTTGAATGTACGCGAGACGCACACAGAGAACCTTTGAGTTCTGTGAACCCGAAAAGACGACCCGCAGTCACTTTGTTTCCTATTGACATTTTTATACGGCAAACATCGTCATCGCGGCTTTTAAACTCCGTTAATTAAATCATTACTGCTGGTCCACTAGTGAGAGGTGACATTTAACAATTTAGCTACGCGGCTGTAAAATTGATCGCGGCTGGGGGCTTCCCGCGCTTTCCGCGTTCAGATTGCAACTAATTAAAGTGTCAGGATTTCGCTTAATATGGACCCGGCGTCCCCGCCGCTACTAGGGAGTTATTTATAGCCGTGTTTTTGAGCCGTGGCTATACCTCGGCCATGGTGAAGAGGTTAGATTTCCCTCTTCATTATTCTGTTTGTATTGCCAGAATTTCCCCGGCACCTGTTTCTGGCTGGACAGCAACAGCGGGGCCCGCCCTACAAACGTGAATGTCTGTGACTGACTGACTGTGTGACTGAGTGATGAAGTTACACCATTGTAACGCCAGATCACGTGTGTTAGGTCCAGCCATAAACTAGGTTTTAACATGGTCTTGTTAAATTAGGCCTGCATTATCTGTCTGTCTATCCATCCATCTATCCATCCATCCTTCCATCTATCCAGCAGTTTCTCTGACTCCAAAGTTCAGACTAGGGAACTTGAAGACCGGTTGTTTGATCTGTCAAATTCTGCTTAATCTTTTGTGAGGTCAGCTTGCTTTTTCACAGCTGGCACAACTGCCCATGCAGAAATGAATACTCAGTATTCTGTGATTGATATTTTAAAATGTGGGCTATTACCCTTTTTTTTTTTTTACCCTGCAGGGCAAGCGAGTGTTCAGTTAGTTAATTCAGTGGTAACCAAGCCCTGTTCCTGGCGATTTACCGTCATGTATGTTTCCATTTCAACCCTAATTTGGCTCAACCTGACTCTACTGATTAGCAGCTCAACGAGGAGATCTCTAGCAGTTGAGTGAGGTGTGCTTTGTTAGGGCTGGAGTGAAAACCTACAGGACGGTAGATCTTGAGGAACAGGGGTGGCTATCACTGTGTTCCTTCGTGACAATCAAAAAGGATGTGAACTGATTTGCCGCGGGTGTGTGTGCTTGTTTTTGTGCGCGTTTGTTTGTGTGTGTGTGTGTGTGTGTGTGTGGTTTGTGCGTTTTCTCTGCACACACATCACACACACGCTCGCCCGTGCCTTTACACGCGTGGAGGTCGGTTGAGGACGCCGTGCTCGGGATGCGAGTGCCGGTGCGAGATCGGTGCCGTCCGGTGTGCCCCCCCCCCCCCGCATACAGATTTCCGCTCCCCGCGATTGTGTGGAGACGGTCGATTGACTCGCGGGTCGGTGGGGGACCCATTCCAGCCTCGCCGAACCGAAGCGGCCCTGGAAAATGAGAAATGTCACCTCCGCGGAAACGAGCTGTCCGTCTGTGCGGGCGCTCCCCGCTGCGCATGCAAATGAGCTCAGCCCCCGCCGCCGCCGCCGAGGCCCCGCCCCCCCACCCCCCCCCCCCCCGCCAAACCGAGTGAACAGAGTCGACTTTGATACGGCGCTGGATGGATACCGTCTGGTTTGTAAATAACCCGAGCGCTAGGTAGGCATGCTTCAGACGGGGGGAAATGGCGACCCGTCGTTGGGCAGAACGGCCTGTTCTCATCGTTATGTTATTGTTATATTATATGTTATATGTTATGTTACTGTATGCTATGCTGTGTGTTATGTTATATGTTACTTCATGTTATACGTTATGTTATAAGTAAATACTCTCATGGGGGAGTAACAGAAACAGGGGTATGGCACAAAATCCTGGGCCTGGTGTAAATGCTGTCTCTGTGGGGCCCCCTTCCCAAAAGAAAGTGTTTAGTCCAGGCCTTTTGTTCTTATTATGCTTTCCAGAAACTGGTGAGAACTGCTTGGTCTAATGTGTTGTCAGCTCCCTGACCCCCCCCCCCCCCACCCCCCACCCCCACCCCTCACTCTGTCTTATCAATTAAACAGTGTGTTATCTTCCTAATTAAACAGGGAGACTTTGACAGTCAGGAGTGTCACAGCGAGGCCAGGAACCTCGAGTCCGGATGAGTCATCAGAGCCTTGAGGGGAGACTTTTACTGGGGGGGGGGGGGGCATAGGGGGTGGGGGAGTGGGAAGGGGCACGGGTGGTGGGGGAGGGGTGAGGGGGAGGGGGCCCTCGCCCTGTAAAAGATTTCCCCTGAGGGCTCCAGTTGTGTAGATCGCAAAAAGGTGGGCCATGATATATCATATCAGGTGGCCCCCGGCCCTGGCCCTGGACAGCATGCCAGGTTACATTATTGTACATTGCATTACAGGCATTTAGCAGACACTCTTGTCCTGAGCGATCGACACAACTTTTTACACATCATTTACATTGCATCCATTCATACAGCTGGATACGTACTGAAGCATTGCAGGCTTACCTTGCTCAAGGGTACGACGGCAGCGTCCAACCTGGGACTCAAACCCGTGACCTTCAGGTTACCTGACCAGCTCCTAACCCATTACGCTACACTGCCGCCCAGGTCTTCAGTGTTACTGAGCACGTAACGGACTAATTAGCCGCTGATTACCCCCCTGACTCCCCTCCCTGTGTTTCCCGTGTTCTACACGGTGAGACAGATTTACCTGTGTAATCAGAGGCTTTAATTTGCTCTCCTAAGTGCTGGGTAACGATGAACGCCAGCGGACCATGTGACCAAACTGCTCTGCCGGTGCCTTGGGTGAGAGTCCGCTTCCCTTTCTTTCAAATCCCCGCGGTAAAGTGGAGAAAGACTTCCAGGTACACTTGGAGCTGAACGGAACAAGGCCTACAGGATGCTGGACTATATAGCCAAAAGTATTGAGTATAAATCCAAGGAAGGTATACCTATCGTATACAATATATTCATTAGACCACACTTGGAGTATTGTGTGCAGTTCTGGGGACTGTACTATAAGAAAGATGTAGAGGCCCTGGAGAAGGTTCAAATAATTTTTTTTTATGCAGGGAGTAGTCAATGTGTGGAATAGCCTGCCAGGTCATGTAGTAGAGGCAGAAACTCTGAAGATTTTCAAGGCTAGGCTTGATACGGTGTTAAGATACTATCTAGCCTGTAGGTAATCAGGGCACTAGGAACAATTTAGTCAGGAAAACGGCGAGCATTGTTGGGCTGAATGGCCTGTTCTTGCCATCATGTAATGTTATGAAAGTATTCATTCAGTGGTAAAGCCAGCACGTTTTGGGCATGCAGATGAAACCTGATCATGGCCATATGCCAAAACGCATTGACGTTTACGATAAATGATTACTTTCATCGATTCAACTCCAAGCATACCTGGAATGAGTTTTCTCATATTGTCATGCAACCTCATTTTTAGCCACTGTTGGTGTTGCCTGTTCCATGAAAACTTTGTAATCTAACAAAGTGATGCCTGCCAGAGTGCTATGTTTTCTCAAATGCCAACGCCTACACAGTGTCACGTTTCAGAGTTAACTAAACTCTGTTTACTTAACTCTGAAAGAGTTTAGATAGAATCCGAATGAGACAGAATGAAAATCTCACCGGTGTTGATTTCAGACCAAATATTTTTCTGAACTTTCTCCCATTTTTTTGCTCCTTGAAATGTAGAAGTGCTGCATGACGCTTGCTAGTGTGCAAACGATTCACAACGTGTTAGACGGCAATGCTGTTATTTTGCATCAAATATAAAAAGTCTATTTAAACACTAACATAGTGACAATGGGCCTCAATCACATTTGATCGTAAACTGTGCAAGAACGTGCCCAAGAACATTTTAGCATTCATTGTTTTTTTTTCTTATCTGTACTTGTTCATGGCTGCTTCCTTATGCTAATCACGGGAACAGGATTGTGCATAACATTTACAAACAGCCAGAATTCATGCATTTTCGCAGGAACATTTTTAAGAACAAAAGTAAGAATAATTTTTAAAAAAGTTTTGTGATTCAGGCCCAATGTTCGTGTGAATCAGTATCCTTGTGTGAAACAAATCACTCTTGAAACCATGGCATTTTTAACTATTGTGTGTGTGTGTGTGCATTTTCGGACTCTGTTAAATGGTTGAATGTTTTAACGTTTTACTGGGCATTAAGAAGTGTTTTGCGGTGTTAAAGAACGTTCCGTGCCTGGCCTTTATCTGTGCCTGAGCGACACACGGACTCAGAGAGAGAGAGAGAGAGAGAGAGAGAGAGAGAGAGAGAGAGAGAGAGAGAGAGAGAGAGCAAGGCCTGGCCAAACGCCAGCCGAGTGATGGGGACAGATGTTCGGATGAAGGGATGCCAGATGTTTACGGCAAAAAAAAATCTCAGCCGCCCCCCCCCCCCACGCCTGCGGGGTGCGGCTTTAAAACTAGCCGGAATAGAGATAGGGGTGTGAATATTTATGACGGTGATGGGAAGGCGAATGGGATGGGTTAGACTGAGGTGGGGTGGGGGGGGTGGGGGGGGGCAAGGGTGTCGGAATCCAGTCCCAGAGTGCTGGCGAGCGAGCTGGTTTGTTGTTCAAACCAATTTATTCAGGCTTAATTATTTAAAGGGCAGCACACACCAAAGCTGGTTCACTCCCACATATTGGTTCAGCACAGTAAGCATGTTTCTTTTTTTTGCCAGGGATACCAAGGATAAATGTGCAGCCTGCAGTTGTAGCCCCCACAGAAACAGTTCGCAGAGTTCATTTTGGTCGTTACCGTACTCGCTAAACTGTACGTTTCGTGTCTTTGGAACAAACAACAACCACTTGCATTTATGTAACTGATACAGACCAACCAAAGACTTTGGCAGGGATTTGATCAACATTTGTTAACTTTGAAAATTAAACGAAAGCATTATTTTATTTTCCTCACAAAGTCAGTTTGCCGAGTTCAGCAGTCAGTAGCATTAACACGCCAAACTGTGCGAGGACAAAGAACACAGCACGATTTTTACACCATACTTTTCTGCACGATAAAAAGTATTTATCATGCGAATCAAAGCTGAGGCCACAGGAAGCAGGCTGTGCTCGCACAGGTGCGGACACAAACATCACTGGACCGCACAGTCACATGTCCCACCTGTCTTCGCTCTGGTTTCCCTGGAGACGGGACGCCTGGCACCGAGTCCCCGCCCCCCGGGTGCTCCGGAAGAGGCCCGTCCATCACTCTGCCAAACGGGCCGATCTGCACACGTCCCTCCGCCAGGCCGTCGCCGAACGCAGAGTTCCCCGGCTCCACGGTCACATGCCTGCTGGCTTTACTCTCGCCCAAGCGGAAATTAAATTCAGTAAGACGCTTTCCGGTCTCAAACCACGGGGCAGTGCATCTAGCCAGCAAACCGTTTCAGTTTCACAATCATAGTGCATAACCATGGTAGTGCAATTTCACAAATACAGAGCATGCTCATATTTACAATTACATACATACCCATATTTAGTGCTGTTTCACAATCAAATGGTAAATGGACTGCATTTATATAGCGCTTTTATCCAAAGCGCTTGACAATTGATGCCTCTCATTCACCAGAGCAGTTAGGGGTTAGGTGTCTTGCTCAAGGACACTTCGACACACCCAGGGCGGGGTTTGAACCGGCAACCCTCCGACTGCCAGACAATCGGTCTTATCTTCTGAGCTATGTCGCCCCAATCAGAGTGCATACCCATAGTAGTGCAATTTCACAAATACAGAGCATACTCATATTTACAATTACATACATACCCATATTTAGTGCTGTTTCACAATCAGAGTGCATACCCATAGTAGTGCAATTTCACAAATACAGTGCATACCCATATTAGTGCAATTTCACAAATACAGAGCATACTCATATTTACAATTACATACATTCCCATATTTAGTGCTGTTTCACAATCAGAGTGCATAACCATAGTAGTGCAATTTCACAAATACAGTGCATACCCATACTAGTGCAATTTCACAATCCCAGTACATACCCATATTAGTGCAGTATGTTTTCAGAATCCTGGCACATTAAGTCAGGGGTAAAGACCAGCCAATGGGAATCCTTCATCTGCTTGAGTCAGGGATTTTATTAAAGCCAGCCAATGAGAATTCTCCACAGCCTTTTATTTTTTTGCTGCAGAAGCAGCTGCAGAGCCTTGGTTCCACAGAGTGTTGGTGAAGTGCCAGATGCTGTTTAAATATTCATGAGCCCGTGAAAGGTTGAGGGGGTTAAAATATAACCGCAGAGTGCAGGCTACAGTGGCCGAGGAGATAAAGATTGGGGGGGGGGGGTGTCTTCAGCTAAAGCAGGTTAAGAGAGAGCCAGGTTGGGAGTTTAGCCAGGACACCAAGGAGCCCCCTACTCTTCGTAGATGAGTGTCATGGGGTCTTTAATGACCACAGTGAATCAGGACCCTGGTTTAACATCTCATCCAAATGATGGCATCGCCTACTGCACAGTGTCCCCCATCAGCGCACTGGGGTTTATTGGACCAGAGGGAAGATCGCCCCCTACAGGCCCACCCACGTTAAAACACAGTTTCCCCAGGTAGCCTCCCATTTAAGTACTAACCAAGCCCACACCTGTTTAGCTTGAGTGTCCAGCAGTGTCAAACTCAGGTATTGAACCTGTGACCTTCAGGTTACAAAACTAGCCCCTTACCCATTACACTACATGGCCGCTCCCATTTAGCAAGAGCAAGGTGCATGGGGAGTGGCTGCTGATGTTAACAGAGAGCATTGCCAGTCTATTAACTTGTATTTCGCAATTTATATGGCAGTTTAAAAAAAAATCTTGTTCAGTGTTAGCTCTGATAACACAAAGAAATTGAGCATGATCGACAGAGACAGCACTCATAAATTAAATTTTCAAAATAGATACTTGCAGAAATCAGCATTACCTTTTATAGAAAAAAATGAAATACACGCACATTTGAAAGGGTACCAGGTGCAAGGTAGAATGGAAAAAAAGAAAGAAACTAAAACAATGCTACAATGCTACCCGCACACTGAAGTCGCTCTCAAATATCAGCAAATATTTATTCTGCAGAACAACAAACAGGAAACGCTTCTGTTCCCTCTGCCAAACTGCGCTGAAATGTCAGATGCAGACCAAAATTTAATTAAAAGACAAATTTGGAATGGGGGGGCGGAGTGGGGGGTAGGGAGCAATCAATCCTAAACCAATAGTTACAGAAGCCAGCAGCTAGTGCAGGGGTCTCCAGGTTCCGGATTGGGAAATATATATTACATGTGTTCTAATCCAGGCGTGTCCAATCTTATCCGAAAAGGGATACTGGTGTCGGTGCAGGTGCATATTTCAGCCAAACATTATGACACCTGATTAAACTAATTAACTGATCATGGTCTTCAATCAAGACCTTGAGGAGTAGAATCAGGTGTCTTAGTGCTCGGCAAGAACAAAAACCTGCACCCAGACCAGCCCTTTTTGGATAAGATTGGAACCCCCCCCCCCCCCCCCACCCCGTTCTAATCTAATCCAGGCTTATATAACAAATCAGTGATCAATTCGACTGCTGACCAGGGATCAGCATTCCCCTGTCCGTGTACGATACGATACGATACAATACAGTACAGTACAATACAATACAGTACAATACAATATAGTACAGTACAGTACAATACAGTACAGTACAATACAATATAGTACAGTACAGTACAATACAATACAGTACAATACAATATAGTACAGTACAGTACAATACAATACAGTACAATACAATATAGTACAGTACAGACAAATACAGTACAATACAATATAGTACAGTACAGTACAAATACAGTACAATACAATAAGTACAGTACAATACGATACAGTACAATACAATATAGTACAGTACAGTACAATACAGTACAGTACAATACAATATAGTACAGTACAGTACAATACAATACAGTACAGTACAGTACAATACAATACAGTACAATACAATATAGTACCGCACAATACAATACAATACAATACAATATACTTTATTGTCCCCGTGGGGAAATCTGTCTTGGACTCAAATGCTGCACACATATAGCTGCCTCCATAGTAGTAATAATAAAAAAACAACATAAGCAAATCACAACCACAAATTGCACGTTACACATATTGCACATGTTACACAACCTGTGATAAGAACACCGTGAAGCTAGTACACAACCCCTGCAGCCTCAAGCAACCTTAATTAAAAATGTAATAGCCTTCTCCATTATGAGCGAAAAGATAAAAACTGATCCTAGATCAGTACTCTGGCTCAGAGATGCCTTATGAATACTGGTCCTGATATTTATGAATAAACAGAAGAAAAGCAAACTTCTCTCTGTCGGTTCGGTTTCACATAAATGTTTGAAAACAAAGTGCATCAGGGCACAAGGAGGAAAACGTCTCATTTTATAACTAACATTTACTCATTCACATTAACATTTAGAATTGTTATAAACCAGCTGTCTGTCACCAAGAAGAAGTGGAATATTCACACAAAAATGAATGATTCAATGACACTTTCGACAGAGTTTACCCAGGGGGGTGTAATAAAATTTAATTCATGCTGGTAACACATGCAGCAATCATAACAAATCAACAGGATATCATCAGTGTATGAAATAGGATGTTTTGATAAAGTGGGTTGCTGGTAGGCAAATTGGGAACAAGAAACTATTCTTGCAATACAAGGCTGTGTATTCACGCAAAATGTTGTATTAATAAATAGGCCTATATGCTGGTGGCACATTAATACCTAATTTAAAAAAATCCAGAAGTTATGACCTTTTGTATTTATGTTGTAAAAACATAATTTTTTCATCTTGTTTGCGACTTGTTTATCATGCTTTGTTGAGTGAGGTCATAGGTGAGGTCAAAGAAAATGTCGACGGACAGACATTCCTGTCATCTTGCTCGCGCGCGGCCTGCACACTTCGCCTCGTGTAGACCAGACAGCGGGGGATCGCAACAGCCAAAGCAAACGCAGCGGGAAGACATAAACCGGAAATAATATTTACACAGATAACCGCAAAATGCTGAGTAAACACCATGGGTAAGAGAAGATTATACGGAGGCCATCAGTTGCAAGTGTAGAGTACACAGAGCAGTCTTGAAACGAACTAGGCCTATTTAAGTGGCACGTGCTTAGTCAATTAAAAGGCCTACATAATCCACCAAGCGGCCGCGACTTTTCTTCACGCGTCCCACGACGTGGGCATGCGGGCATGTTTGATTAAATATTACAAAAAATGTTTAAATAATTGATCAGTTTACCATAAATATTCCCCACCCCCCTCCACACAAACCGCCAGGGGAAAACGTTTTACCAAAAAAAACAACAACAAAAAACGCTGTTCCTTCTTTAACCGCCAGTCCTTTCCCTCGCGCTTCTCTTTCAGCACTGGACAGCTCCGTCGCTCCTTCCAATCCACCTCCGTCAGCCTCAAAGACATGATTGGCAGAATAAATGCCCATACGCGAGTCAAGGACACTTTAGGAACCCTATAAGATAATGAAGGAGACGGGATTTAAGAGCAGTTGGTTCCAGCTGTCCCCCTGGTGTTGTTAGTGCTTGTTATGGACAGAGGAGGGCGGAGTGTGCGCTACACAGGAGCGCGTGAGGAGCGGCTCCGTGTGTCTAAGCTACAGTAGGGCTCTCTTCTCACTTTCGACTCGAGCCTGTTTGTACACATGCGTGTCACTGTAAAGGGAGAGGCGAGAAAACAACAAGGCATTTGCTGTTCACGAAACGACCAAATGTTTTCATGAAACCTCAAGATACGCCGATACAGACACGAGCAAGCTATTCATAGCATCTCACTTGAGCCAGGAGGATGTGAGACTCGCCCGCCTTCGCCAGTTCAGCATCTTAGCTCGAGACAGTAGCCTAACGAACTTTTCTACAGGTGAATACAAATAGATTTCTCTGTTGAAGATCGTATTGACGTCCGTGCGGGCGGTTTTTCGCACTTGATTGCTTGGAATAATAACGAACACTGGGCGCTCTCGGGCAACAGCGAAATGGCTGTTTTTCTGATTTCCTTACTCTTGCAACTGGGATTTGCAGCGGGATCAAATTACGGGTATGTGGAGTGGTCGGAGCAAGACAAAGACCTGGACGTCAAAGGACAACACACAGTTCCTAACACACACGTCAACAAGGAATCACAACACAACCCGACGTATTTCACAAAACCCTGGACCGAGCGTAACGTGGTAGCGCACAGGATCGAAGAGGACTTGCCGAGGGTCGTAACGGCTTTTCTTCATACGGGAGATTCAGCCACGTTAAAACATGTCAACTGCTCGCGGAGGTACGAGCTGAGCAGCCTTCGGGGGAGATCCTACATCGCCCCTCATTATCCTCTGCACAGCGTGCTTGAAACGGTGGCGCACGCGACCAACTTCTTAAACATGATCTTGCAAGCCAACAGTTCTAGGGAGCACACCCTCCGGCGAGACGTTATGTGGTACCACGCGTTGGTTCGCAGCATTCTAGAGGGAGACCCCAAAATCCACCGGGCTGTGCTCACGTTCAACACCGAATCGCCAACTCCTGGTCCTCACATCTTCCTCCAGGCAACCAGGACGGACAGCGACATAGTTCTCCAAGATCTCTCGGACACGGCCCACCGTCGCCTGAAAAACAAGACGCCGGAAACGGAGTGGTTCAACGAGTTCAGGGACAAAAAACAAACCCACGTGCGAAGGAGAGTGCCGAGCCAGGACGTTAAAGCAACCGACGCCTCGGTTAGACGGGGGGACCGTTACGTTCTCGATAAAACTCAGATTAAGTGGTCCGCGCCCTACCTCGAGTGTGAAAATGGAAATTTCATCCCGCATTGGCTTCTCACTTTGTCGGCTGGATTCTACAGTTTGAAGCCAAATTTGGTCCCAGAGTTCAGGTACGTAGCCTACGCTTCTAATTGCAGGGTAACTCAACGAATCTTTGCTTTAACATTAATTTAAAAAAAACTACGGTCATCCTGCGCGTAACGAAATCATGGCAATATAACATTATAGGGACGTTTCAAACATTTATACAGCTGGCAACTAAACATGAACGGAAAGCTTGCTTTTCATTATTAATTTACGACGGACGGAACACCGTATATGGAACACTGCACTTCGCCTGCTCGCGCGAATGGATTGCTTTGCACCCAAAATAAAACCCCCGTGTGCACTTAGATGAATTCTGCGAACGACGGCGTGGAAAAAGAGTGGGCCACACAAATGACAATTTATAGCGACACTCATCGGGTTAATAATGAGAGCCACGCTCGTGGTTTCCTTCGCGCGCTTTCCCCAGAAAGGAAGCACGCGCTTCCTTCCCATGCCCCCGTGCTCCCGTAGAGTCGACTGATGTGCACGTTTTGCAGCTGCGCTGACAGCTTACTTGCCGCGCTTGACTGGAAGTGTGGAGGATGATGCTAAATTTAGCCGCCGACGTTCTCTCCTCAATCCTCGAACCGGCTAATTAGTTTCCTTTTTTTGCCCGCATCCCACCTCCACAGGAACCCGATGACATTTTTCCCCTGGTAGCAGTTGGTTACCTGACTGAAAACCGGCATATTTTAATGGACGCACTCGACAGGAAGCCGGTCGAATTAAATTGTCAACGTGGCACTGAGGTGCATGCATTACTGAGACGAATGTGTCGTACAGGAGAAGTTACCGGCACTGATGTGTTGTTTACGTGTGCTCAGAGTGCATTATTAATACCGGTATTCTCTGGCGTACACATCCTTTTAGCTAGACCTAAATAGACAAGAGTGTGGGCTTGGCTAACATTAATTATTGGGGCATTTTCGATTCCGAACAAATTAACAGCGTTCAAATAGTTATTTAGAACACTGGGCGCACATACTGTTCTGTAAACGGAGCGAGACAAGCTGGGTTTTATTTGCCTACATACAGTATATCTAGATTCCGCTTGAATCAGACAGCTGTGTTCATTGTAAAATTACTGTTTAATCAATACACCACCCGGGCCTCGGGCCAGGGGAAGCCTAGAACATGATCTTAGATCAAACTATTAGTGTCGTTTCTTTTGGAAAGAATCCACTTTTTTTTAGCGATCTGGCAATGGCCGTGCGGTTTAACAAAATTTCTGATGTATTGTACCCCGAGTTACAGTATTTTTCTATTGCTTACAAGCTATTTTGAAAGAGTAGTCACTTTCTCAGAACGGTTAACACAACCTTCTGAACAGAATCGCTCTTTGCGACATGAAACATTTCACTTGCAGAATTCTCTAATGCTCTCAAAATATCAAACCCATACGCACAAAACCAAATAAGTGCATCAAAGCAGAATCAAATGTCACCACAGCAGTTCATCATACATAAATACTGAAGGAATTCTGCTGTAAATAAATAATAAAGTCTTTATAAATAAAACAATATACAAAATGTGTAAACTCAATGTTATATAAAAATGTATAAACTCAAAGTGACTGCTCATTGAGTTCTGCTCTCAAATCAGTTGTCATCAATTCTGCCCCCTCTGTCAGGCCAGATGTTGTCATCGACATCACATATATTAACATTTCCTCTTGCAATGCAGCGTGGGAAAAAAATGTTCTTGTGTGTCAGAGAGTCATCCTTGGCAAGTCTTCTGCTGCTGTGATTGGCTGACAGCCTGCATTCATTGTACCAATGAGGCACACTTGCCCATGGGGGCAGAGATCATGGACTGGACTGTCCACCTCCATGCTGGGAAGAGATCTTCTTTTGGGTTTAGAGATGGAGAGTAGGGTGGGCGTAGCCCGTGTTTACAGTGGGAGTGGCGTGGTGGTGCTGTGGCTCTAGCTCTGCCGCCACACAGCAAGCAGGTCCTGGGTTTGAATCTAGCCTGCAAATTCTGCCCGTGTTCGCGTGGGTTTCCTCTCACAGTTCAAAGGCATGCAGGCAGGGTGAACTGGAGGCTCTTAATTGCCCATGGAGTGTGTGAGTGGATAGTGGGTGTGCCCTTCGATAGATTACCGGCCTAAAAAAAAAAGGATTACAAACATAAACCATTTTATGTAATACAGTAATACAGTCAAGAACATGGTCACTTACTGTTACTGTATTATTATTTCTGCATATTCTGGTTATTGATGCAGCTGTTTATCAGCTCAAATTGGACTGCTCCCTCTGGCCAGCTTCTCTCATTGTAAGACCATGATTTATTACATCGGGTACAACTGTGGCTCTAATTTAACTTAAATACGTCCACTCTTCGCATTCCCCTGGCTGCTGTGCCACCATGCATATGGACCTTCGCCCTTCCTCTCTGTGGCCCAGGCTGTGCTGCTCCTCTCCCTCTCTGTGGTCTTCCTCTTCTGTCTGCCTCCATTTCCCAACAGCACAACTCACTGCTGCTCTCTTTTATAGCTGATTGCTGATTGGTCAATTGTGCACTTTAGCATTTGCACATGTGCAGTAGGGTTTTACTCTTCCGTCGTTGTTATTGCCTGCTGTGAAGTTCAGGTGGGTGGGATTTAACCGATCTTTGTATCGTGTGTTGAGACTTGTGTTTATGTTTGAGCGAAAACGTGTTCGTCATTTGTGTTTCGTTCGACGGCAACCATAAATAACTAACTTGTGTTGCAAAAATAGAAAATAAATAATGTTTTGTCGGTGTAAGTTTGTGTCTGCCTTTCGCCCAATGCATGCTGGGATCGGCTCCAGCCCACCCCCCCCCCCCCCACACCCTACCCCCCATGACCCTGCCCTGGAAGGGGTTGATATGCGATGGTTTAAGTTCGTGTGTTGACATTGTGGACTGCAGTTTCATTCGCATGTGAGCGGTAGAATAACGTGGTAAGATGTGTTCTGTTCGCCGTGTCGGTATTCACTGCAGACCCCAACCAAAGCTACCTTTGAATGTAGCCTCGCCTTGCCAATCACAGACGCTACAGTTGAAAATCTTAATTAATCTCGGGGGAATCGAAGCTCTCACTTTATTATAGGGCTCAACTGGAAGTACCGGTGCAGCACAATCATTTTAATTAATGTTTGACGTGTACACGGTGCCACGCTTAGTTTCACTACGGAAATCAGACGTGTTTTTTTCCCTGCAGTTTTACGTTTCTTTTACGCAGACGGTGACTAGCTTGTGCGATGTCCTCAGTGATGCAGTCAGTCTGCAATGCTGAGTAACTTGCAGTCCCTGTTGGACAGAAGCTTCAGTTTGGTTGTATTTGGCTTTCCCTGTGAAACAGGTGGATACGTTGCGGTTTATACTGCGCACATTTGCATATTTTAGTTGGCTTTTATTTTGGAAAATTGCCCACTTTCTGACTCAGGTGCCTTCTTCCTGGCTCCGGCTTGCCGTCCTGTTTGCTGTCTCAGCTTTGTCCCCCCCCCCCCGGGTTTCTCGGCTCTTTTGAACAACCTTTGACCTTCTGACCTTTGACATCTTGACCTGTCATCATGCTTCCTCCAATGGAAAGACGCGAAGCAAATTTACAGCGTCAATATGACCGTCTGTTAGGCGCCCTGCCAGTTAAATGACCCAGTCAATAATGCAATGAGTAATTAATTAAATATGCATTAAACAAGCAGAATTTAAGTTAATTTTACATTGTATATGTACTTCAATAGCTTTTGTGGACTACTATATGGATTAAGATGTATGGGTACATTCATATTTAACAACAACCACATAATAGTTGCATAATAAAATGCAACATTCATGTAAAATCATCTGGCACTGCAAAACTATACAGTGCAAGTTAGTATGAAACTAATTTGAGTTAACCGTCATCACATGAATTTTTGTTTTTGGTGGAATTTTTTTTTCTTCGGGAGCTCGCAGTGAGTGTCATTCAAAACGTTTGCGGCTGAATGTTTGCCTGATCAGTGCAAATGAATTACTGTGCCCGGGGATGGCACAGGTATTTGAGCTGTCATTCAAACCTCAATCCATTGATGTGGGACAGCCCATTGGCCATTTTCCACCCGGGGGGGGGAAGCGGGGGTGGGTGTTCAGTAACGATGTGTCATTGTGCGAACGAGACCGGCTTTGTCTTTAGGTCACGTGCACAGAGAGAGGCCTCCTCTGACTGAATTGGACAGTTTAAAATGGAACAATCTAGTCAAATTATACAGAATCAAAATAAGATTGTTACAGGGTGGTGGTGTACTATAAAGTGTAAGAAGCTGGTCTAGCAGCCCAGAGGTCACAGGTTTGAGTCCTTGGTAAGGGTATGGTAAAAAGTTGTGTGCGATAACAGGCCTCAATGCCTGCAATGTAATTAAAATGCTGATAACTTCTAAAATGTATGCAGTTATATAACTACTGTTGTAATATATGCTGAGAGTTATTGCTTTGGATTTGGACTCATACCTTCATCAGCTCCAGTACGAGTTATACAGAAACCCCGATGCCAGGCAATGCTGTGTCTGGCCCCGTCAGCCAGGAAATATCCTTCAGCTGCGGTGATGTCGCTGTCGGACGGGTGACGGACCCGCCGAATTTAAACCTTTTTCGTCGCTACGGAGACGAACCGTCTGCCGTCCCGCCGCCGCCGCCGCCGCCGCTGAAGGACAGGCGTCCGGCCGGCGCGGCCGCGTCCGTTTCGACATTTTTTAATTATTATTATTCTCCTGACTTTTAAAGTTCACGTTTCGTTCGGAGCTGGGGGAGTCGGCGCGTCAGCGCTAACGGGCTCGCCGCTAAGGCCATCAAAGCCGTAATGACCTTTAATTACCACACTTTCATTTAGTCGGTTGACAGCTGGCTGGTGGGGGTGGGGGTGGGGGGGGGGCGGTGGAAAGAGGTGCCCATTATCACGTTTCGGCAGGTGACTGAAGGGGCATAAGGCCCTGTAGAGATGTCCTGGGAGAGGCCCAGGGTAATTGGTTGGGCCAGTGGTGCTTAGGAGAATCTTCAGAACGCAAAAATGTAGAGTTTTAATTGGCTGCCTCTGTTTCGTGAGCGCTGATGATTGGCTGCTCTCTGTGGCGCTGATGATGGCGCCTCTGTTCTGAGCGCATGATTGGCTGCCTCTGTTCTGTACGCTAGATGGCCTCGTTCTGTGAGCGTGATGTGCTGCCTTGTTTGTGAGCGCTGATGATTGGCTGCCTCTGTTCTGTGAGCGCTGATGATTGGCTGCCTCTGTTCTGTGAGCGCTGATGATTGGCTGCCTCTGTTCTGTGAGCGCTGATGATTGGCTGCCTCTGTTCTGTGAGCGCTGATGATTGGCTGCCTCTGTTCTGTGAGCATTCACGATTGGCTGCCTCTGTTCTGTGAGCACTCACGATTGGCTGCCTCTGTTCTGTGAGCACTCACGATTGGCTGTCTCTGTTCTGTGAGCACTCGCGATTGGCTGCCTCTGTTCTGTAACGCTGACATATAGAGCTGGTCTGTTAGTATGTGGTGCTGTTGTGCAGTGAGTGTATTTCAGTTGTGTTCTCACTCACTGATTAATGTCTTGCAAGGCTGAAGTGAACTCATTTTGACATGACAGTCATAGACACATAATCTTCATGCATATCTTTCTCTCCACTGCAAAGCCTAAACTGGCCCTCTTCTACAGAGCAGCAGTTGGGCATTATGTATGAGGGGTATTTTGTGCGATGAAGCATGAGATGGTATAATTATCAACGTTTCCTTTTCTACAGTGCAGGTCAGGCATCATTAATTTCAAGAGTCAAGAAGTTTTTCGAGATATTTTTGTCCAAGTAAGATTAACCAGATAGACAAATTGAATTAAAAGAACAGATGGCATTTCGATTATATTATCTTATTATTTTAATATTATCCAAATCTACAAAATCACCCCAACTTGTAACTTCATTGTCTTTTATCTAATAGACTGCTACTAACTTCAGCCTGAGCAAATGAAAATAACATCTGAAGTGTGTGAGTGTGTGTGCTTGCGTGAGCGTGCGTGTGTGTGTGTATGAGTGCGTGTGTGTGTGTGTGAATGTGTGTGTGTGTGAATGTGCATGTGTGAGGGTGTGTGTGTTTTATAGAATACTTGCTGTGATGTGACACGTTGCCTGTGACATGCACCATTACACTCTTCTAATGAGGGCTTCCCTTTGCTGGTGGTTTCTCTTGGTTTGAGTGTTACTTTGTGAGGACCGGACTGCAGTGTTATGAGGACTCTGCAGCAGCAGTGGCGTTGGCTTTGTGTGCGTGGGGGACGGACTGCGTCATCCGCTGCATGCGGCTTAGCCGTGATCAAAAGGCTTCCAGTCATAACTTTAGTCTCCTATTGCATTCAGCCAGGGGAGGCACGTAAACAAGATGGGGAATGCGAGCCTCCCTGATCTGAGCTGTGCTTCGAGCGTCTCTTCTCTCTCCCGCCCTTGCTGTGGGTCCCCTGCTGCGTTCCTGAATAAAGATGGCGGCCGCCTCGCATCTCCAGTCTGATTCGTACCGGCAACGCCAGACCCGTTGTGTTACGTTGCATTGCATTTATTTGGTGGGCACTTTTATCCAGAGGTGTACAACAAGTGCAAACCAAAGGTCATTGGAACAAGTGCAGGACACAGGCCTGCTGAAGTACAATTCTCATACAGTATCAGTTATCCATAGTCATCAAGTCATAACATAAAGTCTAGTTCACGCTGTAAGCAAAGCCTTAATAAAGTCGATAAAGTTTTGGCAAGTCAAACTATAAGTGAGGCATGATTACTTGAGATGTGATAAAAGCGCTACAGCGTCAGGATGACAAGGAGCCGTGTCCTCATCTCACCACGGGAGCCGGGAGAGTTCCCTCTAACCGATTCTTCTCCGGGTAACGGCCCGTGTCCGCGAAAGTCTCAGCCGAATCACCTGTGACCCATCTGCCTGTGGCCTCCGACTTGCCCGAGACTCGGATGTTGAGCGGACATCTTGTTTCTCACCCTCGTTAACATCGACGCGCAGGCGTTCGTCAGCAGGGTGACAAAAACGCAGTTTTACATCGTGTCCGTTTATACAGCCGATATACTACACGGCCAAAAGTATGTGGACACCTCAGATCCAACATCTCATCCAAAATTATGGGCATTAACATTTGTTATAGTTGGTCCGCTCTTTGCTGTTGTAACAACCTCCACTCTTTTGGGAAGGCTTTATACTAGATAGCTGGAGCATTGCTGGAGCCAGAAGAGCTTTAGTGAGGCTGGGCACTGATTGGGCGATTAGGCCTGGCTCGTAGTTAGCTTTACCAATTGAAACCAAAGGTGATGGATGGGGTTGAGGTCAGGGCTCTGTGCAGGCCAGTCAAGTTCATCCACACCGTTCTCGACAAAACCTTTTCTGTATGGACCTTGCTGTGTGGCCAGGGGACATTCTCATGCTGCAACAAGAAAGGGCCTTCCCCAAACTGTTGGGGAAGCACAGAACCATCTAGAATGTGATTGTATGCTGCAGCATTAAGATTTGCTGTGTAGTTGCTGCGGGTAAGTTTCCCCCCCCCCCCTTTTCCCCACAGTAGAACTTCTTAGTTGTCATAGCAAAGGACGTTTTTAAATGCCTACATGGTTAAAGATTTATATCCTCAAAGGGACCAGAAACAGCATTCTAAAACAAAGCAACTTATGTAAGATGGTTGTATAATAGCAAGTAATGATTCTACCAGGATCCATACATTTATATTGAACCCCTTCATCTTTTATTCCTTAGTCTTTAGATTTATCACCCGTTCTGTTTTCCCTGACAAAAGGAAAGATACACGAGCACCTCCTCAGTACCATGCAAACCAGCAGACCTGACATCTTCTCTATATTTCAGTCGTATTAAATCTCGAGTTTTAATTATGATTTTAATTTTTGACATCAATTTTGATGGCAATTTTAAACTGAGCCAATATGTTCAGGCGAGGCCAGGAGGCTGGCTGAGTTTAGCTGGCAGGCACGGCTGGTTCTTGGTTCATAAATAACAGTGAGATTTTGGAGATGCCATCTTCTTTAAAAAAATAAAAAAAAGATTGATTTGGCACCCACCATGGGGCTGAACTTCTCCAGTTCCCTCTCAAATTTTGGAATGGCTAATCGTCTGCAACCGCAGCTGTCAAGTCAAGTCAAGTCAAGTCATCATTTATTTAAAGTGCATTTCACAGATGTCTCTCTGTGAACACTCTGTACACTTAAAAACCTAAAAGATGGTAAAAGATAATGCATACATAGTGATTGGGCAACAGTATAACAACAATAACAAAACAACAACATCATCAAAAACAGCAAAACAACAAAACATCAAGTCAAGGGGGGGTCATACTGTGAACCCGACTGCTGATTCGGGAGAGTGTACCTTCGACATCCACGGTTTGTCTCTGAAACACGTGATGTCACCAGCTGCTTCATTTCACCCCTAGGACTACCGCTAAGCCAGTGGTCTCCAACCCTGGTCTTGGAGAGCTGCAGGGTCTGCTGGTTTTTGTTTTCACCTTAAAATCAGCATCCAATTGAGACCCAAGACACCAGGTGAGTTGAGTTAACTGTGTAATCAGCTGCTCTAATTGATTCATGAAGTGCAGAGTGACTATGAAAACCAGCAGGCCCTGTAGCTCTCCAGGACCAGGGTTGGAGACCATTGCACTAAGCTAAGCTATTGGATACTCTGTTGTCTTTGCTACTTGCAGTAGGAGCAGTGGGCAGCCTCAGTGCACTGCCCCGGGACCAACGTCAGTTTAGAGGCCAGTGGTTTGGTTAGTGTTCCTAGTAAATGGTAAAATGGCAAATGGACTGCATTTATGTAGCGCTTTTATCCAAATCGCTTTACAATGGATGCCTCTCATTCATCCATTCACACACACACTCACAGTGAAAGGCTGCCATGCAAGTTACCAATCAACTCGTTGGGAGCAATTAGGGGTCAGGTGTCTTGCTCAGGGACACTTCGACACGCCCAGGGCGGGGGATCGAACCGGCAACCCACCGACTACCAGGCAAGCTTTTCCACCTGATTCCATGCATGTCTCTCAGTGTGGGAGGAAACCGGAATACCCGGAAAAACACCCCTGGCCGGGACTCGAACCTCCTTCTTGCGAGGCGGCACGGCAGTGCCAACCGCTGCGCCATGCCACCGCGCTACTGGAGACGTTTGTGTTCACAGGGGTGGGGGTGGGGGTGGGGGGGGGGGGCAAGATTGTTGTGAATTTAGGCAGACCTTGTTTTGACATTTAATCATCCTCCTCGTAGCGCTGTTAAGTGAGTAAGCGCCGTGCTCTGATGACACTAAACACGACGGAGAGCAAAATGTCAGCCGCGGATGCCATCTGTAAACACGTCTAAATGTGGAACGAACTGCCCACACGAGAACCCACACCACCTCGCTCCTGTCATCACTCAGAGAAAAAAGACCATAACCATAATGAACCTTCACAATAAATAATACGGTTTTTCGTTTAAAAACATCTTTACTACTTGCTGGGAAGGTATGCGGACTAATGATATTTCAATATATTAATTTAGTAGTTGAGCTGAGGGGTTTGGTCAATTGTGTATATAGGTGGTGTGATGCCAGAAAGGGGAATGGGGGTGCTGACCACCAGGGGGCAGCACCGGCCCTGCAGACAGGTATGGCTGCAGCTGTGGTTCATTGTAATCACATCAGCTGCGGCCCATTACCTAATCATGGGATCTATAAGAGGCCTAGCTTCCAGGCCTAGGGGAGGGTGCTTTTAGATTGTGTTTAGTTGCTGGGCTATAGACAGTATGATGGTTATGTTCTTGTTTTTGGATAGTTCCTGTTATTCCTTTTTCTTTGAAGGGCTTGGTTGCCAGATTGGCCTTTTTGTGTATTCCTAAGGGTCTTTATAACTTTGGTGTTTTGGACCAATAAAAGGCGGTAAGCCAAACTTTCTCTTGTTTTGTTCCTGTCTGTCTGCCTTGTGAGCAGTGGCTGCATCACAATAGTTATTCTGTTTTTTTAGTGTCTGACTGAATTATTGTCTGCCTCTGTTTTAAAAAGGTTTCTTTCGAATATCTTTTCTGGTTTGAATTATAGTTCTGTTATAGTTATAACCAACTGTCAAGGTTAAGCTTTGGCACTATAGCTCTTATAAAGTTAAAATAAGTATCTTTATTCAAAATCCCCTCCTGCTCTTTAAGATTTATTTTTTTTTTTTGCTGCTGATATGAATGAGGTCTTTAAAAGAGAACATCAACACAAAAAAAATGTGTATGGATAGGCAAGGAGGAGAAATCTCTCATTTTACTTCTACAAATGTATTCCTGCTTTGTCACGGGTGAGTGGCATTGCCAGCTTCGATCCAGTTCATCACTGATAAACAGGCTCTTCAGCTGAAACTTTCTGAAAGTTTTGGTTTTTTTTTCTTTCCTCATTACGAGTCTTCAAAGGATGCCCCAGAGGCTCGGCTGAAACTTTTAAAGCCTTTTTATTCTTTCGTTGAAATCTTGATTTTTTTTTTTTTTTCTCTCCTCATTTTTTTAAAATTGAAAACTGAGAATCGACTGAAGTGCTTCTCATTGTATTCCAGCCTTCCTGATTAACCCCAGAACACAGACGGCAGGTTTGAACCACGATGCGGCCTGCTAGCTCTGGGGTAATGGACTATACACACAATTCCACACATTGAAATACACGTTGAAACCTATGGAGAAGACTCTGGGCGCTTCACGTTGTTCCAATATAACATAATATAACGACAACAACAGGCCATTCAGCCCAACAATGCTCGCCATCTTCCTGACTAAATTAGTGCTCTGATTACCTACAGACTAGATAGATACTATCTATAAGACTGTTTTTGTTAATATGAAAATATTGGGCACTTTCACAGTGAGATTGGTTTATTCAAATGCGCACTAATGGTGAACAGCAAGCAGACCGCGCGTGATTAAAACCTCATGAAACCAAAACGCATGGTCTGCATATGGCCGCAAGGGCACTGTCCACACAAATGTAAATTAGTTTACTCACGGATAATTCAAGTTATTTATTTATTCTCTTGCATCAGGTGCGAAGAATGCCATCATAAGTGAACCCTAAATCTTGGTCAAGCACGTGACCTGGATTAGTTTCAAAGAACAGCTCTGTGATTGGCGAATGGGCTTCGCCTTTTTTCCACAGGAGAATAGAAAGAGAGGGGGAGGGGGGGAAACATCCTGAGGGAGGTCATGGAAATGAGGCAAAGTCACGGTTAATGATATTCATCGTTAAAACAAATGGATATTAAAAGATGAGAGAACTGCAGGATGAAATGAAAGGAACGGCGTATTTATCGGGAAAGTGTGGTGAAAATCAGCCGTGAAGTATATGAGGCGATTTGATTTTTGTTTTTTATTTATGCGTTACTGCGTTCAAACTAATGTCATTTTACAGCCTGTCCCCTTACAAAAAGAAGGTTGTGGGTTCAAATCTCGACTTTCTGCGTGGAGTTTGCATGTTCTCCCCGTGTCCGCGTGGGTTTCCTCCGGGTACTCCGGTTTCCTCCCACAGTCCAAAGACCTGCAGGTAGGCTAATTGGAGACTCTAAATTGCCCATAGGTATGGGTGTGTGAGTGAATGGTGTGTGTGTCCTGCGATAGATTGAACAGAACAGACGGGCCTGTCCAATCTGTTGCTGGGATAGGGTCCAGCACCCGGCGTATCCCTGCCCAGGATAAGCGGGTATAGATGATGGATGGATGGATGATAATGGTGATATTTTTGATCCCTCTGTCTCTCTCCAGGGGCGTGGTTCGGGTGGACGTGAACCTGCAGGACCTGGACATTGACCAGTGCTCTGCCAACGGCTGGTTTGCAGGGACACACAGATGCAATTTAACCACTATGGAGGTGAGCCTGTCCTCTCACTGCTGGTGTTTGGGGGCTAAACTGTTCTGCTTTGTCTTTGAATATTTTACAATGATTGGAGTTCTGAGCTGTCTCATATTTGTTTGACCTCTTCTCTTTGAAAATAGCTGCAGATGGCCAATCAATTTTCTTTGAGCGACTGCCTGACACACATGCAATTACTTTATGTTTAGGCAATATGAAATAGTGTGTGTGTGTGTGTGTGTGTGTGTGAGAGAGAGAGAGAGAGAGTGCATGTGTTGGTGTCAGATGTTGGGGTGTAAAAACTCAGGAGCCCTAAGCTCAGATGTTGGGGTGTAAGAACTTGGGGGCCCTAAGCTCAGATGTTGGGGTGTAAGAGCTCGGGGGAGCCCTAGGCTCAGATGTTGGGGTGTAAGCGCTCTCTGCTCCGAGCGTACCCGTTTCAGGCTGCGTCTCTGGCGTGTTCTTCCCGACGCTCCCGGTAACAGGAAGTGCAGAGGCTGCGGCGGGATCTTACACGCTTTTATCGTCAGCGCCCCAGTGCATCGAACACGCTTCTATTTCTGGGTTTCTTTCGCGGGAGAACACGCGTTCCCCGCGCGGCACACCCCCGTTTAAGACGATCCCGCGGGACCACAGGCCAGAAGTGACAGATCTCCGCTGAGCGACTCGCTTGGAAGATTGAATTCTTGCCGAGGATACGTCCCTGCTAAAAGAAAAACTACAGATCCCAGGTTCGAGCGCTGGTCCAGCAGGCCGTAGATTCTGCAAGCTCATTCATGCGAAATGTGAGCGCTTGTGCTGCAGCGGGTTTTCCCCTGAACTCTGTGCTCCAGTTGGCCTACTTTACATTTTGCGCTCACTGTAGACTTTCCTGTTTTTTTTGTCTGTACGTGTCTCTATTAATAGTCAGAGCTTGGTTAGCACACGGGAGTTTGTGTTTCCTCATCAACTGACTTGTAGACCATTCTAGAAGTTATGTCTCCCATTCACAAAGATCTGCCAAGTGTGATCTTCACACTTATGCACATGAGCACGCACACGCACACACACGCAACACAGATTCGCTCCACCCGCCCACACAGCTACCACTACTCCTACACCACGACACTACAGCATGACCCGCCACACACAAACATGCCATATGCACACAGCAGTGAGGTGGTGTGCCACCCAGTGCTACTCTAGTGTGGAAGGGATATTTAGCAGGACTTCCTGTCCTTACCAGTGATTCTTAGGTTCAAGTGTGCCGTTGGTAACCTGTAGGCTGAGTCCATGTCCGGCTCTGTGAGCCTGGCTGCTCTACAGTGCAGTGAAAAAGAGCAGCGGCTTGAGATCGCACTGGTCTGTGATTACAGGAGAGCTTACGCTGGTCTGTGATTATGGGAGAGATCGCACTGGTCTGTGATTACAGGAGAGATCGCACTGGTCTGTGATTACGGGAGAGATCGCACTGGTCTGTGATTACGGGAGAGCTCGGGCTGGTCTGTGATTATGGGGGAGAGATCGCACTGGTCTGTGATTACAGGAGAGAGCTTGTGCTGGTCTGTGATTATGAGGAGAGCTCGGGCTGGTCTGTGATTACAGGAGAGCTCAGGCTGGTCTGTGATTACAGGAGAGCTCGGGCTGGTCTGTGATTACAGGAGAGCTCGGGCTGGTCTGTGATTACGGGGGAGAGCTCAGGCTGGTCTGTGATTACAGGGTCTGTGATTACGGGGGAGAGCCTGTGCTGGTCTGTGATTAAAAGGGGAGAGCTCGGGCTGGTCTGTGATTATGGGAAGAGCTAGCGCTGGTCTGTGATTATGGGGAGAGCTGGCGCTGGTCTGTTATTAAAAGGGAGCTCATGCTGGTCTGTGATTACAGGGGAGAGCCTGTGCTGGTCTGTGATTGGTTGGTTGCAGCCATTCTAAATATAGAAATAAACCATGAAACGGCATAAAAAATGCACAAGCGTCTCAATCTAAAATACATTCTGTATGTTATATAATATTGTGTATTTATATTATAAAGTATATCGATTGTGTTACCAGGTCTAGTCCATCTTCCAGAAACAATTCAATATATGTTCAGGGTTTATGGTTTGAATAAAATCTCTTTGGGTTATGATTTCATAAGAATTTTCTTATAGCTGGCGTGGAGTGGACCTGGCTGTAATCTATAATAAATGTCATGTAATGGATTGTAGCTCGAGTTTTAAATAATTAAGCGCTCTTTCTCTTTCTGTCTCTGCATTCCCCCCCCCCCCCCCCCCCCCCACTCCCCTGCTGGGGGACGGGAGGCTGCAGGGCTCCGCCCATTTTTACGGGTTTGGTTTATTTTTTGTGTTTACTGTTTAATTTTCTGTTGTGATGTGATCTGTGTGTGTAAGTGTGTGTGTGTGTGTGTGTGTGTGTGGACGTGTGAGTGTGTGTATGCGTGCAGGTGTGTGTGTGTGTGTCTGTTAGTGTGTGTGTGTGTGTGTGTGTGTGTTCATGCCTGTGTGTGTGTGTGTGTGTGTGTGTTGTCGTGTGCTGGGTCTGCAGACAGCAGTGTGACAGCAGGGGGTTCGTTTTTCAAAAATATCCCAGGATCCTTTGCGCTTTACCTTCTTTTTGTTATTGGAGTGAAAAACCCAGAATGCCTTTGGCCTGAATTCAGTCACGGATTCGCACTCTCCCTCTCCGATTCTCTAACTGGAGGAGGTGTCTCTGGTAGTTTGGGACATAGAGGTGGGGAGTGGAGGGGGGGGGGGGGTAGGAGTTAGGGAGGGGGCGGGGGGTTCGCCCACTGAGTGCTTCCTATAAATAGAATCCAGTCCTGCGCAATTTCATCCCTGAAATTGAACAGAGCAGCAAGGCGGGGAGGTAAAAGAAAGAGAAAAAAAAAACAACACAAAAAAAAGCATGTCACATTAAATCCCCTTTTTCTGCAAGTAAAACTCTGTCGTCCCGTTTCAGGAGACAGACACGCTGGGGGCAGCGGCTCCTGCCTTCTCTTCAAAGGCTCGGTTTCGACGGGACTCACGTCACACCTCCCGGCTAATTAATTAAATTTTACATCGAATTTACCACCGCCGACGGGCCCGATTTCACTTTGGCCTGACTCCTAAACCGTCCGCCCCCCCCTCCCTTCCCCACCCCCCACCCGCTCCCCCGGCTCCGCAGTCTCGCCGGCAGTTGGCAACGTTCAGAAAAAATAAGAGGGGGGGGGTGGAGGTGGGGGGTGGGGGTGGGGGGTATGGGGGGGGGGGGGATAAGGCGCGTAATCAAATCTTGCGCAGGTGCCAGCCGCTTCGTTTGGTCCGTGAGGTGAATCTTAATGGGGCGGCCCCCCAGAGAGAGTCTGAGCGGACTGAGCAGCACGTGGGAGGGAGGCGGGGGGGGCGGGGGGAGGGTTCAATTAGCGCGGAGACCCGCCAGGAGCACTCGCAGAATAATAACGCACGACGACGGCGCGGCGGCGACAGGAAGTGCCGAGCGGTTGCTAAGCGCGGATTACAGCAACGGACTCCAGCGGGTTCAGCTCTCCCAGTGCATTATGGGACGCACCTTGTGTAGGGGAAAATCAATGAGTCATCGCACATGTTCATTGTGCTATTTTATACAGTTCCCCCCCCCCCCCCCTTGGATTCATTCAGTTTTTTATCTCCCTGCAGGGTTTGAATGGAAAAGCTCTGCAGTGTTTGTGTCCTTAATTACTCTGTTTAAGTTGATTTAATTGGATGGGAACTGAGAGATGCCGTTGGTCTGGTCTGGTGTCTTATCCAGAATGCCCAGCATGCTCCACAGGATAGTGGGATGTTCTCTGGTCATGTGATCACCGCTTTTGTGACGCATTGCTAATGCGGCTGCCTCTTAAGCCAGGCCGGGTCTTCTGTGATGAAGAGATTTCGGTCTCAGTGGGACTCGCCTGGATAAATAAGGGATGAATATTAAAATTAAATATGTAATCGTTGACTGAAATTCCCCAACAAAATCTTGAAAATTATAAGATACCTTTCTTGGGGGCTGTGGCAGGGGAAGATGGCTGTGCCTGAAAGAAGAGAAGAAGGAAAACTAAAGTGTATTAAGACCTGGTGTGCAGACAATTTAGATCCATGCTTTAATTTAGTGTGTCCCAGGACTGACCCATGGGGTACGCCACACGCGGCAGGTTTCATTCTGGCCCGGCTCTCAGATAATTGGCTGTTAGAATGCCGGTGTTCATTTGACATAATTTATTAAGTGAAGCGGTGAAGCAGCGGCTACGGCTGTGCTAATGCTAACAACAAAGATACAGCAATGTTGTTTTATTGAAGCATTTAAAAATTATACTTGCTTGCCCCGTAGACACGTTTGGGAAGTGATCTCAATTAAGTCTAATTAGTCATTTAGTTATTTACTTCTGGCATCAGTGAACAGTGGGACTACTGATAGCAGTGAAGTTGAATCTCTCTGTAGTACTAATTATCTGGTCTCATTCCAAACTCCTTACGTGTTTACGTTTGGTCAGAAGCTTTTGGGCTCACTAGACAACGCAGGAGGAGTCCTTTGGCACCACTTCCAGATGCCCTCGGTATCTCATAGACTTCAATGGAAACCCTCAGTGTCTTTATGTTGTGAACATGTCATATTGACGTGAGGGGTAAACAGGTACAGTGCATCTTACCAGATCTTTACATGAACCAACATTAGAATCTAATATACATGCTATGATTTCATAAAATTAAACATCGCTTTTTTTGCATTTCACAATTCAGGAAATAAAAAGATATCGCTTTCCACCATCTTGTTTACCCTTGGCGTCACCATAAAGAGGCTGGGGGGCGCCGAAAGGGATGACAGGGATTCAGTGCATGACGAGTTGGGAATGAGAACACGTTGGCAGAAAAGCACCTGAGACGGCCTGTGGGAAATTAGGGAATTAAAACTGACTGTAATGGAATGTGACTGTATTTTTTAAGCTCAGCTAAAAAAATGAATGATGAACCTGTGGGCCCCTGGGGGAGGTGTGGGTCCCAGAGTGAGTTGTGGGCCCCTGGAGGAGGTGTGAGCCCCTGAGAGAGATGTGGGCCCCTGGGGGAGGTGTGAGCCCCTGAGGGAGATGTGGGCCCCTGTGGGAGGTGTGGGTCCCAGAGTGAGTTGTGGGCCCCTGGAGGAGGTGTGAGCCCCTGAGAGAGATGTGGGCCCCTGGGGGAGGTGTAGGTCCCAGAGTGAGTTGTGGGCCCCTGGGGGAGGTGTGGGTCCCAGAGTGAGGTGTGGGCCCCTGGGGGTGGTGTGGGTCACAGAGTGAGGTGTGGGCCCCTGGGGAGAGGTGGGTCCCTGGGGGAGGTGTGACCCCAGAGTGAGGTGTGGGGCCCTGAGGAGAGGTGTGGCCTGCATGTTCTTGGCCTCAGGATCAGCGACCAGTGAGATGCTCGCTTGAGGTCTTTGTGAAATCGTTAAAATGAAAGCTAAAAAAATAATTCAGGCGGCGTGTGAGGTTTATCCGTCTTAATTTCTTTTTGAAGATGAACGATTTATCGTCTGACTGGGTTCAGGGTGCAGGCACTGATGTGTTAATGGGAGCTGCTGATTGGCTCCCTAAATGTTTTACTCGCGCCATTAACTTTTACGGCTCGATCGAAAGAGACAGCGCCGCCGCATTTCTGTTGATATCGTTCTGAAGCCAAAGAAAATAATTATTTTTCGATTAAATAAAATAAAGCATTTCTCTTGCTCTACAGGTGGCGTTTTGTCTCTTTTCAAGATGCACGGTGCGTCGGTTTAGCTCTCTGTTCACCACTCTGAAATCAAATGCCGTGAATTACTCTGGTATAGAAAGCAGTCTCATCTGTGCAGGACCTGAACCTATTTATGCATATATTTTGTGAAAATGTAAAAAAAAAATGTATAATAATAATAAAATAATAGAAGGTGATCCTTCAGCCAGATAATTGCCTCTATTCAAAGCAGCAGCCCACCGTTAGTTTCCAATACCCAGACAAACGCGAGTGACTTGCTCTAATGGCTCTGTGCTGGGGCCAGGTGGCGTATAATTAGGTCTGTATTGCCTTGCACCCGTGTTTGTCTTTGCCCCCCCCCCCCCTCCCAGTTTCGATCTGCTGTGGACAGGGCGATTGGATTGTGATCCGGGTGGGGGGGGGGGGCAGTGTTGCGGGAGCGTAAGGAGTTAAGGGGTTAAAAGCTAGTGTCGATTGGTGGGTTGACACTGGCCTGGTCGCCCAATCACAATATCCCGTTTCCTTTATCTGTAAAAGTGTTGTGGGCTAGATTGTCGTCGTACAGAAATCGACTCATCTTTGTGATATTCCATCAATATTAATCTAGTGTCAGATCATAATCCTTTGGAAAAGAATATTTGAAATGAAGGTTTTTTTCAGCCACAAACTTGTGCACACCTGGTGCTACTTTTTTTTTCCCGAAGAACCCTTTGTGGAAATTGCTATTCATCTTTTTATGCCAAAGTACTTCTTTCTTTTTTTTTCTTTTTTTTGTGAAGTTCAGAAAATGTCTGTGGACTAACCTGCATGGCTATCCTGTACCACATTGCTGCAGAATAAATGTGGATCAGGATCAGTAGAATGATATATGCCGGTAATCACGTTTTATTAATTGAATTCTGTCATAATGAAAGTGATGTTTAACAGGGATTATTATCTCAAATGCCAGTCCGGGTTGTGATGACTTTTAATAATGTTGGTGAAATAATTACAGGACACCCTGGTGTTTAGCCTTTGCCTCTGGCTACATTTGTAAAGGGCATTACCGATTTCTCTCTTATTGATGGTCGCTGTACCTGAAATGCTTAATTAAAGCGCCTGATTTAAGTGCCTGTGGGCATGCTTTCGGATTCCGGCTCATACATTTATGATGCGTGTAGCCATTAAGTGCACGGAGTTTAGTGGGTTATGCCTGGACTGGTAACTTGACTTGACAGTTGGAGCTCGGGTCATACATGTTAAAGTGCAGTTCCCACACTGGAGCAGAGCCAAAATGGAGGATACCTCTCTAACGTTTCCCAGATTTAATATACTCTTCAGTGAGGTGCGTGTGTAAAGTGCATAGAGAAGTTTTTACCTGGATGCCTGCTTAGCTCTCAGTCATAAACGTACAGATAAAACCAGAAACAACAACAACAACAACAACAAAACATTCTTGAGAAAATAAAATTGTGGACTGATGTGGACTGATGCTTCCACTCACATTTGAAATACTGACGTTTCAGGAATAATAATAATCAAACGACTTAAGTTATTGATTGAGGGGGTGTCTCGTGGTGTAGCCTGTAGAGCACTGTCCACATGCTCATTACGAGCCGCGACGTCGGCGGTTCGAGTCCCGACCGCACGACCCTTTGTCGCACGTCTCTCCCTCTCTCTTCCCCTGCTCTTCCTGTCTCTCTACTCTGTTCTGTCCAATAAAGGAATATGGGACACAAAGACAATATTGGAAAATACTGTGCGCGTTTTCGCTACGGACGCATGACTGAATTCATTTTGTCTTGTTGGAGACGGCCTTCACCTGAGCGTCTGATGCCTCAAACTGGAGATTAAAATGACTGTGCAAAGGAAGGACACGATGCAGTGGATTGAAAATGCCCCTCCGCTCCTTGTCCGCTCGCTAATTGCTCGGTGCGATAAAAGGACGTTGCCAAAAAAAATTTAAAAAAAGGAGCACAGTATTATCACTGTGAATCTAACGCCCGGCCCAGTCTGCTTACAAACTGTCCGTGTGCAATGCACCGAGAGAACGTCTGGCTCTCTGGCACGTCCAAATATGGCACGTCTTTTACCAGGACAGACTGCACAGTACCTCTTGCATCATCTGCCCCCCCTCCCCCCCCCAAAAAAACAAAAAATAAACAAAAAAAAAAACATTTTGGGCCTACTCAAAACATTGCTAGTCGAGCACAGAGCATCAACTTTTCAAGGTCACAGGAGCCAGCCCAGAGCGTGGCTGGACACTACCACCGCTGTTGCCTAATTTTATGGTCCACAGTGCAATTTGCACACTCAATTTGATCGGGTGGACTACTGAAATCACATTCCCATTGCATGAGTCACTGTTGCCGGGGGCAACACCGAGCCTGTATTTTTTTTTTTTAGATTGGTCGTTATTGATGATCCTCTGGTGAAGTTCTGGGGGTTCAAGGAATTAACTTTAAGATAAGATTTTTTCGAGCTGTGAGATGCCAGCCCAGTACTGTGTTCAATTTTCAGTATCTTCATCTCATACTATAGACTAATGCTCTGCTGCAGTTGTTTACTGCTATCATACAGATATCTAACAAATGGAGTTTATAGTACCTTTGCTGTAACAAACACCATTTCCCGTGTGCGTGAGTTACGGGGGCCATGTTGAAATGCGAGGGAACGGGCGCAGAGACGACGGTTTAAAAAACGAAAGCGGACGAGGACTCAGAGTCGCTGTGGTTACGCGTTCCGTGGTGACCTATACGATCACCGGAACTGGCCATCCATCTTATCCTTCATTAATAATGAATATTGATCTCCCCCCCCCCCCCCCCCCCACCACACCATTCTCCAGGGTCTGCTATGGTGAGCGAGCGTGGGGGGGGGGGGTTCTTCACTGTGCCCACCCCCCTCAAGGTTCAGTGTCCGCAAAATATAATTTAACGCGTCTCTCCGGTGATTCCTCGGCCTAGCCCGGTTAAAAGCCCTGCTCTAATAGGCCACATAAATCCACCAATAAGAAGGTGGATATACTGTAAACTCGCCAGGAAGTTTTATTTAGACACAACGGAGGCCAGTTCATATTTTTTTTAAAAGCAACTGACTTTTTGTCATCTTTAACCTAATGAAGGTTTAATAACTGAACTTTTGGTTAATACAGTTTAAATTCTGTCACCGCCCCTTCCCCCACAAACTCCCCCCCCCCCACACACACACACACGCCCTACCCCCTAACAAACACACACCCTACCAATGGCAAAACTAAGAAACGTGCGATCTGTGAGTCTGAGAAAAACAGACAGGAGAGCTAGCGGGCTAGAGGTATCAGTATCTCAGATGATTTATTTGAAAGCCAGACTCAATAGCTGGACTCGGTACTCAAGTTTCTCGCAGGAAATGAAATCAATCTCTCAAAGGAAATGACATTCTGACATTACGACATCCCACAAATCAGCCCCCCGTGCCAAGAGCTGGAATTAGACGCAAGGTTATTGACCTTAAGCGTTGCTATGCGTTGCTATGCGTTGCTATGCAGAGGAGCGCTGGTGGGGCAGTACGCTAGCCTTTCGCTAAGTCATAATTTTAAGGATGCACCATTGCTTTTTGCTGCTCTGCATTCCGATGTTGAGGTCGGGTGGTTTTTTTTTAAGAGGGTGCTCTCCGGGCGTCGACGGCGACGCTCTAAAAAAGATGTACGTTCCCCTCGTACGAGGGGCACAGACGGCGTCTGACAGGTTTCGTGTGACGGGAATATCAAGCGCCCCCCCATTCCGCCCCCCCACCCCACCCCCACCCCCCCTCGCATTCGGGGAGCCGAGGCCTGGCTCTGATCCCGCCTCCTCTTTTTTTTTTCGATGATCTGACTCACGCCCCGCCAGATGGAAGGCACTCCGTTAAAAAAATAAAAAAAAAACATCAGACGCGTGCAAAACCTTCGCGTGCTTTAAAACGCATCCTACTGCATCGGGGTACGTGCTGCGTGCCTAAAGAGTGCGTACCTTCTGCCGGTGCGCTTTTAAACCTTCCCCTCTCGGCAGCCTGGCCTTACTCATAGGTACCCTTCTGCCGGTGCGCTTTTAAAACCTTCCCCCTCTCCGAGCAGCCCTGGCCTTACTCATAGGTACCCTTCTGCCGGTGCGCTTTTAAAACCTTCCCCCTCTCCGAGCAGCCCTGGCCTTACTCATAGGTACCCTTCTGCCGGTGCGCTTTTAAAACCTTCCCCTCTCCGGGCAGCCCTGGCCTTCCTCATAGGTACCCTTCTGTCGGTGCGCTTTTAAAACCTTCCCTCTCGAAGCCTGGAGTCATAGCCTCTGGCCTTTAAACCTCCTCAGCAGCCGTTACTCGTACTTCAGAAGGAGGTTTTTTAAAGCGGAGGGCGATAAGCAGATACTAGCACCTTTTAAAAACTCTTTCATGCTCCACCTGTACCTCCTGTGCCACGTTCGTGTCATGTACATGTACCTCCATCCAGCACTTATTGTACTCTGTATCATTATCTTGATGTTGTAGCTCACCGTCATGCCTCCTCGTTTGACTTGGCATAGGTTAGGTCAGAGAGTAACGTTCACTGTGTGAACTGGACTTAATGTGTTCATGGCTATGAATAACTGTTACATAATGAGTATTGCACCTTATCGTGTCTGTGTTTTGTAGTTGTTCCAGTGACCTTCGGTATGCACTTATTGTACGTCACTTTGGATAAAAGCGTCTGCCAAGTAAATGTAATGGAATGTAATGAGTTACAGCAGGTGACCTCAGGCTTATCCAGAAAGGGCCGGTGTGGGTGCAGGCTTCTGTTCCAACTGAGCAGTTACACACCTGATTCCGCTCATCAAGGTTTCTTAGCAAAGGCTGTGGTGATTGGTTGGTGGAATCAGATGTGTAGCCGCTTGGTTGCAACAGAAACCACACCAGCCCTCTCTGGATTAAGATGGAGGACCCCTGGTTTATAGGGACAGGACAGGACAGTTTTGTGATGGATTTGCGTGAATGGGAGGGAAACTAAACTGTGTTTCACGCTGAGGATGGAGGCGCTTTGGAGTGTTTATCGCATTCCCGTGGTGAAAAAAGGAAGTTTTTTTTTTCGTTTTTGTAATAAACCAATTAAATTGAAAAAATATCCTCATTTGTATTCGCGCTTTCCCTCCGACTTGTATTTATGTCCCCTGTGTCTGTCGGTGATTTAAATGAGCTATTAAATAGTCTTTTTTTTGTTTTTGTTTTCCAAAGAATTAACCACAGGATACAGCGTTGTTACTGGAGGCTGGATGATTTATTTCTGTTCGCTGAGTCGGGCCCTAGTGGTGCACACACACCAGTTTGCTTTCTTATATTTCCACAGTTCCTTGCTTCAAATTTTTTATACATCTGCCATTTCTACTGTTCCAGGGCGACGACATACCGATCAACGTTCTCTTATGACGTCATCGCTACTCTGATTGTGACATGAACATAATAACATTGGTGATGTTAAATATGAGATCATTGCCACATTCAAATCATATTCTTACCACTGATAAACTTAATTCTGACATTTAAAATTTATTTTCTCAAAAGGCCTCTAATGTTTGTTTTTGACAAAACCCCAATTTTAACCAGATTCCAATCATCAGTGAAATTATAGCCATTTCCTACAGTCAGTCTCATTAAATTTCTAATCACCATTTCAGACAAATGGCATCACATTCAAACCAGAGTCACAAAACGATTGTTCCTATTCGTTGTTGATGCTTTGGTTCCTAATAAAAAGCAACACATCTGGAACAGTGATTGTAACCTGTTTTTTTTTGTTTTGTTTTTAAAAAAAATCCCTAAATAGCTTCGGAAAAATGTTGTTGTGGAGGCAGGAGAACCTCTTCGTAATTTATTTTTTCCTTTACATCTTTTTTTTCTCATTTATTTATTTTACATTTTTCCTCCCGTTGACTTTATTTCGCGCGCTGAGTCATGGTTAAGTAACGTCTCCCGTTTGACAGTTCGGAAATCAGAACACATTTCTCGGCTGTAACATCCGATGCCTATCCCAGATGGGGAAATTGTCAAATGCAAAATGTGCTGTCAAACCAACAGGCCTACGCGTAATTTGTTATGCCTTATCAACTACGAGCAAACTGTAATATAATCTTATTTACAGTGCTTAGCGCGTGACCTTTTGGCTATTCTGTTTCCTGACAGACTTAAGTTTTTTTGAAGCAGAACAAATTTCATTGCGTTGGTGACGGAGCAGTACTCTACGGTTCTCTAAATCCAACCTTCTGATGTCTTCATCCAACATTTTTGGGACGTGAGATTGTTCCCTCTACTGTGGAACACAAACCCAAATGGCAATGGCCCCTAAAATCACACTGAAGCACCATTAAGAATGGCCTATTACGAAAATACTTGGCCCAATCTTAACATTGTATCTCGACTCCCATACTTAGTGACGTACTTCCCATTGCAAACAAAATGGAAGGGTAGATTAAGCAATTGGATAAACTCAGCCCCATGTTGGGTCAAATTTTTAAATAATGTTCAGTGTTAAATCACCTCTTACCCTATTTGACTCATTTGTAATCTGTTAGAGTCGACATAACAGTGGGCATTTTGTTGTGTATAAGCATAGAAGGGAGGAGTATAAATATACAGGTCTATTTGAAATTAATGGGGGGTTTTTTTTTAACCCAGCAGCAGCAATTTTTTTTTTATTGGAGCACGTCCATCATTTCCATTCCCGCTTGTGAATCCTGTCACTCTGCGTCGCAGACAAATCGGGACTTCCTCATCCCCGCTCCCGAAATTCGATTTATCTCAACGGCTGTTGCCTGGCGCTTTTCATCCCCGTCTTCCGAACTGTCAGCGTTTTTATTATTTCACAGCACGAGAGCAGCCTGTAGTGTGCGTACCGCGCCACAGCGCCGAGCAGCGCGCGGTGCTGCACTCGCGCTTTCAGCACGAGGTACAAACGGAAAGCCGCGCCACAGGCAACTTCACACGAGAAGCCGAGAAAGGGAATGACGAAACTATTACTATTTTTTTGCGACGTTACCCGTCCGTGACTCCGTTATGTTTCTCAAATATATTTGGAGTGTTTCGAGTCCAAAACGACATTATTCCAAAACACCCGTTTTGAAAGCCAAAATGGAAATGGCATAATTTAGAATGTCATGGCTAAATTTGGAAATAAAAACGACAGAAACCACACCCCTCTGCTTCATCCCACTTTCCTGGGAAGGTAAGATTAGCATCCCTAAAATAGATATTTATCCTGCTTCCGGGATATCCTTTAAACATTGTTTTTAATGTTGAAACGTCTTGCCATGCAGTTGCATTCCTAAAGGGATTGAACATTTTTTAAGGGAGAGTTCTCTTTCTCACGTTTTTATATTATTTCAGTTTTGGTTTATGTTTTTAATTGGCCCAGTGAGTTTTTATGTGCAGTCAACGATATTTTAGATTTTTACAGAAATTTCTTATGACATGCTGGCTTTACAATGGCTGGTATTGGGACAGTGGCGGGTTTGTGATTTAAACAAAAAAAAAACTAAATAAATAATACACAGACTTCCAGAGGCGATGTATGAGAGCGGGTTGAATTTATAGTGTTTATTTACAATTACAAACATAAAAATAAGTTTTTTATAGCGTGCTGGTACTTCTTTCCTTCTCACTTCCAAAAGCAGGGCCAGCTCGTCATTCTCAGGCCCAGAGAACCCTGGTTAGATTGGGCCAGCCTGTCCAACGGGCAGCCTAGTACACTTCCGGTGCTGTTGCGTTTATTAGCATCAGCCTAGCCGCTTTCAAACTGTTGATGTTGATGTTCCAGTAATATCCGGCTACGTACCAGAAGTGAGTTCCATCCACATAAACAGCTTAAAGTTCTTTATTCGAGCCCCTAAATATACGGACAAGGAGTTGAAACAGAGAGAGGTTGGAAAAGGACGGTAAATTGGGTGGGCTGACATCTTGTTTTTGCGGACATCTTGTTTGGCCACATTTTCAGTAGACCTGGGTTGTAGTTGGTTGAAAGTGACACGAAGGATAATTTGTCACTTTTTTCCTCTCACTGGGTGGAATTGCACGAGCGACAAGCCATTTTCCCGTCTTCTGCGTTTGTTCTTGCTGTGATGTCTCGCAGTAATTTACTGCTCTCTCCACGTGTGGTGCTGCTGATGTAGGAAGCTGTGGCATTTCTTTTAGCTGGTCACAGCTCTCTCGGTTTGCTCGCATCATAGTTCCACATCATCCATAAATAAGATTAAATGTCTTTATTTTTTTAAAGAATCAGGTAATATGCACACACATAATGCCTGGAGGGATATATTCGCAGCACTAGTGATGTGAGGTGGTTTCTCCTGATTCCAGCTATTTGTGAAGCTCATCATTAAATATCCTTTACCACACACAAAACTGCCTGGGCCAATTGAAGACATACACCAAAAACTGAAATAAAAATATATTTTTAAAACCATTAAAGCAACCCATTTAAAACATCTTACTGATATGCATCCTCCACGATGTTGTTCTTTTCATGACTTAGTGATATGTCACCTGCAAGGTTACGGAAAGTTTTTATGAAACATGCCTGGAACGTTTTTTTTTTTTGTTTTGTAATGATGTTGACAGAGCCCAATTGGAACAATAAAATTCATCCTGAGACCTGGGGGGACATAACGGATTATCTCACGGCCAAGTTCGAGTCGCAGCGGAATGTTCATCATCATCAACATTCTAGAACCGTCCTGCGTTAGCCTTGCCTGAGCCTCGCTAAGGAGGATTTCGTGGAGCGTGTTTCCGATATTTACTCTTCATTCGCGACGTGGATGATTGGAAAACCGAACCGCATTACCCTTGAAATGGAATTAGCGCGCCCCCTTTCATTTGTGCAAATAGATGGCGTTTAATTTGTGTACGAATTGGATCTGATATAACCGCCCGCTTACCGCCGGACACCCTGGTGGAGGGTTAATTAACGGGGTCTGTGCGTCGCCTCAAATGAAATGCAGACAGATAATTGAATTTTGTGGATACAGCATATCAAATCAAATCTCGGTGAATAACAAGAGGAGAATTGCGAGCAGAGATTGCTTTTTTATCCCTTAAGACGCACGACACTTCTTTGCTCTGCATTCTGGTCTTTGATGGGATGTGCGCATCGTTACTATTGATACCCGTGATTTATGATGTCTACTTGACCGTATCAAGAGCTGACTGATTGTGTTCGTATATATATATATATATATATATATATGGAACTCAGAATGAAGTCTGGAGTACATTTTCTCTTAATACAAAAGTCAGTCATTTGAGAGAAATAACTCCGAGGTCATGAATGGGTACAAGAAATGTAAACTTGGAGGGAAGTCTAAGTGTTCTGGATGCAGTAGTAGCTTTTTCGTGAAGTATAAGTAGTCCAAATGCACTAGTAGCTTTTTTGTACATGCATATTGGTGCTCGCTGCATGGAAAGATTCAGGGAGTGAATTCCTATATAGTTTCTGTTAGTCTTGCCCAGCTCCTGTCTCATCCACAGAAGTGATGAAAATTGAACAGATTGTTTTCTGAACCCAACCCAGATCTGTCAGTAGCCAGCGTGTCAGTGTGATGCCTTCAGTTTTGGCTCATTCAGTGTTTCTTTAGGAACAACAATAAAAAAAGTTGTGTAACTCGTAAGTATAATGGTCAAGGAACTGGTCTTGTAACCTAAAAGCCACAGGTTCGATTCCTGGGTAGGACACTGCCGTTGTAATCTTAATACAGGTACTTAACCTGCATTGCTTCAGTATATATCCAGCTGTACAAATGGATGCAATGTAAATGCTATTGTAAGAGTTGTGTAAGTTGCTCTGGGTAAGAGCGTCTGCTAAATGCCTGTAATGTAATGCTAAGGATGTTTCTCAGCTGTTGTCTGAATGCTGTTCACCTGTTTGTGTTCACCTGCTTGTGTTCTGTCTTTGCCAGTGCCAGCCTGTTCTGGGCCACGGGTTCGTGTTGGACAAATACAAGTGTCAATGCAAGCAAGGATTCTACCATCCCAGCAGGGTGGCTGTCAACGGCTTCAAAAGTAAGTTTCGCCAAAAACCTTTTTTTTCCCCCCTCACACGACTGACCCGTCGCTATGGCTTATAGGGCTGGACTTGTCGCTGTGGGCGGGCCTTATATGGCTTTACCTCTCACTATGGGCGGGGCTTATACGGCTGGACTCATTGCTATGGGCGGGGCTTATAGGGTAGGAAGGGACCCGCCTACTAAGAATTCTGTTCCTCCCCAGAAATATATCTGATCATTTTCATATAAAACTTAATTATTGTATTTTTCTGATATGAAATAAAAATGTACTAACTTTATACATCGGGGGATATTATTTCCGAGACCAATTATTACATTACATTACATTACAGGCATTTGGCAGATGCTCTTATCCAGAGCGACGTACAACAAAGTGTATAACCATAACCAGGAACAAGTGTGTTGAAAACCCTAGAGGGAAGTACAGTTCCAAGTGCAGGGAACGACTGCATAGTTTAACTTGGACCCTGTAGGTAAATCTGATTTAGCACAACAAAAACAGCACAAAACAATTTGGTTAGCATCCGACCGCATCAGTGCTGCAGCATGAATACAGTATCGGATTGTGCAGAATATACAAATAGCTTCCGTGACCGCCCGTGACAGTGCATTTGTCTCCTCGAAGCCTGAGCCCGGGCGACCGGTCTGCTCCAGCCCCCGAGCTATTTTTCAAACGCTGCGTCAAATAAGAATGTGTCGGCTTCGTCGATAAAACTTTAAACGTTGGGAACACGGAGAGCTGAGTTATCTTAACGAGAGTCCGTAGAATCTGCGGGGCGGCGCTTTATCTTTCGTTGCTCAATTAACGCGGCACGTAAAAAGGAAATGCCATGGCAACGGAGAAGAGGTATCCCGTTTAGCGGCCGCTGAGGAGTCTGGGGCGTCTCGGTCCGGCGGGTTTAAAGCGGGTAATTAACTATAACGGGGGCCCCGTCTCTCTCCCGTCTCTCCACCAGTCGCACATCTGCGCTAACGAGGTTAACGAAGTTAACGAACGCGAGGGCTGAAGAGCCGTCTCCACGGAGACACAGACCGAGCTAATTATCCTTTTTCGGCCGGACGGGGAGCCGCGTGTCGCCCCCCCCCCCACCCCCCGCCCCGCCCCGTGTCGTTACCGACGCATGATTTTTTTTTTGTGATTTATTCCTCCTGATTGTCCCGTTAGTTTTAGTCGGGCGTTTGGGAGTGATGCAACGATGTCACTCGGAGTTCTCCGCGCGTTCCGCCTGGGTTTGCCAGTCCGGTCAAAAGCGGTCTTTTGCGATGGCGGTACTTGGCACATTCGCTAGGACTCTCTGGGGTCATTTAAGGAGGTAAAACTGATAAACTTGTACATTTTTACAAGTGAATAACTTGGTGCCCTTTGATGCCATCTTTCATTTGCTTTGAAATAAAAAAAAATTAAAAAAAAAAATGTTTGTAATGATGATAATAATTCAATCCGCTACCCAGAATTAGGGTGAACTCCTGTCCAGTATTTAGACTTGTGAACATTTGTAGACATGGGTTTGGATTTGTAGCAGCGTGTGTAGGCTTTTTAGCAGGGTATTTGCATTTGTACCATGCATTTGGATTTGTAGCCATCTGTTTAGATTTGTAGGATACATTTGTACCAGTGAATTAAAATGTGTAGTGGCATGTTTGGATTTGTGTGGCAGTGCATTTAAACGTTTTAACGGTGCATTTTGATTTTTAGAAGTGCGTTTAGGTTTTGAGAAGTGCTGCCCTCTCTTGGCTGGGTTTTTTTTTTGTTCCTTGGGAGGCTAGCCCCCTCACCCGACCCCTCCCCTGCCTGCCCCCACCCCCACCCCCACCCACACCCTGGCCTACGAAAAGCAGGTGACACCTTTGTGCACACTGAAGAGGTGAGGAGAGTGATGTGATTACAGACAGGAGAGAAAGAGAGGGAGAGAGAGAGCTAGAGATAGAGAGAGAGATAGAGATGGAGAGAGATGGAGACAGAGAGGGAGAGAGAGACAGAGAAAGACCGAGAGAGACCGAGAGAGAGGGAGAGAGAGAGAAAGAGAGAGATTCAGAAATATTCTGTTTCTGCTCTCCGGTGGGGAACCACAGACCACTGAATCCCGGAGGGCGTTGCTTCAGCACATCCTCACAGGAGACAGGAGACATTTTAGGAGTTTTTCTGCTTTTTTTTCTGTTATTTTTTATTTTTGAATCTCCTGTATGGAACGGAGAGGAAGGCTGCCTGGCCTGTAAGTCGAAGCATTGAGACATCTGGAGCGAATGTGTAATCATAATCATTGCACCTAATCATTTTATTAATTTCATGACATCATATTTCTATTTATAGCAGTACATAAAATATATAATTTTTCTATATGGCCATATCACATTAATCCACGCACACGCCACCCTAATGGACAGATTACCCTGCAATACATTATGAAAATGCAGACTTCTTCAAAAATATAATGATGTATACGTTTCACAGCAATGTGTAACAGTTCACAATATATGGAGTAATAATGTAATATATTTCCAGTGCCTTTGTAATATATTTTATGTGAATATGTGTTTATTATGTTCAGTGCCTGTAAGGACAGGCTGTTCCCTGTGTCTTGTGGATGTCTGGTCCAGTTATCTCCGGGCGTCTGTGACTCTGGAGAGGTTCTGGGGAGCCACAAGGTGCTGCTGGGTATTTGTTTCCGCCTTGAAAACAACAACAGATCCAAAAAAAACAAACCAAACATATGTGAGGTGATGCGAGTTAACTTGTGTAATAAACTGCTTTAATTGGTCAATTAAATGCTAGGTTACAGCAGGACACCGGCGGACCCTGCAAGCCTCCCAGAAGCAGGTTTGCCAGACCCCTTGAGTTTATCTCATGTTTGCAGAAGCGTTTCCACTCCGGGCATTGTGGGTAACGGAGTGCGCTAACTGGAGCGGACACAACGCTTGTTTTTTTTTAATCCAATCCAGCGCTGGCCAGGCAGAGCAGCGGCTGGGGAGAGCTTTCCTCCAGCCATTTCTCACACTTTAATGCCGTTTATTTAGCACGTTGGCTAAATCGGCTGTTTATAATACAGTTTTTTTTTTTTTTTTTTGGCTAGTATTGCAGGACGGTCCCGGCTAATTGGACACGATGGCTTTCTGCTTCCTGTCCCGAAGCAGCGCTGCTCCTGGATCAGCGCCGGCCACTTCCTTCTGTGGTCAGCTTTCAGCATCGGGAGAGACTAGGCTGATCCCAGATCAGTGGGTTGGGACACAGATTATTTACCAGAGCCCATCGTTGCACTAAATCCCCTTTAATTCCTCCTCCTCCTCCGCCACAAAAACTTTTTCAGATTTTTATTTTTATAACACTACCCCCTCCCATTCTATTCTACCCTGGTTTGGAATCTCCGTGCTGCCTCCAGGGTGACACCGCTCCCTTTCTGAAACGTAACGACCTGCAAGTCATAGCCCGAGGAAGAGCGGAGCTGTTTTCTCCTAAATCTTTCGCAGATTACGGTTCTTCCGTCAAACGAGACTGCGCCGTTTAGGGGCGGAACTGCGTGATTGGTCCCGTGACGTTGACGTGGATAACCTGACGCGTGGAACGTCACATTTCGGTTCTCCTCAGAGCTCGCCAGAGCCCCCCCACAACCCCAGACCCACCACCCGCCCCTTCATTTAACTTGAGATGTGATTGAGACTGGAGTCATCAGACCCCCAAAAAAAAAAAAAAAACTCACCTTTCACAGAGAAATGGTCTTTATTTTTATGTTTCTCTGAGCAGTCCCAGGGGCCTTAACACACTGTGCCGTGTTGTACATGCTTTGTCCTTCTGGCCCGCAGTCTCACCCGTATCCACATTAAAGACGGAGAGAGAATGCCCTCCTGGAATGGGCTGCGAGTCGCACGTTTGCTTCCCTCTGTTTCTTAATGAAGCCGTTGTTGGGGAGACGCGCGATTTGCATAAAAGCGCTATTAGAATTCGCATTAAAATGTGCGCATCAATCCTCGCCCTCTCGCCTCTGCTAATAGGGTGCGGGAGGCATTATCCGCTCGCTCGGTGCGATGCATCATTTCTGCATTATAAGTGCATGTTTAAGCACAAAGAAGTTCAGAGATTAACGCCGAGCCAAAACAGCCTCCGACCCGTTTCTGATTCCGTCTCTGTACCCGCAGCGAGGCAGGGACTGCAAACAAACTTTGTTTTCCCTGCTGGCAATTTAAAAAAAAAAAAAAAAAAAAAGTTTTAAATCCCGACTAGAAGTAGTTCTCTTTGGCAAGATTGAAAAGGAGAGTTTTGCAATTAAAGCTTGATCTCTTGCAGTGAATCTTGCGTGCTTATTGCTGGCTGCTGGCTGTACGTCAATCAAAATGAGTGACAAGAGGTGCTCTGTGATGTCATAATGTAAAACACTGAGAGTTCTGAGATTAGTCATTTGAGAGCTTTGGGCAGGTTTGGGCGATATTCTCTCATTCAGCACAACAGTACAAGCAGCAGATTTGTCATAATTTTATCTTACTTTTTCCACTTTCCATTTTAGTGTAGAATATTCAACGTAAGATAATAGCGGAGCATCAATTTCCCAAATCGTTGTTCCGGATTGAGTCCTAAACCGTGTAGGATTGAGCCTGTGCACTGTGGTAAATGTAGTCAATTGTTCTCAGAATCGCATGACATTGCTTTTAAAAGTTGCCTGCAGAGAGTTAGTAAGCGTGTAATAAGTGGATAATATGCTATGAAATAAGCATGTAATAAATTGATAATATGTTCTGAAATAAGCTTATAATAAGTGGATAATATGCTATGAAATAAGCATGTAATAAATTGATAATATGTTCTGAAATAAGCTTGTAATAAGTGGATAATGTGCTATGCAATAAGCTTCTGATAAATGAATAATATGCTCTGAAACAAAGTGTTGATGCCTTTTATGGGGAAGTGTGGCCAAATGTACTTAATTTCCCTCTGTTTCAGTGTTATGTGAAATGTAGGCCATGTTTGTCTGGTTCTGGTTTTTTTTGCAGGCGTCTGTTGTTACAGACCCCCCTGTACAGAACGCAATGATCACTGACTGTCCTTTCACAATGGGGATGGATGGGTCTGGTTCTTAAGAATGCCTAATATCATTAAATAACGAAGTTACTGTAATAGCTGTAAATTTAATTACGTATTGAAGATTGTTCACTACATCAGCCATAAGGGGGAAAAATCTATCTCGAGCTCCAGCTTTCATTTCAATAAAGAAAAAAAAAAACCATAATTTAATCAGCTGTGAAATGCCAGGGAAATCAGCGGAGATCGCTGCGCATTGTGGAATTATTCAGTACGAGAACGCGTGCAGTTGTCAAGGAAAGCGGACAGAGGCCTAGCCTGTCCAGAGTAAAAGAACCAGGCACCGTCAGGGTGACCGCATTGCAAGGAAGCGCTGTACAAATGCCCCAAATAAAATAAAACCAGACGCCAAGCACAGCTGATAACAGCCCGGTGGCTCCCGAAAACTGTGTCCTGGGACCCATTAGCGAGCGGAGGGAGAGTTCGAGGTGATTTACGACATCACTTCCTGTCTATTTTACGCACCCCGGTGCCGTACGGCGGCAGACTCCAGGAAGATTACACAGGCTGAGCCGGTCCGTTTAAGGAGGGGCGGCCCACAAACAGGCCCGCTCGCTAAGTGGGTCCTGGGCCGGCTGCAGAATTTGGGGAAGTGCTGCAGTAGACAAGAAAACTTTCACTGGGCTGTTTTGGGAGTTCTGTCCCCCCCCCACCCCCCGCAGCTGTGGAGCTTAGCACAGGAAAAGCTGCACCCAAAGTCCCGTAGCCCAGAGCTCCCATTTAAAACGCTGAGTTCCTGTCTGTGTTTTGCCCCCCTCCCCCGCCCCCGTCCACAGGGACGGAGAAGAACGGGGCTCGCCATCGCGGGGGGGTGACGGAGGGGCCGGCCAAGTGCCTGCCCTGCCGGGAGGGGTGCGCCTACTGCCGCGACGACACGCCCTGCCACGCCCAGCCCGACGACTCGCTGCGATTGGCCGTCATCTCCTTCCAGGCCCTGTGCATGCTGGGAGACCTGGTCAGCATGCTGGTGGCCTACCACTTCCGCAGAAACAAGGTGAGCGGTCCTGTAGTTTCCTTCTTTATTTCTTTTTGGCTGGACCGCAACAGCGGGGCCAGCCCTACAAACGCGAATGTCTGACTGAGTGACTGAGTGATGAAGTTACACCATTGGTCGGCCGAGTTATGAAGTCACACCATTGGTCGGCCGAGTTATGAAGTTACACCATTGGTCGGCCGAGTTATGAAGTTACACCATTGGTCGCCCGAGTTATGAAGTTACACCATTGGTCGGCCGAGTTATGAAGTCACACCACTGGTCGCCCGGATCACGTGCGTTAGGTCCAGCCATATACTAGGTTCTGACCTGGTTTCTTTTTCAACAAGCGGTCGTCCATTTATAGGCCTGGGAAACAGGGTTTTTGCGGAAGCTTTAACCTGACGGAAGGACTTAAATTAAGAACTTAAGTGCTGAGATACACAGGAAACCAGCAGAGGCTGTGGGCCCTTCAGCGGTGCAGTTTGAGATCACTGCTCCCAGTGAGCTGGAGATCAGTATTAGTGCTGGGATGATGGCCTTTGCTGTGGGCCCTTCAGGGTTGCAGTTTGAGATCACTGCTCCCGGTGAGCTGGAGATCAGTATTAGTGCTGCGATGATGGCCTTTGATGATGGCTGCGATGATGGTCACACAGTGCTGCTGCAGCAGTGCTTGCTTGTTAGAACCCTCACATTCAAGGCAGCTGGTCGTATCTCACGTCCAATGCAGCTGTCAGTCAACCTCACGAATCAGACAGAAAGTGCCACAGGGCGAAATTCGGGGTCAGAATTTCAGGGACAGCCGCCTCACAACAAGACGTGTCCTGGGTTTGAATCTCGGCTTGGGGCCTGTCTGTGTGGAGTTTGCATGTTCTCCCCGTGTCCGCGTGGGTTTCCTCCGGGTACTCCGGTTTCCTCCCACAGTCCAGAGGCATGCAGGTGGGCTAATTGGAGACTCTAAATTGCCCATAGGTATGCGTGTGTGAGTGTGTGGGTGTGGGTGCCCTGTGATAGGTTTGTGCCTGTCCAGGGTGTAATCCTGCCTCTTGCCCAATGCATGCTGGGATAGGCTCCAGCACTCCCTGCATCCCTGCCCAGGATAAGCGGATATAGATAGTGGATAACAATAACAATAATAATAAAAATTGTGAATGAGAAATTAAAATGGATATTGGGGCCATGGTATGGTCAAATTTAGAGCAAAAAACCTGGGCTCCTGTTTCTTCAGTGAATACGATGAGTACAGAGTATAGAGCATCACTGTTCCTGGAGACCTGCATGGTCTGCTGGTTTTCTGTGTTACTAAGGCTGTGGAGTTTATGGAGGGAAAAAAACGCTCAGCTGTTTAATCATACCCTCCCTCTGAGGTGTAGTTGTAAGCTGTGCCTTGTCTGAGGCGACCGGGGATGAACCAGAGTCGATGGACTCATCCACGAGCAGACATTATACACGCGATTATACACCTCAAACTGCTATGATCATAAATGTCTTCATTGCACTGTGTGCAGCACTTTTTAAAATCTCGATTGCAAGATTTGACTGCGAGCGTCTTGATTGGTTCTTATTTAATTACGCAGAGAATCCGAGTGTCTTGATTGGTTCTTATTTCATTTCGCAGAGAATCCGAGCGTCTGGATTGATTCTCATGGAAGCCATTTTGTTCGGAGCACTGCTGATGTACTTCCCTGTAAGTACACATTATCCCTCTCAGCTGCACTGTACTTTACTGTGTGTGTAATGCACTGATATACCCAACCGTAACACACTAGAACTGTACTTTACTGTGTGTGTAATGCACTGATATACCCAACCGTAACACACTAGAACTGTACTTTACTGTGTGTGTAATGCACTGATATACCCAACCGTAACACACTAGAACTGTACTTTACTGTGTGTGTAATGCACTGATATACCCAACCGTAACACACTGGAACTGTACTTTACTGTGTGTGTAATGCCCAGAGGTGGGTAACCCGGCTTCAAAGAGTAAAAAGACTGACCATGTATTTGCTCCACCACCATGCACTAAACCAGCTGATTCTAATTAGCATAACTCTTCAGCATGATAGGAGAACTAATTATTGTAATCAGCTGGTTTAGTGCATGTTGGTGGAGCAAATACATGGTCAGTCTTTTTACTCTTTCAAGCCGGGTTACCCACCTCTGGTAATGCCCCAATAACACCCCCAGCATAACCATAACACACTAGAACTCTTGTGTGGTGAGCGTTCTGAAACAAAATGGCTGCCTTGCATCATACGCTGGCTGTGGTTACCGTAAACTTGTCTTCTCCTTGACCCAGTGAAAGCTGCTGTATAAACATCTCATTATACGAACATGATCATGACGATTATTATTGTCATTATTACCATTACTATTATTAATTAGGAGTGCAGTAGCGATAGCAGCCATCATCATAATTATCCTAATGATTATGATTTTTCTTAATACAGTAATAAAAAATAATCACAATGAACCGGAACTACTACTTTTCATTATTATTTTCATAATGAGAGCGTACGCCAGCATGCTGTACCCATAGTGGCTCACGCTGTGATTGGCTGACAGGGCGGGAGAGACTCTCCCCAAATCAAACACCAGAGTTGTTTTCCACAAGCGGAGTGTCCAGCCCCGCTCTGCTTCCAGCCGAATCTCTGTTTAAGGCGTCATCCAGAGCTCTGTGACAAACGGCCGCCATTTTCCTGTAGACTCTGAGCTAATGGGGGAATAGTGCTTTGTGAGGCTGTCGAATTGCGTCATAAACGGAACTAAAAGAAATAAGAGAGGAAATAAAGGAAATCGGCACCGTTCCTCTGACTTTTACAGAAGGTGGGCTTTCAGCTGCAGAGAGTAGTCTCTGTGTGGAATTTGTTGTTGAATTATTAAACGGCCCTGAGGTTTCATTGTAATTTTTTTGGGGGGAATTGTGGGTACGACGGAGCTTTGACTGGAGTGTTTTGGTTTTGTTCAGCTCTGAATCTGGGTTTGTTTGCTGGGTCCTGTTCGCCAGCATTGCGGATGCAGGCAGCCAGTGCTCTTGCTTATAGCTGGGTCTGGCAGGGGCTGCTCTGTGCCGGAGTCTTGAGTCTTAGTCTAAATAATTTCTTTTCCTGGAGCCTGGACTATTTTTACCCATCCGAGCCGAGCTGAGGTGAGAGCGGGGGCGGGGGGTGGTATGGGATGGGGGGGGGGCGCAGCTTGAGCGTGGGTGTGGCCTACCCCCCCCCCCCCAGCCCCCCCCCCCGGTTCCACCGGCCTTCCGCTTGGCGGGGTTATGCATTTTTATTTTTATTTTATATTTTTTATTTTTGAGCATGTCACATGCAGAAACGTGGCTCCCCGTTGGGGGGGGGGGTGGTGGTGGGGGGGTTGTGTTGCCACTATGGTGAACCCACTGCTCTCTGGCTCAGAGAGGGGCAAGTTAGCGTTTGGGCACGGGATTAGCGCCCCCCCACAACGTACTCCCCCCCTTACCCACCTACTCACCCCCCCCCCCCCCGCCTCCTCTCCTGCTTCTGCTGCAAGAATAACACACTCCGCTCTCCTTTAAAAAGAGCATCCACCAGCATTCGCTGTTTGTTGGATAGAGATGGATAAAGAGAGACATTGATACATTGTAAAAAAAAAATGTACAAAACATGTATAAATCATTTAAATCATCGGGTGTATTGAGCCGTAAATATTTATAGCTCATGCTAATTTCCGTTGCATGTGCAGAAGATGTTTATTTGTTGTTTGTCTGATACAAATTGACATAAATTGAATTGTTAAACTATAAACGTTGGATTATGCTGTAATATTTATAGTTTATGCTAATTTCCAATGCTTGTACGCTACTGTTGAAAAATGTTTAATATTTCATTTTTGTTTGTTGGGTAGAGACAGATAAAAATTGACATTGATGCATTATTATAAAAAAATAATAAAGCAATGATTCACAATATTTTACTATAACATTTTATAGCTTATGCTAATTTGCTACGCCTGTATAGACGAAGATGTTTACTATTTAATTGTTATTTGTTTGATGAGAACAGATCTGAAATAGATAAATTACAAAAAAATAAAATAAAATAACACTAAAGCATTGTACTGTAACATTCATGGCTTGCGCTAATTTTAGAAGCATGGAAATAATGTAAAGGCAGTATTTCTGCTGAAGGTGCGGTGTGAACATTGGATTATAGTCCTTTTTAAATAGTGCAACTGTTTAAATCTTTCCTCCCCCATTTCAAATATAATTTAAATTGCCAACAAAGTGCAAACTACTGGGCCAGATCCGGTCCGACCGCAGTACCCTTTGCCCTCTCCGAACAGTGACGGGGAGGGGAGTCACTGCCCTTATTTCCTTATATAACATCATTAGCTTGGCTTTCTTGTGGGAGACGCACCATAGACGTCGTGTCGGATAGCAGTCACACATGACCGGTTTCCATGGCGTCCACGTGTGCACAGTGCTAACCTTGCTGAAACGCTGATCGTTTTTATTTGCCTCTATGGTACGTCGGCCTAGGGAGTTTCAGCCTGCTGCTTTAATCACGTTGTGCTTTCGTTCAGTGAAACGCAGTCATTTTCAGTCAAGCAAGTAGACAGTGATGCTGTATATCAAATAATAAGTAGCTTAAAACAATATAGTATCTACTGCTTCATTTTAGGGTCAAGGTTGGGCATCATTTATTTTATAGCAAAATGTGTATTTATTGCTAGTGTTTTTTCCGTGTGTTTGCAGTTCTTTTTTAAGAAGTGTGTTGCCAGACGTTTTCAGCAAATTTCATAACCATAAAGAATTAGAGGGGAAATTGTCACAAACTGCAGGAAGATTCACCCCAAGACCTCTGAGAGACCGGTCGATAAATGGAGAAGCAGTAAAATGGCCGGTGAAATTGGAATGAAGAAATTGAAAAAAAGGAACTGTAGAAATGTAACTGAAATCCTTCAGAAAAGCTGAATCTGGGTCATACACTAGCCTCAGTCCTGTTGCCATAGAGCAATCAATAATAGTGACAGAAACTCAGTGTTTGTTGTATTAGAGAAAAAACATGCACACACACATAAACACACACTCACCTCACACACTCACATTCACCAAATCATGCACACACAATCACACACACACACACACACACCTAAACACACACTCACCTCACACACACACACTCACCAAATCACGCACACACAAACACAGACACACACACACTCACCTCACACACACACAAACACACACACACGCACCTAAACACACACACACACTCATACACACACAAAGACACCCCCACACACACACAAACCCACACACACCTCATACACACACAACACACACACACACACACACACACACTCACACACACACACACCACAGACACACACACACACACACACACACACAGAGGTGTGCTTTGTTACAGTTGGACTGAAAACCTACAGGTTGGTAGACCTCCAGGGGCAGGGTTGGTTACTGCTGCCCTACAGAATAGGGAAGGCATTAGATCTCTATGGCGGCTATCAAACACAGGGCCATTCATGAGACCCCCTGTGGCCAGTCAGGCCTGTGTGTTCAGCCTCCTTCCCGCTGAAATCCCGCCAAGCCGGGCTGTGCTTTATGCCCTCGCCGTTCTGCAGTCCTGTTTCTTACCGCTAAACTCAGGAAGGTTCTGGGTTCGAATCCTGGCCACGGCCTTTTCTGGGTGGTCGTGTGGTTGTTGCTCTCTCCGAAAAGTTTGATCCAATGTGGGGTTCCTCTCCTGCCCAAGATTACTCCAAGTTTCCTCCCACAGTCCAAAGATGTGCAGCTAAGGTTAATTGGAGACTCTGATGGTGTGAATGGTGTGTGTGCCCTGCGATGGACTGGCGGCCTGTCCTGGGTGTATTTCTGCCTCTTTCCCAATGCATTCTGGGATAGGCTCCAGCCGCCGCCCCCCCCGTCCCGCGACCCTGACCAGGAGTAAGCGGGTTTAGATGGTCGGATGGAATTTGATGTAAAGAGGGGGGGGGGAAACAAAAACAGAGATCAGTGTTTTTTTTCGGGAGCAGAGGGAGTTTGGCTGCGGGGGGAAGCAGCACGTTTGTTTTACGCTGTATTTCAGCTGAAAATCAGGGTCTTCCAGCGCAGACATTAATTAATCAGCAGATTTATTTTTATCGCATCGCGCCGGGTCTTGATGGAGGCGTTAAAGATGCATGGGGCTCAGCACCAGACCAGATGCACACAGCAGTTTTAATCGGGGGGTTGGGGGGTTGGGGGTGGGGGGTGAAGGGGGGATCATATATTTTTGGCACCATCACACACTGTGATGCCCAGAGGAAAGAAGGAGGCAATAGGGGGGTGGAATGCTGTTACATTAAAATGATAAAAATATTTTAAAGATACTAAGTATAACTGTAAGAAGTATAACAGCCCTCCACAGTCCAATTTTTGTTTTTCTCTTCAGTCTAAAAATAAAAAAAAAATGTTATTCTAATAGAGAGAAAGCAGACAAGCTTGCGGATAGAGAAAGGACCGCAGCTCAGAGAATACCAATGCTGGGGGGGGCTCTTATATGGACAAAAAATTGGCCAACCTGCACGCAGTGTCTGCAGGTTTAACTCCTGTCCTGGAGGGCCGCAGTGCCTGCAGGTTTAACTCCAGTCCTGGAGGGGTCAGTATCTGCAGGTTTAAATCCAGTCCTGGAGGGGGCAGTGTCTGCAGGTTTAACTCCTGTCCTGGAGGGCCACAGTGTGGTGCCTGCAGGTTTAACTCCAGTCCTGGAGGGGGCAGTGTCTGCAGGTTTAACTCCAGTCCTGGAGGGGGCAGTGTCTGCAGGTTTAACTCCTGTCCTGGAGGGCCACAGTGTGGTGCCTGCAGGTTTAACTCCAGTCCTGGAGGGGGCAGTGTCTGCAGGTTTAACTCCAGTCCTGGAGGGCCGCAGTGTCTGCAGGTTAAAGTCCAGTCCTGGAGAGGGCGCTGTGTCTGCAGGTTTAACTCCGGTCCTGGAGAGGGCAGTGTCTGCAGGTTTAACTCCAGTCCTGGAGGGGGCAGTGTCTGCAGGTTTAACTCCAGTCCTGGAGGGCCGCAGTGTCTGCAGGTTTAACTCCAGTCCTGGAGGGCCGCAGTGTCTGCAGGTTTAACTCCAGTCCTGGAGGGCATGTCGCGGTTCTCAGTCGGAGCCGAGTGTCTGCAGGTTTAACTCCTGTCCTGGAGGGCCGCAGTGCCTGCAGGTTTAACTCCAGTCCTGGAGGGGGCGCTGTGTCTGCAGGTTTAACTCCAGTCCTGGAGGGGGCGCTGTGTCTGCAGGTTTCTGTGTTTTCCTTTCAATCAGCAGCCAAGTTAGGCCTTGGAAACAACCCCATGCACTCTTTACCCAATCAGCTGCTTAAAATGAGTTTTTAATGTGAAAAAACTACAGCAGATACAGTGCGACCCTCCCGGATTAAATTCGGGGACCCCTGCTCTAAACCCAAACGCAGCTTTTCTCTCGGCCCGTTCCCATGCCGACGGCGGTGGGGGCCCGTTACCGGGCGGATTTTGCCGCGTCAGGGATCTGGCTGTTTAGCGGCTCCTCGCAGATTGGGAGTGACGGCGCTGAGCGCACGGGGGACTGCTCCGCACCGCCGGCGGGTCACCGAGCGGCGACCCCCGTCCGCGCAGCGGCCGCTCGTTAGCCTCTCAAGCAGCCTCTCAGCCCCCCCAACCCCCCCTCACCCCCCCTCCCCCTCCCCCTCACCATCCCCCTCACCATGGTGCAGAGACTGGGAGGGTAGAGAAAAGAAAGGCTGTGGGCCCTGGAATATACTGGTCTCCACAGCACTAAAAAATATATGTGTAGCGGTAAGCTGCAGCAGCGCAGAGTTGGCGGGATTTTATTGGGAGGGGGGGCTGCACACACAGACCTCACTGGCCACAGGGGGTCTCCTAAAAAACCAGCAGGCATCGGTGCTACCCACTGCACCTCCACGCTGCCCATTGACGTCAACTTATAGGTTTATTTTAGGTTTGTTGTCACATGAGGTTTGTGCTCTTAAGTTCCTAGCGTTGTTACTGATGTTCTCTGGCTGGTAACCAGCTCCTTCGGTTTCTGAATCGCATGACAGCTGAGGGAATTAACGGTGTTGGTATGGGTTTACGAGAAACTTTTGGTAAATCTTTTCTCTGAAATGACCTTCATAAGAGCAATGTAAGTTTTTCCATAAACCATTTATGACTGCTTATGTCAATGGTAACAAATAGGCATATAGTGGTCACCACTAGTCCTGGTAAAGTCAACAAGCACAAATTGGAACATGGTTATAACACCACTGATGTAGAATCAGTGGTGTTATAACCATGTGCCTATTTGTGCTTGTTGACTTAAGCATTCATTAATGTTTATGAGGTGCTTATGAAGGGGTTATACATTCCTATGTAGCACCATTCATAGAACATTGTACCATGTTCTCATTGCATGGGGCACTTCTTAGCGTCATTTAACAAACTGCATTGTGGGTAACGGCTGTGTTCTCACTGGATGATGTAATCCAGGAGTCTTTGTAAGGCCCCAGATTATTAAAAAATCATGCAGGGGGCTGGTAAGCCATGCATGAATAAGATGTAAGATGCACATGTGTGTGTAAACACAGGAGACGCATCGTTAATGTGTTTACTTGCTATTCTCCCGCTATTGGGAGATATGCTGACTCTGGGCAGATAGCGACAATTTTCCATACATCTGAAAGTTTTTGTTTTTCTCACTGACAAAAGGTAGTCTGTAGTGAGCCAATGACAGGCTACGTTTGGCCTTTGTGCTGCCAGTTCAAGTCCTGGTGACAAAGCTTGTCAATGCTTTGCCTCGCAGAGAAATTTAAAAAAAAAAGGCTTTCGGAATATGGAGAAGTAAGAAATAAAGGTGTTCGGTGAAGATGAGTTTGAATTTTCACACCTTCTCTGGGGAAACAATGCAGGTTATATATGGAAAAGGACAAGGTGTGCTGTCGGGGGAGGTGTTGATTTAATCAAATTCCGATGAGCGCTATGTTTTCAGTATTATTTATTTATTTTTTATTTTTAAACTGTTCCCAGTGCCTGTAATGTAATACTTGAGCCCATTGTGTAAAGATGCTGTGTGTTATTGGATGATGGATGGAGGGGATGCAGGGAGTTGGCTGAACTGAAAGTGGGGTTTTGACTGATGATGGGAGCAAATTTTTTGGTTTTATGTCCGTTGGACGTGGGCTCAAAGACGTACTTTTAGTGATGTGCCATTGTTGAGGCAGCTCATAACATACTGATGCCCTCTTTCCTGTGCACAGCGGGAAGCATGGTGTTCTTCAATTGGCTATTTTTCATGGGAGTCTGCTGGAATGAAACGCTAGCAAAATGACCTCTTTAAGTCCTGAGCTCCCATTGGCCGAGGTGCTTGGGGGGGGGGGGAGGGGAGCAATCGGAGAGGTTGAGTCGCCATACTGTGTAATCATCAATTCAGAGATGATTTATGCGGCCTTACCTTTCATTTCATACCTCCTGTATGTCCTGTTTGCAGGTATAAGCTGTTTTACTTTGGGGTACTGCCAAGGCGAAAATTGAAAAATTGATGAAATGTTAAAATGGGTTTCAGATTACTGTCAAACGCGGAAAGTCATGAGAGGTAGGGGGGACTGGAATGAGGCAGTTGGCTTTTTTTTTTTGCGGCGTGCTTTCCAAACGTCTCTTTTCAGGGGTCAGTTAAAGTCAGCGCGGAACATGAACTGAAATGAAATGAATGGATTCCTGCTAAATGCTAATTGCATGTAAATGTATTCCCTGAACTGATGGTATATAATAGAGTTGACCCTGTCTGTGGTGGAAGCACAGGATAATGCCACATATATTTCAGTGTGAATTTCAGGGATTCCTGAGATTACAGTGCCATGAAAAAGTAATTGCCCCCTTCCTGATTTCCTGTATTGCTGCATATTTGTCACGCCGAATGGTCTCACATCTTTAGACAATGCTGAAACTGTGTAAACACAAAACGCATTTTAAAAAATCATTAAAGACCCCATGACACTCATCGCAAAAGAGTAGGGGGTTCCCCGGTGTCCTGGCTAAACTCCCAATCTGGCTTTCTCTTAACCTGCCACGACCTAATCATCCCCTGATTTAATTGGCTAAAAATGGCTCGCTCCCTCTCCACCTCTGCTGATGTGTGGTGAGCGTTCTGGCACAAAATGGCTGCCGTGCATTCCCCCAGGTGGGTGCTACACACTGGTGGCGGGTGAGGTGAGTCCCCCCCCCCCCCCCAATTTCACTGTAAAGCACTTGGAGCTTCTGGGAAAGTGCAATATAAACGCAACGTGTCGTTCATTGATTCGCTCAGTAGCGGGAGATTTTTCCGGGCCTTTTCTCAGTAAGTGGACACGCTGCGGGGCTCAGTCTGGTGACAGGGGGGAGATTGGCTGAGTTACAGCACCAGGGGGTTTTTAACTTCTCCAACAAATTCCGGATCATGATCTCAGCTCGAATTCGGAGAAGTTTTATAGCTGCGGTTTGAGAATGGTGACAGGGCGGGGCCTGGAACTAGAGTGTGGTTCCAATAGAACAGACGCCAAGGCTGGGATTGAACTTGTATTTGTCATTTATGTTGACTGACATGTAATAGCAAGAGTTTCTCTTTTTTTTTTTTTTTCCTTCACCAACACAGTTTGGCAAGTTCAGCCATCACTAAAATTAATTTCAAAAACTTTGTGAAGAAAAAGTGCTACACTTGTCTTTGAACTCAAAAATTAAGGACACGCATTGATTGAATACAGGCCTAAACCTAGATGTAATATTTAGAGTAGGATATTGCTGTCTACGCGAGCGTAGCATGAAGTGCGAACAGGATGAGAATTAAACATTGATCTGAATTACGCTTTCTCACACATTTAGATTTTTAATATTTCATGTAATGCCTGGTTAAATGTGTGTGCCTTTGTGTGGAAGAGTGTATGCTCATTCTGTGTCCCTCGAACAGAACAATGCCTGCTCTGCAATATGCTGCAATTTCTGTCTGTCTCTTGCAGAGAGAGTGGGATCTGTGACCCAGTATGAAATCTGGTTGAATGTGGATGTCATTTAAAAAAACATCCTGTAGCAGTCCTGTAAATAAGTATAGTAAATTATGTAAAAAACATTTTTTTTTTTTAAACTTTTAAAAAACTAGTGTCACTAACTTCATACGACATATCTCTGAACATGCAAAAGTGCTGGTCTATTCGCTTGTTCTCTTTGACCATTCTTTCAGTGTTCAGTGAGTGTTTCATTTTTTTTTTTTTTTTAACTTTTACCGTGAGCCCTCACGTGTAAGGGCAGCTGTTAGAGACAGCAGGAGAGCGGCAGGAATGTTAACGCATTGCAGGAACACCGGGAATGTTGATGCATCGCGGGAGCGTCGGGAATGTTGATGCATCGCGGGAGCGTCGGGAATGTTAGCGGCGGGAGAGTGCTGGGAATGTTAACGCATCGCGGGAGCGTCGGGAATGTTAACGCATCGCGGGAGCGTCGGGAATGTTGATGCATCGCGGGAGCGTCGGGAATGTTGATGCATCGCGGGAGCGTCGGGAATGTTAACGCTTCGCGGGAGCGTCGGGAATGTTAACGCATTGCGGGAGCGTCGGGAATGTTAACGGCGGGAAAGTGCTGGGAATGTTAACGCATCGCGGGAGTGGCGAGAATGTTAACGCATCGCGGGAGCATCGGGAATGTTAACGCATCGCGGGAGTGTCGGGAATGTTAACGCATCGCGGGAGCGTCGGGAATGTTAACGCATCGCGGGAGCGGCGGGAATGTTAGCGGCGGGAGAGTGCTGGGAATGTTAACGCTTCGCGGGGTTCAGGCTGGGCCAGGAGACCGGCTCCTCTGGGAGTTTTAAGAGCTTCTCCTCATACATTTTAAACATTCGGGAGCCTCTGCACAGGCCCTGTGACTGAGAGATATTTGAACACGGGTGCACAGGTGCACCCCTGCTCTCTGGAGAGAAGGTTCAGCTCTGAGATCAAAAGAGGTGACTTTACCTGGGGTGCTCCACGGGGGGAGGCGGGCGAGGGCATTGTGGGTAACCTCACTGAGAGAACGCTCTCATCCCCCAGGGGTAACACTGACATCAGGCCAGCTTCCAGGGAGGGGATCGTAGGGTCTGTAGGTGGGGGGGGGATTTCATGAAGCAGGATTACTGAGTTAGCTGAATAACTGTGCTGAGTGGCAGTGTACTCATGCGGGGATATGAGCATAATGATAATAAAACTTATGTATTTAGCATTTCCATATGACCCCTTTGATGTGGCAGTCTGCTCGGTCCACGAGCATGTGACTGGGCTTTTAAGGTATTTTGTTTACACCTCTAGCCCCACCCCCTGAATTGGACTCTTCTATAATCACAAGGACAGGGGTGGACACTTCACCCCCCCTCCCTCCCTAAGGCTCTAAAGGAATCCTCCACCATTGCCGGGTTAGACACAGTCCTCCTCTTTCCGCTTCACTTCCTCTCTGTTAAAGCGCTGTCAGGAACGCGAATCTCACGAAACGCTTAGTCCGTCTTCCGGACGAGACGTTAAACCGAGGTCGTTACATCGCATTACGTTTCGTTCATTTGGCAGACGCTCTTATCCAAAGCGACGTGCAATAAAGAGTTCCTGCCTCACTGTGGTCATTAAAGACCCCCGTGACAAAATTTGTGGGTCCCCCCCCCCGGTGTCCTGGCTAAATTCCCAACCTGGCTCTCTCGACCTGCCACCTAATCATCCCCTGATTTAAATGGCTGCCGGGCATCACCCAGGTTGGTGCTACACACTGTTGGTGGCTGAGGCGACATTTCCCCTCATGAGTATAAATGCTCTGAATGTGAAATGAGCACTATATAAAGGCAATGAATTATTAATTATTATTATTATTACTATTGCTAGCAGGAATTGTGGAACACACTGTGTGGCTGCTTGCCACAGTCAACACAGCACGAACTGGACGGCAGACCAGTGGGGCCTGCCTGTGCGCTAGAGCGGTGCTTTAACAGGACAAGCCACCCAGCAGCACCCGTATAAAACGCATTTACCGTCCCTTAAACGACGGAGTGCAGGCTCATCTCCAGGCTCACTGTTTCACGTCTTTGAAAGTATTTCAGAAGGATGAGAACAGAGGGGGAAGTTGAGTGGTTGACGGGGGATCGATGGGAGCAGGCCGAAAAGCCTGACCCTGAACGTGCAAGCGCTTCTTTAATCAATAAACTTTATTTATTTTCTGCAGCTATTTATCCCGTCTGTTGTAACCCCTCGATTGGCCTGTCTGTGGGCGACAGCCGCCCTGGACACCCACATCAATATCAGGGTCGGCCTCTGTTATGGAAGCTTTTTGGATTGCAAGATTAATGGGATAGTTCACTTTCTGAGGTTTATTATTTTTTATTTTTTTCAGTTTTAGTGTCTTTTGAATTGGCTCAAAAGACGCTAAAATTGGCTTTGAATTGAGACGGGGTTTTGTGTGCGATGAAGGACGTCTTCTGATGACCGGGTGGCTTTACATTGGCTGCAGGGGAATTTTGGGGCTTCGTGGTGAACAAAACCCCAGAACTTAAACTGTCGCTTTGTGGCCTGACAAACAATAACATCAAACATACCTGCACAAAAACGTCCATCTTAAACCAGCCTAAACCGGTCACGCTAGTTTTAGCTGTGTTTTGGACAGTTTTAGCTGGTCATCCGACTGTTCGCCAGCTGACCAGCCTATACAGTCCACCAGTTTGACCACCAGCTAACTTTGCCAGCTTAACCAGCTTTGACCCGCTAGAGACAAGTTAAGACCCACCGCGGACCAGCTGTGACCAGCTGGAAGTTTCGTCCAGTTTATAACCCGAGCTGGTCTTAGCTGGACTTTTTGAGCAGGGGACGATTCTAACATCTAACATTTTTTTTTTTTTTTTAACAAACATCTGAATTTTAAACAGTCTGAAATGGTGACAAAGAGACTCACAGGGCGTGCTTCTTAAACCATAACACTTAAAGAATAGACTCCTCTGTGTGAACAAAGAAAGCTGAAAAAAAACATTTGAGGGAGTCCTTAACAAATCTTACGCTGAAAAGAATGCAGTGTTGCCTGCTGCTGAATCAGGTCACAGCAACCTCCTCGTGGTGAGAGCGCTGCACCTATTATCACATCACAACTCCACGTTCTGGGTTGTGAGAGAACTTTTTTCTCCCCAAGATATATATGCGTATGGATTAATGCATGCTACTGTGATCATTTTGCCTTACACAGGGGATTTATGTACCTTATATTGCAAGTTATGACATTTCGTTTTTTTTTTAAAGTAGAGACTACTCGATTCATTTAGTAAGTCTGGCTGTTTTACAATGTGCCCCCCAACCCCCCCCCCCCCCAAGCTGAACTCTCAGCTCATTTGTCACAAAACTTATGGTACCCTGAAATCAGGGAGAGCACTGTCTATAAAAAGTGCTGTAATGTCTACATACCCAAACCAAAATGTATAAAACATAGACTTTAATCAGAGCTGAAGATCTGCACTTTAACCCTGTGTGAATTGTTTGATTACAAATCTAAAATGGTGGAGTACAGAGCCAAATCAAAAAGAAAAAAAAGTGTTTGTCCCTAAGAATATGGCGCTCTACGTACGTATGTCTATGTATGTATGTATAGAGCAATATCATGTACCCCCCTGCCAACACCCCCTACCCCTGTCCCCTGGGCTGGCACAGCACGCCCCCCCCCCCCCCCGCCTGTCTGGTTCAGTCAGTGCTCTCTGCTGCCCATCAGCCACAGATTCACAAGGCTGTGGTCACACGGAGAGGAGACATCTTTTCTGATATTGATAAATATGTTATATTTTAGGGCGAGTGGTTATAGCCATGGGAAATACTATACTGGACATGACGGGCTGATAATTAGATTAACAAAAGTAAAATCAGCGTTTTCTGCCATGCGTGGCTTACTTTTCATGCTGTTTTCTTTGTGTGTTGGCACTTATCCAGTGTCTGTTTGCTCCAAAGCCCAGCGGTTATTAGGGGTGACAGCAGCTATAATGAATTGTGTTTGCACTGCACCTTCTATTGATCTAAAATCACTTCACTGTGAAGTAGGACGTGAGTCTAAAAACACTTCACTGTGAAGGAGAGGGGACTCTAGAAGTGCTTACCTGTGAAGGAGAGGGTGACTCTAAATGCACTTGACTGTGAAGGAAGTGTCTCTAAAAGTTCTTCTCTGTGAAGGATATATTTCACAGTGTATTTAAAAAAAATGTATTTCAATGTATTTTAAACTGGTAATCATAAATAATATATAAATCACAGAAAAAGGGAAGAAACACACAAACACACATGAAAAAGATAATTTTTTTCTCTGGGGAAAACCTAGCAGCTAACATTAGCCGTATAGCAGGTCGTTGCAAAAAAAAAATAATAATTTTAGGCACCGTTGTGATTTGCAGCCGAGACTGTCAGCGATGCCCCCTGAGGCCAAGAACTACTGCTCACAAAAATACATAAATATAAACAAAAAGGAAATTTTAATTACAGCTCCACAGCTCCACAAATCATGGGTGCCCTTGATTGGCTTCCAAAAAGGATGCAAGAACCTGTCATTGAACAGTTCTCTCCTCTAATTAAGTACACTTTTTAAATAAAGTCTGAATCGCTGCAATCCCTGATTTTGAGCAGCGGTTGAACGGAGGACAGACTGGCGGGCTCTGTGGCCTGGTTTTCTGTGTTTGCCGAGGAAACGCTCCTTTTCGAGTTGGAACAAAAGTGTGACGTTAATAATATTGTAATGGATACACCCTTGGAAAAGTTATAGCGTGCTCTTGGACTGGGTTGTCGGAAACTCGAAAATCAGCTGTCACCGATCAGATCGAGCAGTGTTGTGTCTTTACTTGTTGCTCATAACTAATATGGATTGCATGTGTTTAGTGCCCTTCATTCCGTAATCCCAACTCACTATAGACCAAAGGGGGAAGCTCCTCAACCACCAGCACTGTGTAAAACCCACCCAGGCGATGAATGGCAGCCATTTTCGCCAAAACTTTTTTTGTTTTGCTTTACTAATAAAATAATAATCAGTTGCTTCTGATGAATCGTGTTCTCGTGTGGGTGGGCATGGTCCTGTAACTGCACCCTGCAATTCCAGCCAACTCAACCACTGACCTGTAATACACATACTAATGTAATACACTGTCATTGGCTGAATCTAAATGGTAAATGGTAAATGGACTGCATTTATATAGCGCTTTTATCCAAAGCGCTTTACAATTGATGCCTCTCATTCGCCAGAGCAGTTAGGGGTTAGGGGTTAGGTGTCTTGCTCAAGGACACTTCGACACGCCCAGGGCGGGGTTTGAACCGGCAACCCTCCGACTGCCAGACAATCGGTCTTACTTCCTGAGCTACGTCGCCCCCTGAATCTAGGGGGCGACGTAGAATCTAGGCTGAACCAATCAAATTGAAGCCAACTAATCCGACAAACCGTGACTTCCCTCCCCCAGATACCGATGAAGACAGAGATCATCTGGGGTGAAAACCTGATGTGAATATCCCAGTAGAGAAATTTCATAAAGTATCTGGACCGCGGTGAAATTAATGTACCGTATAACCGAACCCCATCTTAGATCGGGGAAAGAGGAACGAGCGAGCGAGCGGCAGCTCAGCGCTCCCCGGTATCAGGCTCGCGCGGAAGGAGCGCTCCCCTAATTTGCACGCTAACGAGCGCGCCGGAGAGGAGCGCCAGATGTTCGCCATGGCAACAGGAGGGCCCGGGCCGCAGATGTTCGGCGCGGTTTCTCGATCGCCGAGGACAGCCTGCCGGCCGCTCCCCCCTAAGTTTTGTCGCTCGTCGTCAGAAGAAGAAAAACAAAACTCCGGATAAGAGAAATGGTTGGGAGCCTGTGTGGCGTGCTGCGTTTTATTTATTTATTTTTTTTTTTTTCTGTTGGGCTTTTTTCAGCATTATTGGACAGAACCGTGTAGAAAGACAGGATGAGCAGGGGAAGAGAGAGGGAGAGACGTGCGACAAAGGGTTGCACAGTCGGGACTCGAACCGCTGACGTCGCGGCTCGCAATGAGCGCGTGGACAGTGCCCTACAGGCTCCGCCACGAGACACCCCCCCCCCCCCCGTTCTGCCACATTTTTTAACGGGCTGGGATCACACCGCGGGCTCCGCAGACACGTTGGCCTTACAGAAACGGCGTACCTCACACCCCTGCTTTACCCCCCCCCCCCCCGCGCCCGACACAACACCATAACAAGCGCCTTCGATGCGTCGCCGGGGCAGCAGTGCAGGGACACCGCGCGCAGCAGCGACTGCGGTGCGGTGTGGGGTGGGGTGGGTGTGGGTGGGGTGGTGCGGTGTGGGGTGCGGTGTGGGGTGCGGTGGGGTGCGGTGTGGGGTGCGGTGTGGGGTGGGGTGCGGTGCGGTGTGGGGGGACGTTATCATACTGCAGCGCTATCGTTCGCTCAGTAACCGCTGCTAACGCAAGCGAGCGATGCGTCCCGCGTTATATTCACCGGAATTAATCCGCGAATAAATCCCTTTCGGCGAAGACGGCGACTCCGGGGAGCCGGTCCCAGGCCGCGCGCGAGGAGGGCGCTTCCTTTCAGGGAACTTTACCGCACACGATGGCGAACAAAGAAACTTTAATGCCTGGCTCAGCGTGTCTCCTCATGAATATGTATGTGTGCCGAGATGTTATCCACTCAGCTTTGGGGGGAAAAAAAAAAAAGACTGAGGCTTTGAACTTGTGAACTACAACACGATTTACATCGCAAGCTTACTCAACACTTGTGCTGTGTCTTATTCTGAATGTGAAATTTTCTAACCGTTTTTTGTAACTGCTCTTCCAACCCGCTGCTTTTTTCAGCTGTTCCAAAAATGTTTTTTTTTTTTACAGCGCATTAAGCTTGTGATGTGAATCGTTCTGTAGTTCACTAGTACACAGCACCAGTCTTGAGTAAGTGTTCAGTAAGCTTGTGATGTGAATCGTTCTGTAGTTCACTAGTACACAGCACCAGTCTTGAGTAAGTGTTCAGTAAGCTTGTGATGTGAATCGTACTGTAGTTCACTAGTGCAAAGCACCAGTCTTGAGTAAGTGTTCAGTAAGCTTGTGATGTGAATCGTACTGTAGTTCACTAGTGCAAAGCACCAGTCTTGAGTAAGTGTTCAGTAAGCTTGTGATGTGAATCGTATTGTAGAAAGCGCCAGTCTTGAGTAAGTGTTCAGTAAGCTTGTGATGTGAATCGTATTGTAGAAAGCGCCAGTCTTGAGTAAGTGTTCAGTCAGCTTGTGACGTGAATCGTATTGTAGAAAGCGCCAGTCTTGAGTAAGTGCTGAGTGAGTGTGTGACGTTGTGCGCTGTGACTGTGTCCCTAACACAGGTTCTCTGCGGGTTCCTCAGGTGGTTGTGCGCTGTGACTGTGTCCCTAACACAGAGTCCCTGTGTGGTTCTCAGGTGGTTGTGCGCTGTGACTGTGTCCCTAACACAGAGTCCCTGTGTGGTTCTCAGGTGGTTGTGCGCTGTGTCCCTAACAGAGTCCCTGTGTGGTTCTCAGGTGGTTGTGCGCTGTGTCCCTAACAGAATCCCTTTGTGGTTCTCAGGTGGTGATCCTGTTCTTCGCCCCGAGCGTTTTCCGCTGCGTCCTCCTGCGGTGGGTCCGGCTGCTGGGCTTCGCCGTCGTCTACGGGACGGTCATCCTCAAGCTGTACAGGTGCGTCACCTGTCCCCTGCGCCGCGGGCTAACAGGCCGTGTGCCTGTACAGGTGCGTCACCTGTCCCCTGCGCCGCGCGCTAACAGGCTGTGTGCCTGTACAGGTGCGTCACCTGTCCCCTGCGCCGCGCGCTAACAGGCTGTGTGCCTGTACAGGTGCGTCACCTGTCCCCTGCGCCGCGCGCTAACAGAGCGTGTGCCTGTACAGGTGCGTCACCTGTCCCCTGCGCCGCAGGCTAACAGGGCGTGTGCCTGTACAGGTGCGTCACCTGTCCCCTGCGCCTAACAGGCCGTGTGCCTGTACAGGTGCGTCACCTGTCCCCCGCGCCGCAGGCTAACAGGGCCGTGTGCCTGTACAGGTGCGTCACCTGTCCCCTGCGCCGCAGGCTAACAGGACGTGTGTCTGTACAGGTGCGTCACCTGTCCCCTGCACCGCGGGCTAACAGGGCGCGTGCCTGTACAGGTGCGTCACCTGTCCCCTGCGCCGCAGGCTAACAGGCCGTGTGCCTGTCCGGACCCTGTGGAACCTGCGCTGGGGCAGCACGATGGTGAAGGGTCGCCTCACAGCAAGAAGGTTCTGGATTCGAATCCCGATCCGGCCCTTTCCGTGTGGAGTTTGCATGTTCTCCCCGTGTCCGTGTGGGTTTCCTCCTGGTAATCCAGTTTCCATAAGAAAATAGGCTAATTGGAGACTCTAAATTGCCCACAGGTATGAGTGTGTGAGTGAATGCTGCACGTGCCCTGCGATCGATTGGCAGCCTTTCGAGGGTGTATTCCTGCCTCTCACCCAATGCACGCTGGGATAGGCTCCAGTGACCCAGACCAGGATGAGCAGTTATACACCGAAAATTATACCCATTTTACTAGGTAAGGAACTGGGCTTGTAACATAAAGGTTGCAGGTTTGATTCCTGGGTAGGACACTGCCGCTGTAGCCTTGAGCAAAGTACTTAACCTGCATTGCTTCAGTATATATCAGTTGTATAAATGGATGCAAATGCCATGAAAAAATGTTGTGTGTATCACTCTGGATATGTGCATCTGCTAAATACATGTAATGTGCAATGTGGCAGAGCTTATTCTGTGAAAGCTTTAACATTCAGAAACATGATATTGATAAAGTGATTTGACATTAAAACTAGGAGAACATCACTGTTAGGCACAACGGGATCCATCTGGGTTAGGAAAGCAAACCAAACAAAGGAATTAATCAAATCTCAGCTACTGAAAGACAACAGTGCGAGATTAACCAGTAAACACTGAAGGGAAATTGATTAGCAAAAGCTTGGATAAATAGAGGAGCATGTTCTAACACAAAGAGCTGAACGAATACCAAGTACCACACTTGCACTGCATGAAAAATGGAGTTTCTGGAAGATATCCAACCTGTTAAATTTGTGAAATTTGGGGTGTGGTCTGCGATCGGTGACTTATGTACTTGGATACTCCCTATGAATTAAAGGACTCTGCTGGTCCTTAAATTTTACGCCATGTCTGGTAACTTACGCAAAGTGTCTGAGTAAGAACACCTCTGCGCACAAAACTACGTCCCGTTTCTGACACAGACAGTGCGGTTTCCAACATTGACACACACTGCACACGGCAGGAAAGGTGTCTGTTTTTGGATTTACATGCAGCGTTGTGAATGTTTGCACGCGTGACATTGCAGACCCCTTTCAGGAAAGACATGGGAACACAGTTTGGGTTTTAACTGCAGGCAGGAGGCAGGCTGGAACTCTGTCTTAGGCCCACGTGGCGATACGGTGATATTTTGCCGTGCTATTAAATGTCAGTGTGTGTTTTCTTCCTGTGTGAACGGGCTGGCCTTGTGGTCCAGGCTGCGCCATTTCGCAGTGACATAAACTGTGGGGGGGTGGGGGGGGGGTGCAGCTAGGCGATGGATTAGATGGCAGTCGGAGAGGAGCGAGACCACCCCCCACCTCATAGATTGATCGCCCAAGTTAATTGCTCCTTTGCACCTGGCACCTCCTGGGAGATTCTCCAGGCCGTCTGCCCACCGAGTCAAACGCTCACAGGAAGTGAGGGGGAGCTGGGTAATGTAGTTCAGCGAGCTGTCCATTTGGAGTACTCTCCTCAGGGGACCAGCCAAAGACAGTGAAACCCAGGCAGCTTAGAGGGAGGGGCTTAGTGTGATTTTTCAGGGGGGGGCAATGTGGGGTAATTCCAGCCTGGACCAGAAAAGACTCCCTTATATCAGAATATGTGAGATATTACATTTCTTTTTAAAAGCATTGTTAGGCCATTAGTCTAAGCTGTGACTCACACACACACATGCACACACTTGCACAGACACTCATATAGACATTCACAGGTAGCAGTTCGTATCAGAGACTGTAAAAAATATGGACAAAGCTACTGTGACGTCACCCATTGACTCTCCGTGGGTCTCCGAAAATACGTTTTGAAGCTCAATGGCGGGCGCGGCCATTTTGGAGTTGGAGCCAAAACCACAGAGTTTAAAAGCCGCTCTGTGATTTTTACAATTTGATTGACAGTCCGGTGCGGAAAAGCCCATCAACCTGAACGAGGCTAGCTGACTGTCTGCCGTTATGTTTTAAAATATATTATCAGATGTTTACGGAGTTTAATTTCCATCCGTGACTGTACTGTCATGTAATCACGTTATATGTATGACATTAAAAATACAATTAGGCTATGTTCAGTTATCTTTAATTCATGTTTCTCAGCAAAACGAATATGCTTAACTAGCATATCAGCTTGCCAGTGAGCTAGGTAGGCTATCCGTGGTTAGCTCACGCATTAGCAATATGAACCACAGGGGAAGAACATTGACTACACTGATGGTCAATCAATCGGAGATGTGTAGGCTACTGGTGATATGACTAGGCTAATTTTCGTATAACTGTCTGGTAGATCTGCTGTTAACCGAGCAAGTTATCGTCGTAGGTTTTCGCCAGTCAGTTAATGAGCCAGTAACTGCTACTACTAGCTACTCCATCGCCGTTTGTGGTGTTCACTTGCTGGGTGACGCTAGCTGACCGATCGTTCGCAAATCACTTTCTACCGAATAAAAATTAACACTGTCAGCGGTTATTAACAAATCTACCAAGTATTTTAATAACTGATCTGCAGGCGTGTAAATATGACAACGCACTTTGTACAGCAAGTTTTCCACCTGGTGCATGAAGACAAAAATAATGTAGCCTACGTTGAATTTCTAATTATTATTAGGCTATCGTTTTTTTCTTGTAAATCATCAAAACCAATGGAGAAAAGCCAATATACGCAAGGAGCCCCAGAACCGATTCTGAGAACCACTGTCTTAAATGCCTAGCTTGTCGGTCTCTTAAATGCTAAAAACATATTCCTTTCTAAATGCCAAGATGGTTAATTTCGTTAAATTCTGTGTGTGTGATTTCAGCAAATGAACCTTGAGACTCTTAATTCGCTTCGTGAAACTGAAAAAGTGTTTATCCCAAAATCGGGATTATAGTAGCTTTGTCACATGCTTGAAGCATGGCCCAGGTAGACATTTACGGAATGTACACGACTGACAAGCCGCCAAACACGTTTGACAGATTGAATGTTTGCGGTTAAGGTTAGCTAGCTAGTCAAACGGCTTGGTAGCCGAAGTTGCGAACTGTTTTAGCACAGGCTACTGCTGGTTTACCAAATATAGCAGGCTGATTACGCTTTCTGCCGAGTAATTATTTGGTTAAGTAGGCTAAAGGAAATAGTAAAAATGACTCGGCTACCGAAAAACTTAAGAGGAGGATTATTTTATGGTCGTCTAGTGCAGCTGTAAATAGCACACGCCATAATGAAATCACCACGAAATGGGATGCCTACATTTTCAGACTTAGCACAGGCGGAGCCGGAGCCGCAATGGCAAGGCCAAGAAGCGCCACCGCCCACCCCAGTGACCATAGACTGTGGCCCCTACTGTAGCATAGTCCTCCGAAGTAATCCGGAAGTGACGCAAGCTGTACCTCATTGGTCCAGAACAAATATTGGCCCTGTGCCCAAATGATGCAATAAATCATAAAATAGACCCATGGACAGTCATAAGACGAATAAAATACACCTATTATGACTATTTGTTCTTGTGAGAAAAAATTAGTGGCTTTGTATTTTTATTGCATTTGTACCGTAGACTTACATGGAAACCGGATATGAAAACACCTATACTGGAGCCATCCGTAGTGGCGCTAGTGAGCAACCAGGAACTACAACACCAGGAAATGAGCTTCAAAAACGAAGTCTGGTTTTGGCCGCTTGGTTCGTATGAGTACAATAAGGATCTAAAAAAGACATTTTCTTGTTGTCGCACATTTATGTTCACATCATAGAGCAACTTATTTTTTTGCTTACGCGCACAGAACTCTCGTTATTACCTCTCTCTTTTGGAAGACTCGCGGGGGGAATCCACAAAAGGACCGCTGTGCTCTTTGTGTCTGTTAAACCGTCGCAGCACCAGAAACGAATTGCAGATGATGCACTAAAGCACTGAATGGAATGTGCTTCCAGCTGCAGCACCAGGGAAATCTGCAACGGTACTTCTTAAATAAAAGTGTGACGTATTATTGTACTTGTGAACTGTGGTCACTGCAAACTACTTGGTTATGCGATTTTGGATAAATACTTCAGTGAATCGGTCATTAATATGGCTCATTAATATGGTTTCAGGTTAAATGTCCTGTGTTAATTCAACTCTAGCAGAGTTTATATGAGTCCACTCTGCCCATAGTATGTATAAACTCTCTAAGAATTGATTTAACACTGAACATTTTACTCTGTAGTGTTTGGAGCTGTTGCATAATAACCAGCACAAACAGCATTTTATAAAGCTCTGGAATCCAAGTGCACTTTTGCCTCTAATTATCTGCTAGGTGTTTAAATAAGCGTAGAAGCAATCTTTCTGGCACCTCCTCCACCCCCAGGAAACAGGGCTGACAGAGAGACTCATCACCTCATTAGGCAGATGAGTGAGTGGGGTTGAGTCGCACAAGAGGTGCCTGAACCACCGGTGGGCGCGTAACCAGGGGCGATCCCACATTGATCCTATACATAAAAAAATGGAGGACACATTACTTGAACTATAGTTGTGCATAACACTTGTCTTGTTCTAGAATGTTCTGCAGGGTTTCAATGGGGCTGTTCTCATGATCAGGTGCTCCAGTGAAAGTGTTCTGACTGGTGTGGTGTTCTGATCTGGAATGTTCCACAGGGTTCTGAAACATATTCTGCTCTGGAATGTTCTGCAGGGTTCTGAAGGTGTTTTGCTCTGGAATGTTCTGCAGTGTTCTGAAGGTGTTGTGCTCTGGAATGTTCTGCAGTGTTCTGAAGGTGTTGTGCTCTGGAATGTTTTGCAGGGTTCTGAAGGTGTTCTGCTCTGGAATGTTCCACAGGGTTCTGAAGGTGTTCTGCTCTGGAATGCTCTGCAGGGTTCTGAAGGTGTTCTGCTCTGGAATGCTCTGCAGGGTTCTGAAGGTGTTCTGCTCTGAAATGTTCCGCAGGGCTCTGAAACACGTTCTGCTCTGGAATGTTCTGTTCTGCAGGGTTCTGAAACATGTTCTGCTCTGGAATGTTCTGCAGGGTTCTGAAGGTGTTCTGCTCTGGAATGTTCTGCAGGGTTCTGAAGGTGTTCTGCTCTGGAATGTTCTGTTCCACAGGGTTCTGAAACACGTTCTGCTCTGGAATGTTCTGTTCCGCAGGGTTCTGAAGGTGTTCTTGTCGCGCACGGCCCAGCGGATCCCCTACATGACCAGCTGCCGGGTGCTTCGCCTGCTGGTGGTCATCCTGCTGGTGGTGAGCTGGTTCCTGGTCGCCTGGACCCTGGCCGTCTGCCAGAACATGGGCCGGGACCTGTCCCCGATCACCGTGGGCGTGACCCAGGAGGGCCTGCAGTTCAGCCTCTGTCTGCTCGATCGCTGGGACTACATGATGGCCGTCGGTAAGCCACGCCCCCGCACACCTCCTCCAATCACAGACGCACCTGCACACCTCCTCCAATCACACACTGTCGCCATGGACTCATCCTTTCTGCACACCTCCTTCAGTCACAGTGAAGCATTTGGGAGATCTTAATTTCACATTTTTTTTTTTGTCTTCAAGGCAGAAGCAGTTATTGGTCCTGTGAGTTATTTTTTAAATCTCCCATAATTCTTGGCGCAGTTGTGAGTGAAGCAGATGGTGAAACAGAATGGGCTGTTCCTGTTGGACGTGGGGAGGGGGGGGTTTAAGGGTTTGGGGGTGCTGGGGTGGGGGGCGCTTTTTAAATATAATAATGTAATAATAATGCCTGTCTATATTAGGACTGGAATACAGGACATATTCAGGATGGCATTCAGCGTGCCTCTAAAAGGGTTAGGATTGGGGGAGGAGAGAGGAGAGATTGAGAGGAGTGAGAAAGAATGTGACTGAAAATGGGGTGTGAGAGGAAGAGAGAAAGAAAGAAGAGAGACAGAGAGGGAGAGAGAAGGAGCAAGGAGTTGGTGAGAAAGAGAGGAAGGGAGACTGTGAGTGAGAGAGGAAGAAGAGATGGAAGGCGAAGACAGGAGTGGGGAGAGAGAGGTGGAATGGGAGAAGAGAAAGGGAGTGGAGAGAGAGGAGGGAGAGAGGAGAGGGTGGGGAGAGAGAGAGGTGGAATGGGAGAGAAGGGAGAGAAGAGTGGTGGGAGAGAGGAGGGGGGAGGGAGAGAGAGGTGGAGTGGGAGAGGAGGAGAGGGAGGGAGTGAGAGAGAGGTGGAGTGGGAGAGGAGGAGAGAGGGAGGGAGGTAGTGAGAGAGAGGTGGAGTGGGAGAGGAGGAGAGAGGGAGGGAGAGAGGTAGGTGGGAGAGAGAGAGGGGAGGAGGAGTGAGGAGAGTGGGGGAGAGAGAAGGCATCTTCTCAGTTTGACAGGAGCAGTGATTCATTCTGACTAACACTCAGGGAGGGTGTGAGGGAGACTGCGGAGGGAAACTCAGCGGAAGTTCGCGGTGCTTTCCTGAGCAGAGTGTGACCTCAGGTGGGGGTGTGAGAGAGCCTCACACTGCACCCCCCCCGCCTCCATTTTTAACCAGCCCTGGCAGCAGCTGTTTCTCCCAAAAATAGGCTTTGAGTTCAGCATTCCGTCGATAATTCCGTTGTGCTTGCTGCTCGTGTGACTTCACCTCGCTACATATTCCTGTTTCCGAAGTTTAGTGTGAAAATGAGGCATGATGGGAGATTGCCTTGACCCCCCTCTTATTATAGGTCCCCGTCCTCTATTGTACAGTTATAGAAGCATAACATGAAAATCCCTACGATTCAGTCTCTTTCCCCTGGAGGCAGTACACACATTATTATGTGCATTGTGTTTTGTGTATAATCCGTAATTCTGTGAATAATATGGGCGTGAAACGGCGAGTTCCTCTTCCTGCTCTGGGGTGTGTTATCTCTGCTATGCTGTGAGGACTGTGTTTTTCTCCCTCACACAGCTGAGTTCCTCTTCCTGCTCTGGGGTGTGTTATCTCTGCTACGCTGTGAGGACCCTGTTTTTCTCCCTCACACAGCTGAGTTCCTCTTCCTGCTCTGGGGTGTGTTATCTCTGCTACGCTGTGAGGACCGTGTGTTTTTCCCCCCTCACACAGCTGAGTTCCTCTTCCTGCTCTGGGGCGTGTTATCTCTGCTACGCTGTGAGGACCCTGTTTTTCTCCCTCACACAGCTGAGTTCCTCTTCCTGCTCTGGGGCGTGTATCTCTGCTACGCTGTGAGGACCCTGTTTTTCTCCCTCACACAGCTGAGTCTCTCTGCTCTGGGCGTGTATCTCTGCTACGCTGTGAGGACCCTGTTTTTCTCCCTCACACAGCTGAGTTCCTCTTCCTGCTCTGGGGTGTGTTATCTCTGCTACGCTGTGAGGACTGTGTGTGTTTTTCTCCCTCACACAGCTGAGTTCCTCTTCCTGCTCTGGGGCGTGTATCTCTGCTACGCTGTGAGGACCCTGTTTTTCTCCCTCACACAGCTGAGTTCCCCTCCCTGCTCTGGGGTGTGTTATCTCTGCTACGCTGTGAGGACCCTGTTTTTCTCCCTCACACAGCTGAGTTCCCCTCCCTGCTCTGGGGTGTGTTATCTCTGCTACGCTGTGAGGACCCTGTTTTTCCCTCACAAGCTGAGTTCCTCTTCCTGCTCTGGGGTGTGTTATCTCTGCTACGCTGTGAGGACGTTTTTCCTCACACAGCTGAGTTCCCTCCTGCTCTGGGGTGTGTTATCTCTGCTACGCTGTGAGGACCCTGTTTTTCTCCCTCACACAGCTGAGTTCCTCTTCCTGCTCTGGGGCGTGTATCTCTGCTACGCTGTGAGGACCCTGTTTTTCTCCCTCACACAGCTGAGTTCCTCTTCCTGCTCTGGGGCGTGTATCTCTGCTACGCTGTGAGGACCGTGCCGTCGGCGTTCCACGAGCCGCGCTACCTGGCCGTCGCCATCTACAACGAGCTGGTCATCTCCGCGGTATTCCACATCGTCAGGTGAGCAGGTCTCTGGGACTCCCCGCAGACAGACCCCAGGGGGTTATTTCACCAGGTGAGCTCAATAGCTGAGTAAAATAGCCAAGTTTTACTCAGCGCAGTTATCCAGCTAACTCAGTAATCCAGGGCCCTGTTTCACAAAGCTGGATAACTGAGTTAGCTGGATTACTGAGTTAGCAGGATAACTGAGTTAGCAGGATTACTGAGTTAGCAGGATAACTGAGTTAGCAGGATTACTGAGTTAGCAGGATAACTGAGTTAGCTGGATTACTGAGTTAGCAGGATAACTGAGTTAGCTGGATAACTGAGTTAGCAGGATAACTGAGTTAGCAGGATACCAACACTGAGCAAAACCTGGAACAGCCATTTTTACTTCAGTCCATGTTCCAGATTTAGGATGGTTCTGGGGTTTACAGTTGTCCAGCAAACTCAATACTCCTGCTTGAAGAAATACCCCCTCTGAAAGTGAATATACTAACATGAAATGAATCATCATCATCATCATCATCATCATCATCATCTTCATCATCATCATCATCATCATCATCATCATCATCATCATCATCATCATCATATTATTATTATTATTAGTATTATTATTCCTGGCTTTTTTTGACATTCAGTTCTGCGATATGATGAAATGGTTGTTTGTCTGTACCAGTTACTTCAAACAGATAATCCACTCTTAAGTCTTTGGTGAAAGGTAGAGTTAGTCAGGAGGTAGTCTACCCCACCCACCTCCCCCCCCCCGAATAACAGGCCTCAGTGCTCTGTCCTTCTCCAGTATAATACCAGCAATAACATGTCCCCCTTCCCTGCGTTAGTCAGCTAATGGTTAAAAAAATGCACTGCCCCCCCCCTTTCCCCAGAAACAGCATAATTGGAATTTCTTCTGGTCGGAACAGTTGGGTAATGAGGCTTATCTCCCCCGCGCATGTTTCCACACACACCTGAGACGTGTTCGGGGAGTTGGGGCGGTAGCGTTCGGTGTTTTAGCTGTGAATTCGTCTGTGGCTGTGTTCTTTAAATAGAGTCTGAGGAGCACCAAGGCTCCGGATTCGGCGGCGATGCTCAAAAGCTCTTTTTTTTTTCTCTCTCTTCTTTTTTTTCTTTCTTTTTTGCGGCGGCAGAAGCATTTTATCATAGCCTAGTTGCGGCGTGACAGACAGTATTCCCCACAGGAAGGATTTCTGGCTCAGGAGCGGTAGTCTCCTCCTGCTCCTGCTTTTTTTTTTTATTGTTGTGAAAATGTGAGCCTGTGAGTCTGCCTCTGGTTTTTTTTTTAATGTCACAAAAGCAGAAGACCGCCTCTACAGGCCCACGGGCGCACCGCCTGGGACCGCTGCTGCTTAGTAACGTCACCGCCAACCGCTCCTCTCGGTACTAGATATTAGACCACCATGAAGTGCTCCTTTTCATGGTACTAGATATTAGACCACCATGAACCGCTTTTTTTCATGGTACTATATAGAAGACCACCATGAACCGCTCCTTTTCATGGTACTAGATTGAGGACCACCATAAAGCACTACTTTTAATGGTACTAGATATTAGACCACCGTGAACCACTACTTTCCATGGTACTAGATAGAACAGCACCACAAACTGCTCCATTTATGGTACTAGATAGAAGACCACCATGAACCGCTCCTTCTCTTGCTATTAAATATTAGACCACCATGAACCGCTCCTTCTCTTGGTCCTAGCTAGAAGACCACCATAAGCCCCTCCTATTAATGGTACTAGACAGAAGACCCCACCATGAAGCACTCCTTTTCGTGGTACGAGATAGAAGACCACCATTAGCCCCTTCTTTTCATGGTACTAGATAGAAGACCACCATGAAGGGCTCTTTTTAATGGTACTAGATAGAAGACCACCATAAGCTCCTCCTATTAATGGTACTAGACAGAAGACCCCACCATGAAGCACTCCTTTTCGTGGTACGAGATAGAAGACCACCATTAGCCCCTTCTTTTCATGGTACTAGATAGAAGACCACCACGAAGGGCTCTTTTTAATGGTACTAGATAGATGACCACCATGACCCTCTCCTTTTCATGGTACTAGATAGAAGAGCTCTTCTTTTTTTGGTACTAAATGGAACACCACCATGAACCGCTCCTTCTCATGGTACTAGATAGAATACCTCCATGAACCACCATTGTTATGGTACTAGATAGAAGACCTCCATGGACTGTAGAGCCCTGGGGGAGGGAGGAAGAGGAACTGGAGGAGGGAAGAGAAATGAAGCAGGGGATCAAGAAGGAGAGAGAAAGCGAAAGTGAGAGTGATAGAAAGGGAGGTGAAGGAGAGAGGGAGTCAGAGCCCAAGAGAGAGAGAGGGGAAAAGAGGGGGAGACAGAAAAGGAAACATGTAAGGTTTTGATTGGAGCTGATTTGTTTTCCCTCATTAAAAAAAAGCACTAAAGCATCTGGCCATTAATGTTCATTAAAAAGTAATTACATGAGAAAAAAAAAAGATGATATTAAGTTTTTATATACTGTAGATACAGCAGTTACCACCTCTGGTGGTCAGAGAGCTGTTATGTTTAAAAAATAAAACCCCAATGACCTGCTCAATGCATGAGTGAAAAATAACTTATACTTTATAGTGAAAGAGTTGCAGGTAGGATGGTAGAAGGTAGACCCCAGGTCTGTGTTGCTCCTTGTGCACTCCAGGATACTGTATGACGTAATTCTCTACTGTACTGTCTTTGTTTACCACACTTCCTGTCGCTCCCTGTAGTGTTGGTCTAGTGTTTTTCCATCATTATTAAATGAAGACAAAATTTGAAGGAGCAGCAGGATCCTACTCTTTTACTCCTTGATTATTTTGTGTTATTTTAATTTACAACTTCTCGTTAAAGCCTTTGTGGAGTTTTATTTTCAGCCTTTGCCCAGGCAGGGGTGGTGTGGAGTGGGGTGTGGGGGAAGGGGCAGTTTTTCTTTCTGCCTGTAGGTAGTAAGACAGCGTCTCAGGTTGCTGAAATTGTCAGAAGTAATCTTGAGATCACAACATTATCTGGTCCTGGCTTCTTGCCAGACGCTCACTCTGGTCGGGCTCCATTGGTGGCGGTGATATACAGCAAACTAAAGTCCATTGTGTTCCGTCAGGTTTGATCTAATTGTGTTTTTCTTAAAAACGACTGCTTGCCACCGTTTTATTAAGTTTTTATTGACAATATTTTCACCCCTAATCCATCCATTTTCTGGCTGCTCTACCTACATTGATTGATGGCCTCGACTCTGCTGTGATTCATTTAATGTATCGTGAACATGTCAACCGCGTACGTTTTTCCGGACGAAAGCATCCATCAAACAAATAATTAAATAATGTGTATCCTCGCCATAAATTATAATTCTTCTAAATCTAAATTGATTTTTGTTGGATTAATGACGACACGTCTTCCCTCTCCATTAACCAAAAGGCTCAGCTTAATGTGAAACTCACTGAAAAATGAAAAGACGTGTAGTCCTGTCAGCCATTTTAATGACCCTGAGGTGGAGGGGCATCTCTTCAGTATCTATGGCAACCCAGGACTATGGGGGCATTTGTGAGAGTGCTGTTTTACTGCTAGTAACATCACCGCCTCACCGTCCGTCTCTGTTTGGACTTCTTGACATTTTCACTGAATTTACGGCATCAGCACTGTGTTAAATACGTCGCCTCTGTGGTGTGTGTACGCTGTTTTGTATCGTTGGCTATAATCGTATTTTATCGGCTGATACCAGCTATCTCGGCCAATTTAAGCTATTTAGACTATTATCGGCCATAATACGATACAACCTCTTTATTACTGTGCATTTAACGTGGCGGTAAGGGTTGTTATTTGACTGCTCGCTGCTGATTGGCTGCTCCTAACGTGGTGATAAGGGTTGTGTTTGACTGCTCGCTGCTGATTGGCTGCTCTCCCACCCCAAGGTTCACTCTGGCTCCTGCCCTGCACCCTGATTGGATGCTCATGCTGATCTTCGGCCACACCCACCTGACGGTCACCGTCACTCTGGGGCTCCTGCTCATTCCCAAGGTAAATAATAACAAAAATACCAATAATAATAATAATAATAATACCACACAGCTCAAGTGCAGAAGATGGTGGTAATGGGGACAGCATACCTCCTGTGGAAAGTTTTGGAGTAAAACCGTTTTTTCCGTGGTTGGGACACAGTTAATCCAAATGCTGTATGAAAGTATATATATTATTATTATTATTATTATTATTATTATTATTATTATAATAGTAATAAAAATAATAAGAAGAAGAAAAAGAAGAAGAATAGTAATAATAATAATAATAATAGTAATAATAATAATAGTAATAATAATAATAATAGTAATAATAATAATAATAATAATAATAATAATAATCATGTCCTCCTCAGTTCTTGTTCACGGCGACGCACACACGTGATGACCTCGCCACGGAGGCCTACGAAGAGGAGCTGGACATGGGCCGGTCCGGGTCCTACCTGAACAGCAGCATAACGTCCGCCTGGAGCGAGCACAGTCTGGACCCCGAGGACATCCGGGTGGGTGCTGATCGCGTCCCGATCCCCCGCTTAGTGCAAGGCTCTTCAGCTCCTGGGCCAGGGGCCAGATGTGGCCTGCTGTGAACTTACTCCTGGCTGGTTTAAATTGTCGAGAAGGACAAAAAAAAGCATTTATATTTCAAATGCCATTTAGATACCGGTAATACATAGTCATGTACGTGGGGAGACAGTGTAGTATAACAGGTAAAGAGCTGGTCTTGCAACCTAAAGGTCATAGATTTGATTCCCAGGTAGAGCACTGCCGTTGTACCCTTGAGCAAGGTACTGGAGACATAACCAAAACATAACAAAAGACAAAACCAAAATGCACAGTCGTAGGAAAGAAGGAATTTTGCTGGAAGTATTGGTGACAATCATCAATTCTTTAAAAATCTTTCAATTCAATAACCTTGGGTGTGCATTCCTTAACTTCACATATAGCTGACAGGTTTTGCACAGTCCTCGCTAAATAAACAGACAAATAAAATAAAATGCTGTCAAAATTCTGATTTTATTCACCCTCTTTTGGCCTGTTGTGCTTGTGTTTACGACCCTCCCCCCCCCCCAACAGGAGGAGCTGAAGAAGCTGTACTCCCAGCTGGAGATCTACAAGCGGAAGAAGATGCTGGCCAACAACCCCCACCTGCAGAAGAAGCGGAGCTCCAGGAAGGGCCTGGGGCGGTCGCTCATGCGCCGGATCACCGAGATCCCCGAAACGATGAGCCGCCAGTGCGGCCGGGACGACAAGGGGGACCACCACCCCCACCACCAGGGGGAGCACGGGGGCACCCGAAACAGCATCTGCACCCTGCGCAGGAACCCCTTCGACCCGTCCCACGCCTCCAAGCACAAGGTCTTCTCCCTGCACAAGTCCCACAGCAGCTACGACCACCACGCGCTCGAGCAGGGCGAGGCCGAGGGCAAGATGGCCGCCGAGGGCAAGATGGCCGCCGAGGGCAAGATGGCCGCCGCCGACGGGAGGGCGGAGGCTTCCGACGCCGCCGCCGCCGCGAACTCTCTGCCGGACGCCCCGGCGGGGCAGAGGAAGGGGGGCGGCGGGGGCGAGGAGAAGGCCTCGGAGGGCGGGTCGGCGGAGTCCGTGCCCCTGGTGTGCAAGTCGGCCAGCGCCCACAACCTGACCGCCGAGAAGAAGCCGGCGCTCCTGCGCACCTCGGTGCTGCAGAAGTCCCTCAGCGTCATCGCCAGCGCCCGCGAGCGGACCCTGGGCCTCACGGGGCGCATCCACGGGGGCGGGGACGACGGCAAGAGGGGCCACCACCACCCCCGGGGGGCGAGGGACGGCGGCGGCGGGGGCGGGAAGGGGCGCCCGGAGGCCGGCGGGAAGCCCGAGCAGGAGCGGGAGCCGGAGCGGGAGCCGGAGCCGGAGCAGCGCTACCCCAAAATGAGCGTGAGCCAGTCGGTGGAGTACAGGCGCACGGCGGCGAAGGCGGGCATCATGAGGCAGCAGGTGAGCGGCAGCCAGCCGTCCATCTGCTCCGAGCCGGGCCGCGCCAAGGACCTGCACGACCTGTCGGAGGTGTGCCCCTGGGATGCCGAGGCCCCGCCCCCCACGCCGCCGCCGTCCGACGGGCGGGCGCAGAAGCACGTGTCCATCGCCCCCGCCGAGACCACCGTGGTCCACGGGACCGCCCTCAGGGGACGGGGGGCGCCGCCCAAACAGAGGGGTCCCGACCGCCAGCGTCCGGCAGGGGAGCGGCTCGCCGTCTGCCACTGGGAGGAGGAAGAGGAGGAGGAGGAGGGGGAGGAGGAGGGGGCCGGGCCTCGGGCGGGCCGTAACCGCGGCGACAGGACGCCGCAGAGGCCCGAGATGCGCCTTTGGGGCGCCGGGGGGGACCCCCCGTCGGCGGGGCGGGAGGCGGGGCTGTCCCCCGACCGGAGCAGGCGGAAGAAGAGCGTGACCCCCACCGAGGGGGGGGGCAAGGAGAAGGTCCTGCACTCGGACCACTCCCAGTCCACCGGCAGCCTGCTGCACCCCCCCGGCCTGCGCGCCGACGTCTGCCCCTGGGACTACGACACCCCGCCCTCCTCCCCCAGCACCCCCCGCGCCAGGGACTCCGCCCGCTCCAAGAAGAAGACCGCCAAGACCTCCTCGGAGAAGGAGAAGGAGAGGGGGAAGGACAAGGACGAGGGGAGGCGCAGGTCCAAGAGCAAGGAGAAGGGCTCCTCCAGCCGGTCCTCAGAGAAACGCCGCGTCAGCCAGTCCAAGATGGCCGACGGCTGCCCCTGCGACGGAGTGGGCGGAGCCGAGCGGCGGAAGAGCTCCGGGGGGGAGCCGGGGGCGGGCCACGGCAGGCTGGCCGAAATCTGCCCCAGGGGGGATCTACAGGGCGTGGCCGAGGGCAAGAGCGCCTCGGCGGCCAATCGCAGCTCGCCGGGGCTGAAGGCAGCGGCGGTGCCGGCCAACGCTAAAATGGCGGACGTTTGTCCGTGGGACTTCGATGACAAAATGTTGGGGGAAAACGCATGACACTTCATCAGATGATTCGGTTTTGACCACATACATTTTTATATAAACATGGTACAAAATCCCTGAAAAAATGTAAGGTAACTGATATTAAAACTTAAATGTTACTTGTTGGAAAAGAAAAGAAGACACACGTTTTGCACAAGTTGCCTTTTTTCTTTAATCTTTAATCTTTCCCCTGCGATCTGGAGAAAACCAAGAAGCTGAATCATCGTGAAAATAAGCATTCCAGATTCCTACTAAGGATTTAGCGAAATTGAGAAGGTCGGTTGTTATTTAAAAAAAACAATTATGCAACTCTTAGTCACTTTATCTACAGCGAGGGGATATATCAACAGATTTGTCGAGTGCAGTGCACACACATCTGGCACATTTTTTTAAAATCTAGTTTTGTTTTTAGACGCTACATTGCCACACATAGGAGTCAGTCACACACACAGGGCAGACAGTGTGCGGTTCTGTGTGCGGTGCTGGTGTGCGGTACTGTGTGTGGTGCCGGTGTGCGGTACTGTGTGCGGTTCTGTGTGCGGTACTGTGTGCGGTGCTGGTGTGCGGTACTGGTGTGTGGTACTGTGTGTGGTGCCGGTGTGCGGTACTGTGTGCGGTACTGTGTGCGGTTCTGTGCGGTGCCGGTGTGCGGTTCTGTGTGCGGTACTGTGTGCGGTTCTGTGTGCGGTACTGTGTGTGGTGCCGGTGTGCGGTACTGTGTGCGGTTCTGTGCGGTGCCGGTGTGCGGTTCTGTGTGCGGTACTGTGTGCGGTTCTGTGTGCAGTGCCGGTGTGCGGTTCTGTGTGCGGTGCTGGTGTGCGGTGCGGTGTGCGGTTCTGTGTGCGGTTCTGGTGTGCGGTTCTGTGTGCGGTGCTGGTGTGCGTGCCGGTGTGCGGTTCTGTGTGCGGTGCTGGTGTGCGGTACTGTGTGCGGTTCTGTGTGCGGTGCCGGTGTGCGGTGCCGGTCATGCGCTAACCGGGTGGGGAAATTAGCGGATGCCTTAACGCGGCGGTCTCTATGGATACGAACACCACGCGGCGCATCACGGAGGCCGAACGGGCGTCTCGCACGCCTCTGAAAAAAAGAGACGGCACACCGGCGAGCGAACGCGGCGTTTCCTGTTCCTGTTCCAGAGCATGCGGGGAGGAGCAGGCGGAGTTCAGAATTCCCAAAAATAAAACAGCGACGACGACGACAGGAGAAAAATAAATAAATAAATAAATGGAGGTGAAGAAAGCGGTTGGCTGCGCTGTGGCTCTCAGACGATGATAGCGAGGGTCGGCCGGATCCCGTCGCTCCGGGATTCCTCACCATTCCTCTCACATTCTGCACATCTTTGCATGTTTCTGGAGTTTAAAGAATAAAATCTTAGGGGGTGGGGGCGGGTGCGGAGGGGTGGGGTGGGGTTTCGGGGGGTCCTATCTTATCAATGCACTTTGATGGTTTCATCTGACGGGTGTGCGGTGTGAAATCGGTCGGTACTTTACTGCAACTTTGCTTTCCCCGGCCCTGGTCCTGGAGCATCCGCGTGCATGCTGAGGTTTCGAGATTATTAGGTTATTGAAATACGCTCGTTCCATAATTATGTGCTTAAGCAGACCGGCGCATTAGTGTTCCTCTGGCTCATTACCGTTCTCTTTGTTCTAGAACCCTTCGTTTTTCCCACACAGGGTTTTAATTTCAGCGACCAGGTGTCCACTCTTAATTAAGCATTAAGGACTCGCGTCAGCTGTGCGGCCGTCGATGAGCTTGATCGATACGAGATGCACCTGCTTCCAGGAGGAGTGATCTGCCACCAGCACACTGCAGCACACCACGAAGGCGTCCATTGTCTGAGAAATCGATCCAGCCGAGTCCTCTTCGGGAGTATTCAGTCTTTGTTAAACGGGCATCTGTCTCTGGCATAACGTGCCATTAAGAGAGGTTCATCCTCCCTCGTTAGACATTAATCGCCTGTAATTAAAGGCAATTATTAGCTATTGATCATTGAGGGATTGCAATTAAGGCTTGGAGAGACACCAGCGTTCACAGGGGTGCTCTTGGACCAGGGCTGAGGGCCGCTGCTTTTTTCACGAGCAAGAATGTTGCCAAAGGATTGGTCACGCCTGTGGAGGTGAGACACCATTGCTGATCTCTTTCTTTCTTTCTTTCTTTCTTTCTTTCTACAGAAAGATGTGTTCTGCTGTTCAGTATCCAACAGTCAGAACTCGTTTTTTTAAAAAATATGTTTACATGTTTACATTACATACACACGTATAAATATTTACATATAACATGAACAGACTCATGTCAGTACATTCATGTGTGTGTGCAAACACAGCCAGTCTTTGACCAGTAAGACGCATTTGACATTTTTACCGTTTGTTTTTCTTTGCATCCAAAACAAAAAAGCTATTTTCTGTGACGGCTTCTCTCTTTTTTTGAGGGGCAAGGAATTAACAGTACAATCAAAATGCCAAATTTCCATTTGTCCTCTCAAAATTAATGTTCGCGTCTCGTTTTTCTAGTGTAATAGGAGTGTCAGTTATTCATTCGACGACATTTCCCAAGACACACTGGATTATGCCTCAGCTTTCCATTAATAAAACAATCAGTAGTCATAGAGCTTAGTGAAAATAATGGGATATGTATACGCTTGTAGCTTGTAGACTGTATAAAAAAACAATGCTGTGCGCAATTGGTTTCACTTTTGGCTTTGAAAGGCATTCACCAGTGATGTGCTTATATATTAATATGATGCTGGGGAAACGAAATGTGCGGTTTTTTTATTTTTTTATTCCACCAAGCTAATGAACTTACTGCCTAAAAATCTTTGGAAATGACTTCCATTCAGTTGCGATGAATCAGCATATTCATTTATTCCTTTAATAGTGTTGCAAATATTTGGTACCCAGTATCATATTACATATATGGAATATCAGCGTGAGATCCCCAATTTATTTACAGAAAGACAAAATGACCGCAAGACCTATTTATTTTTAACGACAAGGTACCGTTAGGAAAATGCAATAAATCATGTATAAATATATATGAAGTCAAGTTTATAGTTTATATGTCAAGAACTGTGTCTTATATTGAAAATGTATGTTTTACAATATATGCCACAAAATATACATTGAACTAAAATGCATGAAGGTGACAGCATAGTTGGGTTCTAAAACTGTTGTCTGGTCATTTGTCCATATACTCAAAACCCAAGGCCCATGTATATTCTCTCAGCCAATAAAAACACAGTTCCTGCCAGCTGCCCAAGGCCCTTATATATTCCCCCAGCCAATCAAAACAGCCCCTGCCAGCTGCCCAAGCCCCTTATATAATCTGTCAGCCAATCAAAACAGTCCCTGCCAGCTGCCCACGGCCCTTACATAATCTGCCAGCCAATCAAAACAGTTCCTGCCAGCTGCCCAAGGCCCTTATATAATCTGCCAGCCAATCAAAACAGTCCCTGCCAGTTGCCCAAGGCCCTTATATAATCTGTCAGCCAATCAAAACAGTTCCTGTCAGCTGCCCACGGCCCTTACATATTCTCCCAGCCAATCAAAACAGTCCCTGCCAGCTGCCCAAAGCCCTTATATATGCTCCCAGCCAATAGAAACGGGCCTGCTGGTGGCTAGCAGACCCAGCATACTGCAGACGGAGTCCTCTGAGGTCTGCTAGTGGGACGCATGAGGCGAAGTCCTCGAAAAACGCGAACGCGAATTAGCCCGGAAAATTGTGCCGCAGCTAGCAGGTTGCCGTGGCGCCGATTAGCAAAAACGGCCGGTGGTCCAATAGGAAGCCGTTTGCCGGGGAATCCCGTCTTCTGTGTGTACAGGCCCCGGAAGGGAAAAAAAAAAACAATTAATCCCTAATGATTTCAATTTCGCTTTATCACTTTAACGCACAAAAATGCTGACGGCAACGAGTTGTAGTAATTAATTAATTATCAGTGGGCCCAGGGAGACCATAGATAATTTCCCTGTACACACACACTCTCTCTCACACACACACACACACACACACACATACAAACATACACACACACATGCACACACACACACATGCACACACACACACTCTCACACACACACACACACATACAAACATACACACACACAAACACACACACACACTCTCACACACACACACACAAACACACACACACTCTCACACACACACATACAAACATACACACACACACACACACACACACACACTCACACTCTCACACACACACACACACACACACCACAACACCACACATAACACACACAACACACACACACACACCACACACACACATACAAACATACACACACACACACACACACACACAAACACACGCGCACACACACACTCTCACACACACACTCACACACACACACACACACATACAAACATACACACACACTCTCTCTCACACACACACACACATACACACATACAAACATACACACACACATGCACACACAAACACACGCGCACACACATATACAAACATACACACACACAAACGCACACACACATGCACACACACACACAAACACACGCGCACACACATACACAAACGCGCACACACCCACACATACGCATGACATATTTTTTTCCAACTTTTTTTTTTTTTTTGGAAAAACAGAAAAATGAACGGGCCTTCGACATATATACAGTAAAACAATTCATCCAAAGAGACTGTTTAAACTTTCGCTCGGCACAAATCGAAGACGAATTTCGGTTATCCTTTGTCTATGAAATATTCAAATGATATTATATATAACCCTACTCATAAATATTTTTAAAATCACCATACCAGCATTCATAACACGTGATTGTTTCGTATTCTTTTTAGTGGTTTTGGTAGTCATCACTTCCATAAATGGACTCTAACCCATTTGTTTTAATACTATACAGTTTTGCATGAGATTATTGAAGAAAATATCCATGTTTTAATAACAAATATTCTGTAGTGTGTGAGAGCACAGGGGGCTTGTTCAGTTATGATTGTCTCTTCTGTTATGAATGCCTGGGCCGCTTCTGACATGGTCTGTCTGTCGGGGGTTTAGTGTGCATGAAGAACCATGACTCACCCCCTTAAGTGTGAGTGAGGGAGTGAGATCACCAGGCTCTCTCTGTTCACCATTACTGCCGAGCCGCTCAGTCTGGGCCTGGTGTTGAGTGATGTCCGATCCCCGTGTGTGTGGCACAGCCGCATGGTCAGTGTCACATAATCAGAGGCCTAAACTGCTATTACCCCCAGCTGCAGCTCAACCCCTGGGTGTCACACCCGTGTGTAGTGTAGTGTGGCAGCGATTGGCCGGTGAGCAAGCTGTTCTCACCAATGGCCATTCACTGTCCACAAGCAACCTGGTCACATGGTACGGCGACTTCGGTGATGTGTACATTTGCTGGGTTCACCATGTAGTTCAGCTTTTCACGGTTAATAGTTTCCTTTACTATCTCCCGTGTTCAACAGAGTCACTGCAACAACTCTTGAAAATGTAGTCAATACAGCATCTGCTCTTTCTTGATAGTAAATCACTCCGTCTTAATAATCTCCCATTTTGACAGTATTGTGCTCTGATGGTAAACAATAATCTCAAATGCCTCACAGGGAGCGATGCACCATTAAATGCGAAGCTGTTTCGCCCGAACTATCTGGTATCAAATTTACATCGGCTTGGGGAGAAGGTGTGCGGATTCTGAGAGACGCTAATTTAGATTAACATTATTGTTTTTGTTTTTTTCGGTTGCTTTTTTTTTTTTAGTGCCACTGAATTTTAAGGTCGTTGAATGCACCCCCGGGGCTTCCTCTGCATTTGCCGTTTGGAATCTTTCCCTTGGCAGTGTTCCGTCTGTGTGTTTACACCCGTTTGTTTTTGGGCTGATTTCATTAACCATGTGGCCCAAATGAGGAACAACGTTCATGCTGTAACTCGGTAGTAATATTGCTCTGGTGGCTTCTTTGCATGACATTAATGAATAGGTCTGATTGTCTCACTGCCCCCCCCCCCCCCCCAGAAAACCTTGATCTTGGACTGTTAACAGTGTGTGTGGTGAGTGAAGCTGTTCCTTGCCCAGTGTGTAACGTGCTTGTTATAACGATGTTCTATGACAAGCCACTGCATCCGCGTGGAGGTATTTGGTAGATTTATATATATTTGTGTTATATTTGTGATAGCATGTAAATAAAAACACCACCTCTGCAATAAACATTTGTATGAAACTCAACACTTCTGTGAAACTCAATCATTTTCACTGTGGTTTTACATACACACACACACACACACACACAGATTTATGTATATTCATATTCTCATATTCGCCTGAGGAAGAGTTGCTCTTCTGTTTTTCCTTGCATATCACACTAATGCACGAGCATCACGGTCATCGAATGTGTGCTTTCAACCACAGTTTCCGACCTTAATTACTGATGTCTTTCCCATAGATCTAAATGCAGATGTCACTTTGCTCACTGCTTTCCGTGAGAAGGAGAGCGCTTGGAAAGAAACAGGTCAGGGTAGGTTATATAAATGTCATTAGGAAAGCCCTGGTCAAGCTTCTTTCTGTCATCACTGCTGCCTGTGACAGACAGTGCAGAGTCAGTTCAGACTCGCAAATCAGGGGTGTCCCAAATCTACTGCCCCTTAATTGGAAAGGGAAATCCCAAAACAAAAACTGCTTTGGGTATTTCATGGCACGCTAAGCTAGGTGGTGGCGCAGGTGGACCCGAAATTCCTCGTGTTTTCACAACCCGATTAATAACAACGTATTGTGTCCAACTCCAGGTATTACAACAGCAGAAATAATCAGTCTTTGTGCCATCCTAATTATATATGTCTGACAGGAATGTCCACCTGCGCGCAGTGCAATCAAATTGGGCTCCTCCTGTTTTTTAAACTGGTCTTTGTGCCTTGGACTTATCTATCGAAATCAAGAGTATGATCAAAACCGTAGGCTTAGGCTACATTAGGGCAGCACCGCCAGTCATTTTGCTGGGATACATTTGTGGTTACCCTGCACCTGAATGCGAAGGTGAGTAAAACATTCATTTTAATTGGTCGATTTTCCTCCCGGCACAAAGACGTTTGTTTGGTCAGCTGTGCATACGCAAAGACCGTAACGGCCGCACAGCACCAAACCCCAGGCAAACACTTCAATTCTGCGCGATCTCCATTCACTCGTTAACCAGTCACTGCGCGTGCGATTACATCGCACGGTTTGGCTGATCAGCCGGTTGGCCGGATCATACGCGTAAGCGGGAGGTCGGATCCTGTGCGGGTTTTCCGACTCTCCCGTGCGCCGATGGGCAAACGCTGACTAAGCCAGTTGAGTGGGAATACCCCATGTTCATTGAAGTTATGCAACACATTTCATTCTAAAAAAAGAGGCATCTAGTTCTAACCCAACACAGCCTCTCATCCTAGCTCTGAGGATCATTAATGCCTCGGAGCGGCTGTACTGGCTACTGTGTAACGCACCGCACTGGCTACCGTTTTGTTTTATTGTTTGTCTCGTCATGAATGAGAGGTGTAAGACACCTGCTAACAGGAAACGCCGTTGTATACACACGCACTAAATGTAAAGGTTTTTTTGCAAAAACAAAAAAATAAAAATAAAAAACAATGACAAAAAACAATCTTTCATTTAAAAATAATAATAATTATGGCTGGAAATATAACGCTCCACTGTTATGATTATTTAATTAATGGGCAAATGTCCATCGCTTGATCATTTGTAGCTCTATGCTAATACATTAGCTCTCTCTTTGTATTAGCGCTGTGCATGTACCGACTCAAACAAAGCGCTCGAGCTAATTTGCATACCAATAGCGCCTCAATCCTGACTCATCCCGACGAAAGGGGACATTAGCATTTCAATTGGTGCCAGTTCTGCTGCAGTGACCAGTGCTGTAGCCCTGCATTAATTCCTTAATATTTATCTATTCATATCTATCCGCGGCATTTATCCAGCGCGCACAGATGCATTTCTAATGCAGGCAATGGCAGACCTGCGGACGGTACATGTGTTATCATCGGAAAGCAGTAGCTGTCGAGCCAAAAACAATCTCTGAAATAATCAAAGGACTGCTGCATGTCAATATCGTTTACTACTGAGAGTTATGGTCCTCAGAAACTATTATTATTATTATTATTATTATTATCATTGTCATTATCATTATTATTATTTAGAATTGGGAAAAACCTTACCCACTTGAATATTCATTCAGTCATTGTGATTTGTAAATTAAATGGTGACACCTGCTTGGCATATGGATGTGGGCAGTAGTTAGCCATGGGGCAGTGACCCAGACAGCAGGTGACTCGGGGCCACTTTGCGTGCTGTCTGGGGAGATTGATGCAAATACTGGGCAGCAGTGAGGAATGCAGTTCTTTCCTCCGACCTGATACTTTTCCACAAAAAGTCAAAGAAGATGAATTATTATCCCAGTTATTTTCTCTCTCTCTCTCTCTCTCTCTCTCTCTCTCTTTATCTCTCCTTTTTTCATTAAACAATAAGAAAGCCATTTCTCAGTGTGTGAAAATGTAGGCCAACGTGTCTTTTGTCCCTTTAACAAAGTGTTCCCACAAATCCATTCACCAAACAAGACTGTTAGAGCAAGAACACTACTTTCCAGTATCAACAGTAGACTGACTAAAGCCAATTGCTGTTCTTTTAAAAAGTTGTTTCAAGGACAATTCATTCTCTCGAAGAACACAAAGTCACCAGTTTATGCATAAGATATGTATTTTTTGACTATTACTGTGGTTCTAGTTTAGTTTGTGTTTCTGTTAAGGACGGCATGCAATATGAGCATTTTTTTTGTGTGAAACACTGCCCTCATGTGGACAAATGTAATAAACCACAGCATCGCCTAGTCACATAAAATCTATTAAGGCTCTAGATTCTCACTTAAGGCTCTAGATTCTCTATTAAGGCTCTAGATTCTCACTTAAGGCTCTAGATTCTCTATTAAGGCTCTAGATTCTCACTTAAGGCTCTAGATTCCCACTTGAGGCTCTAGATTCCCACTTGAGGCTCTAGATTCCCACTTGAGGCTCTAGATTCCCACTTGAGGCTCTAGATTCCTACTTAAGGCTCTAGATTCCCACTTGAGGCTCTAGATTCTCTATTAAGGCTCTAGATTCCCACTTGAGGCTCTAGATTCCCACTTAAGGCTCTAGATTCTCTATTAAGGCTCTAGATTCTCACTTAAGGCTCTAGATTCCCACTTGAGGCTCTAGATTCTCTATTAAGGCTCTAGATTCTCTATTAAGGCTCTAGATTCTCACTTAAGGCTCTAGATTCCCACTTGAGGCTCTAGATTCTCACTTAAGGCTCTAGATTCCCACTTGAGGCTCTAGATTCTCCCTTAAGGCTCTAGATTCCCACTTGAGGCTCTAGATTCTCACTTAAGGCTCTAGATTCCCACTAAAGGCTCTAAATGCCCACTTTACTTTGATTCAAAAGCACATAAGTCTAACAATGAAATAGAGACTATCGCACGCACGCCAGCCCCACACACACCAGTCCTATGCTTATAAAAGAGAGAAGGTGCTCTCAGTATGGGACAGTGCGTACAGACCAAAAAAATACACCATGGCTCTTCCAAGAGAGGCTACCCAAAGTAGACACTGGAGCACTCATACAAAATAAAGCACCTTTATTTCAGTAAGACTGACGCTTTGACATGGCGTCTACCTTCCCCTTCGTCCAGTTTGCCGGTTGAATCTGACGTAGACGCAAAGTCAAAAGGTCAGTCTTATTTAAATAAACGTTGCTGCTTTGGGTAGCCTCTCAGAAGTGGCAGGTATGTGTTTTGTCTATATACACATGAGTGTCAGTTTCGACTGCGTTAACACATTCAGGAGAACTTCCCCAGAGCCTGACAGCTCTTAAAAGGAGGAAGAGACACAGGACCGCTCGGTGTCTGTGTGATGTGATTCAGATCTTTCGCCCCTGAAATATCTGAGCATGACTCAGAGGCAGGCCCTGGCAAAAATACATTTTTGGTGACTGTCATACGGAAACATAACTATTTCCAGAATCTTCCAGGTGACTGTATCCCAGATTCTTTAGAAGTGCACCTGCACAAAATAAACACTCAAAGGTGTTTCTGATTTGGTATGGACGGCGTGTAGCACAGTGGGTAAGGAACTGGGCTTGTAACCAAAAGGTCACAGGTTCGATTCCCGGGTAGGACACTGCCGTTGTACCCTTGAGCAAGGTACTTAACCGAAATTGCTTCAGTATATATCCAGCTGTATAAATGGATACAATGTAAAATGCTATGTAAAAGTTGTGTAAGTCGCTCTGGATAAGAGCGTCTGCTAAATGCCTGTAATGTAATGTAATGGTATGACAGACTGCCCTCTTGGAACAACTATAAAATGTTTACTTTTAAATCCCAAGGGCACTGGAAGTGGTTAGTCACTTGGAGTGGTCTGCCAACCCACCAAAGACGATTCAAAAAGTTACTGCATTAAGTAGGTCCCGCGTGCCATTACAGTAGCCAGCAGAGTAAAGGGAAATCTAACTTACTGAACTTGCTTTGCTGCAGTGAGCTCACGTTTAATTGCTCATACCCTGGCTGTATCACCCACTACAGTCCACAGCTCCCAGCTCCCATAATCCTCATCAAACATCGACGTTCATTAAGGGCTTCTTCCTCCCAAAGGATTCTCCGTTTCCAATACATACCAACGGAGGTGTGGTATCCTATTTTAAAGAAGCAACATGAAGCAGTGATTTTTCTCTGTCTGGCAGATTCAAATATTTACATTACCTTACAGGCACTTATCTAGACGCTCCTATCCAGAGCGACTTACACAACATTTTACACAGTATTTACATTGCATCCATTTACACAGCTGGATGTATATACTGAAGCAATGCAGGTTAAGTACCTTGCTCAAGGGTACAACAGCAGAGTCCAGGAATCAAACCTCCTTACCCATTATAGTACACTGCCTCCCCTGTAAAATCAAGGGAAAAATTTCTGATTAAACTATTTACTATGGATACTATGAGCCATACGAACAGACATACAAGTTTCAGTCCAAAGACGATTATGCCTGTGGTAAAACATCTTGGATTAAGGCACGGAAGCAAAGCTGTTGCACAACAATGTGTGGTTTCTGAAATGACTGAAATGTGTTGTGTAACTAAAAGGAGAAAAAACGACACCGTAAAAAAAACACCCCATAAAAAAACAATGGAAAGACTGGCCGCAATGTTGGCAGTGAATAACCACTTAAAGGAGGGGAAAACATTGCAAACATTTAACTATAAAAATACAGCTTTTTTTAATTTACAGTGTATATTATTTCTTTCTTTATAAGTACCATTTTTCCTTTCAGAAATAACTAGGTTTGGCGAAAGTGCGTCACACTGTCCAGACAACTGGGAGATGACATAATGAGATGGGCTGCATGGGCGGTTCACCATCATCACAGATTCCAGTGTTCCTGTGTGTCATGTCATAAACGTTCCCTCCCTCTCCACCTTCGCTAATGTGTGGTGAGCGTTCTGGCGCAAAATGGCTGCCGTGCATCACCCAGGTGGGTGCTACACATTGGTGGTGGGTGAGGTGAGTTCCCCTTCACTGTAAAGCACTTTGAGCATTTGGAAAAGTGCTATATAAATTTAATTATTAATAATAATAATAATAATAATAATAATAATAATAATAATAATAATAATAATAAAAGTTTGTGCCCTCTGAACATACATCCTTTGTAGACCGGCTCACCTGTTGCCTCTGCGTTCTCTATCTCAGATCAGTATTATTTACAAAAGACTGCCACAGGACTCCAATTCCCATCGCAAATTTTCAGCTACCGTGTTCTGATAGACAAGGGGCGTTATATGCGATGTGAAACAGAAATTAAAAGTAAAGCAGTAGATTTACTTCCTTAGTGCTGTAGGCCAAACAAACAGCGACTGGACTGGACAGGACAGAAATGTCATGATATCATGAACGTTCCGTGAGTTTTGTGTTCAGCATTCAATATGGATAGCTGACTGCTTGTTTGAGAAGTCACGGGTGGGGCCTGTTTCTGAAATGCTATGCAATCCCTGAGCCACAATTTCATAGAATCCCATTTAGTTATTTACTCATTTATTTGCATAACAAACTACACAAAGCAGGCATATACCTCAGCATGCAGCACCTTAGCATGTCTAAGTGATGAGTTCAAGTGCAAGCTAAGAGTGGTTAAGGCAAGGACAGGAAAGTGAGGTCTAATAAAACAGAAAAGTGGGTGGAGCTACCCTGTGCTTCTTTCTGATTGGTTCAGGCAGGTCAGTGATTGACCGCCTCACTCTCTTCTCTGTTCGGAGCGACGCCCCTGTTGAAGTCATGTGACTCATACCTGGCAAAATTCCTGCTTGGGAATTCTAGATGTTAAGTGTTTTTCCAAGGCTTTGTTTTTCCATCAAAGGGACATTGCCTGAGTCTGCCCCTGTCAGTTACTTACTCATTCTTTTGTGTTTGCAATAACAGATTATTATAATGCTGCGCTATCTGAAGCCTTCTTTTGGTGCAGTTTGCAGGTGCTTTTAACGTAGATGTCCTTTCCTGTTCAATATTCAGTGGGTGGTGATATTGAGTAATCTCTGTATTTTTATTTATTCTACGTTTATCTTTTCTTTTTCGGTTCATGATTAACAATTTACAACACTCACCAGCCCAAGCTTTGAAAAACAAAGGTACAAACTACAAAAGTTGAACACCGTGTACAAATAATGGAGAGAAAAATAACAAACAAACAAACAGCAGTTCAAATACAGAGTAAATCTGAGCAACGCTAGAGATAGGGATGATTGTTTATTCAATCAAGGAGGAAGCGACACTTTAGACCACACAGCAGTCCTGTTCCTCTACAGATTAGTTTAGTGTTATCAGGTGGACATTTTTCACTCAAGATAAGAGCGTATGCTACACGCCTGAATGTAAATTCTTTTACCTCTCTCTCTCTCTACCTCTCCCTCCCTCTCTCTCTCCCCCTCCCTCCCTCTCTCTCTCTCTCTCTTTTTCTTTCTCTCTACCTCTCTCTCTCGTTGCCTCTCTCTTTCTCTCTCTCAGATGACATTAAATGTGGTGAACCCCTGATTCCATCAGTAAGAGTACGCTCTCTCTCTCTTTCACAGCTAAAGCTACTGGGAAGAGGCTAGGGGAGGGGGGGAGAGACTAGGGGAGGGGGGGGACAGGGATGGGGGGGGCTAATGGCTCAAAGCTGAAAGCACGGCTTATCAGTGGGCTGGAGCTATTCTATTTGGGGGGACAACAATGACAGCTTTATCCCCTACAACCAGGCCAGAACAAATGAAACCGTGGAGTCATTCCCTTCTCTCTCTCTCTCTCTCTCTCTCTCTCTCTCTCTCTCTCTCCCTCTCTCTCTCTCTCTCTCTCTCTCTCTCTCTCTCCCTCTCCCTCTCTCTCTCTCTCTGTAAATATTTAATATATGCATTGTGATTATGTTCCTTTATGCAGTGGCTCTTATTGTAAAATACACCGCGGCGCCAGGTCTGCTAACTTGCTCTGTGCTGAAGAAGAAAAGGTTTTCAAAAACTTTGAAATGAAAACATACTCCGCTGTTCCTCCTCCAGAACATTTCCATTCCCAGCTGTGATTTCCATTATGTCAATTCCCCCCCCACCCCCCCACCCCTTCCGACAAGTTTTTGTTTCTGTGAAGTTTCCCCTTGCCGAATTTCAAGGCTGAGAACGCAAAGCATTGTTATTACCTGCAGCAGAGTGACAGTATTTTTCAAGCTGCCAAAACACAGGCTGCAAGACTGCACCTTGGCAACGAGACAGAAAGGAACGGACCGTTCATCACGTAAAGTGGTAGCTAACGGCAGACACCAAGTTCAGCTCAATACGGGTAATTGCTCGGGTTTTAAATTAGCTACGCTGTTCCAGTTTTTTTCCCTTTTATCTATCTGCTAGAGTTTGCTACTTCATGGTTTCACTGCATCAGCTCGTTAGTTTCAGATAAAGTACGAGGTAGACTTGTTCGGTGTGAGACCACAGCCAAAGTCAGTGTTCCTTTGCTGACTCAAGAGCTAATAATTGGTATTTTATATCATGTTATTCCCACCCATAAAACGAAAAACAGTGCTGATGACGACAATACAAATCACACACACCTTCTATTTCAGAACTCATATTTTCATATGAGGGAAAATGTTACAGGGATGTAATGTTACACAAAAAACAATACAATATTTGAATGGCCATTTAAATGAAATACATTATTTAAATACATTATTATTATTATCATTATTTGTATTATTATTATTATAGTAGTAGTAGTAGCAGTAGTAGTAGTAGTAGTGCATTATATAAAGTAACATGTATGTTTGTAGTATTATGATATTATAAAATGATTGAAGAATAAGATGAATCAACGGACTCCACCCCGCTTATGAAAACATTCACCGGATCAGTCTCTTCCGCTTACCGGCTGCGGTGACGTTACAGCTGCAGTACAGGGCGGGGCTGCGTCTGGGGCCTCGCCTCCTGGAGTAGAGGACACAGCAGCAGCAGCACTGACCGGCAGCCGCGGTGACCGACCAGCATCACAAAAATGGGAAACGTCCAAGTGGGTAACATATATTTCCTTCGAGTTTTTGTTTACGTAATGCGCAAGTTCGCTGTATAGCTGTAGCTATGGGAGAGAAATTTGTGAATGGGGGGATGACGTTGCCAGGTACATTCTTAATAAAATCAATTAACGATGTAGCCTATAGCTGGTTGATGCACTGCGTGAAAATACTACGTACTTAAAAATAAGGCACAAAAGTAACTAGACAGTGGCACAAAATGTTCGCTAGAATGTTTATTATAAACGCCAAACAAAAAAATGTGCAACGTACGCAGTGCAACGGTTAATTTAGAGTTGAGGGCTTAGCTCGCCAAACGGGCATGCAGTTTCACTGGTGCACTGTAACCTACAATTATAAAATAAAACTTCTAAATGATAATATTACAGAGTTTGTCCTGGTTACTAGCTTTAATCAAAGTTTTCCCCTTATGGTTTCCTCATTGGTACGGCTTGCTTTCCATTTTTACGACATATTTCTACGAATCTGTTTTTTTTTTTTTAAATGGAGTTAAATGCCTTCAAAGTGCTACGCGATTTGGAAGTCGCGTGGCGATTTACGCGTCAGCATCTTTTCGCGTGACTCTGTCTCCGGAGGAGGCGGCCACTCCCTCGTGGGAAGCATTACAGAATGTCTTTAAGCTCCGCGTCGTCAATGAGGCTGCTTTTGTCGGCGGCCGAGAGGTGGGTGGGTGGCTGGCTGGCTGGCTTTGCGGGAGCGATAGGCTGCGGCTAGCTCAGTGCGCAGTTTCAAAACTCGGCCTGCCAATGAGTCACCGAGGCGCCCCCGCCCTGTCCGCGAGCCCTCGAGCGCACGCCCTTGTTCCCCCCCCCCCAAAAAAAAAGAGAGAGAGATGCTTGTAACATGAGGAGCGTGGCCTTCTGTAATTGTCAGATTGTTTACACATGTACTCGCGTGTCCGTGTATTAAATGAGCATTAATCATAATGACACGAACGCTGTTTTCAGTGCATTTTAGGGTGAGAGACAGTATATGTATTTTTTCCAGCTTTTGCTTCCGGTGATTGCCCTACTGACTTGTGACTCAGCAAAGTAGGGGGAAAATATGTGTTATGGAATATTGTATATATATTCTGGTCTGGCTTAGTTGGAGTACAGTCCGTATTCGGGAAGGGCTATGGATAATATATTTTTAATGTGCTGTTTGAAGTTGTGGACAATGGTTCGGATCAAATAGTAAATACTTTTGTCTGCACTTTTTTCCAGCCTACAGTTGTGCCCTACGACGATTTCGATGTTGTGGCCGACATCAAGGCCATCCGTAAAGCCTGCAAGGGCTTCGGTAAGTTCACCCGTCTCTCTTCGCTGTGCCCGCCTCACGTAGACCGCGACGGGCACCACCATCGTGCAGCTAAAAGCCCAGCGGTGAAGGTCACTGGATAATCACTTGAAGGTCACAGCTCAGACCGGAGCTTGATTGTCCTTTTAATGCGGGATCCTTCTTTTGAAGCGTTGCGAAAAATTCATTTTGGCGAAACCAGATTACCAATAAATGAGGGTAACGTGCACACCCCGTATTTTGCAATTAAGCCCTTAATGCAGATTGGATATTGATCAGTTCCAGAATACGTTTGACTCCCGCATGAATTTCATGAACATTGCGCCTCTCAAATCCTCACAGCATTTTTTTTAGCGAAGGAGGAAAACTTGCCTCAGACGACACAAGCATGTGGGTGGGTGATGCACGACAGCCATTTTGTGCCCACACTGGTTTGTGTGTTATAATGATGTACGTGTAAACAGCCCTGATTTCTTATGTTCACGTTACACGCGAAAAACAAAATGTTTTAATGGCAATTTTATAGCTCAGGAGGTAAGAGCGGCTGTCTGGCAGTCGGATGGTCGCCGGTTCGATCCCCCGCCTTGGGCGTGTCGAAGTGTCCCTGAGCAAGACACCTAACCCCTAATTGCTCCCAACAAGCTGATTGGTACCTTGCATGGCAGCCTTTCAGCATTGGTGTGTGTGAGTGTGTGTGTGAATGGGTGAATGGGTGAATGAGAGGCATCAATTGTAAAGCGCTTTGGATAAAAGTGCTATATAAATGCAGTCCATTTACCAGATCTTTTCTGTCTTGCAGGGACGGATGAAGAAGCCATAATTAACATCTTAGCGAATCGCTGTTCAGCTCAGCGTCTAGAGATCAAGCAGGCGTATTTCGAGAAGTATGATGATGTGGGTAATTTTTATATATTTCTTCCTTATTGCTAAATTTGAAGCGAATACTTGTTTTTAGATTCATGTGTTGCAGCAGCAGGGTAAGGTAGCACCGCCAGGAGGTGCTGAGTTTGAATCCCGAACCAGGGCCTTTCTATATGTGGAGCTGACATGTTCTCCCCATGTCCATGTGGGTTTCCTCCCACAGTCTAAAGTGGGTTAGGCTAATTAGAGTCCCTAAATTGCCCCTAGATATGAGTGTGTGTGTGAATGTGTGTATGCCCTGCGATGGATTGGCGACCTGTCTGAGGTGTAGTCCTGCCTCTCACCCAATGCACAATGGGATTGACTGCGACTGTGTGGTACCTTTGTTGCATTGTGTATGACTAGGCATCCCAAACTGAGAGAGCGAGAGAGAGATTGTGAATGTAGGATGACAGAGGAATACAGGAGACTCATCCTCTGCACTGATTGGATGATGAAGGAGTACAGAAGTCTCATTCTCTGTGCTGATTGGATGACAGTAGGATGATGGAGGAATACAGTAAGCTCATTGTCTCTGCTGATTGGATGATGGAGGAGTACAGGAGACTCCTTATCTGCAGTGATTGGATGATGGAGGAGTACAGGAGACTCGTTCTCTGTGCTGATTGAATGATGGAGGAGTACAGGAGACTCGTTCTCTGTGCTGATTGAATGATTGAGGGCTACAGCAGACTCATTCTGTGTGCTGATGGGATGATGGAGGGGTACAGCAGACTCATTTTGTGTGCTGATTGGATAGCAGGAGCTGGAGGAGGTGCTGAAGAAGGAGCTGACGGGCAGCTTTGAGAACGCCGTCATCGCCATGCTGGACCCTCCGCACGTCTACATGGCCAAGGAGCTGAGGAAGGCTATGAAAGGAGCTGGGACCAATGAGGACGTCCTGGTGGAGATCCTGTGCACCAGCCCCAATCAGGTCAGTCGCTTCCTCCTCTTCAGCCAATCAGGTCTATTGCTGCCTCCTCACCGTCCCGTCAGGATTGCCGCTTCCTCCTCACTGCCCAATGAGGTCTGCCGCTGCCGCCTCACCGTCCAATCAGGTCTGCCACTGCCTCCTCACCGTCCAATCAGGTCTGCTGTTTCCTCCTCATAGTCCAATCAGAGGAAATAGCAAAAAGAAAAGAAACAACAACTTTGTACCAAGAGAACTTAGAGCAAATTAGGGTTTTATAGACTGCCAAAATAGTTAATTGGTGTGAGGTGAAAGACCTATGCGCTTGAAACATTGTCATTAATTGCAAAATAACACAAAACATTTTGGGAACAGCAGCAATGAGTGCAATTTGTCCTTTCCATTAAATGTGATCAGATTTCACGTACACCACATGGTGAAATGGATGGAAGGTTGAACAGGAGGAACACTGCTGTGGAATATGGACTGTAAATTACACGCTAGAGCAGTGGTGTCAAACTCGTGCCATGGAGGGCCGTGTGTATGCAGGTTTTCATTCCAACCAATTAATGCTGCCTTAATTGAGTCCAATTACTCATTCAGCCATATGCGTTTAACTGCATTGAAGCACAGAATATAAGAAAATTTTTATTTAGACAATGCGGGTCAACCATAGACGTCGGTCACATTGAGACACAAACCTGCACCTAATTCAGCAATATTTACCATTAATTATAATCAAGATCTGAGGTGGAATGAAAACCTGCATACACACGGCCCTCCATGGCACGAGTTTGACACCACTGCGTTAGAGATTCAGTTGTATTTTACTGAAGTACTTTTTGATTGTTTTCACTTGTTGTCTCTTGTTGAGTTGAATGCCCTTGGATGCATTACCTTTATTGTTATAAATGTCTTTATGTTCTTCCAACAGGATATTTTAAATTATCAAGAAGCTTATGCCCAGGGTAAGTATACTCTGACCATAAAAGTTCACCATCCACTCATGAAATTCCCTCATCATCCCCTTCATAATGTCTTAGCATCATCTATAATTTTGTAGTCATCTGACGTTCTAGTAAGTTCCTCAACAATTAAACATGTACCACATCTAAGCCATACAAGCTTACACACAGTCTCTCTGTCTCTTTCTCTCTATCCCTCTCCCTCCCTCTCTGTCTTCTCCCCCTCTCTCTCTCCTTCCTTCTCTCTCCCTGTCTCCCTCCTTCTCCCTCCCCCTCTCTCGCTACCTTTCTCTCCCTCCCACTCTCTGTCTCTCTCTATGTCTCTCAATCGCTTCTCCCCTCACTCTCTCTCTCTCCCCTCCCTCTCTCTTTCCATCTCTCTCTCCCCCTCCCCCCCTTCCCACTCCCTTTCTGCCCCCCCTCCGTATCCCTCTCAGTGCATGAGAGAGATCTGGAGGCAGACATTGAAGGAGACACCAGTGGGGACGTGAGGAACCTGATGGTCGCACTCCTGCAGGTGAACCTCACCGTTCTCACCCTTTTCAGCCTGTTTCAGCCTGTATCCAACCTGTTTCAGCCTGTTTCAGGCTGTTTGTTGTTTCAGCCTGTATCCAACCTGTTTCAGCCTGTTTCAGGCTGTTTGTTGTTTCAGCCTGTATCCAACCTGTTTCAGCCTGTTTCAGGCTGTTTGTTGTTTCAGCCAGTTTCAGCCCATTAGGTGTTTCAGTCTGTTTTAGCCTGTTTGCTAATTCAGCCTGTTAGCATGAGCTAATTTCACACGCTCAGTATGACTTCATCGCGTCTACGGCCTTCCTTCCTTCTGCATCCTCTCCCAGGGCCCGGCCCTGCATTCCTTTCTGACAGGAAACACACATTGTTATAACTGTTGGAAAAAAAAGAGAGAATGAAGTGCAGACTTCCTGTTTGTTTCCTCCCCAACAGGCCAATCGGGATGAAACCTACGAGGTGGATGAGGAGCTGGCAGAACAAGACGCCGCGTCTCTGATCGAGGAAAGAGATCCATCCATTATCTATACCCGCTTATCCTGAGCAGGGACCATCCATTATCTATACCCGCTTATCCTGAGCAGGGACCATCCATTATCTATATTCGCTTATCCTGGGCAGGGTTCATCCATTATCTGTACCCGCTTATCCTGGTCAGGGTCCATCCATTATCTATTCCCGCTTATTGTGGACAGGGTCCATCCATTATCTATACCCGCTTATCCTGGGCAGGGTCCATCCATTGTCTATAACTGCTTATCCTGGGCAGGGCCCATCCATTATCTATACCCCACTTATCCTTGGCAGGGTCCATCCATTATCTATACCCACTTATCCTGGGCAGGGTCCATCCATTATCTATACCCGCTTATCCTGGGCAGGGTCCATCCATTATCTATACCCGCTTATCCTGGGCAGGGTCCATCCATTATCTATACCTGCTTATCCTGGGCAGGGTCCATCCATTATCTATACAGGCTTATCCTGGGCAGGGTCCAACCATTATCTATACCCGCTTATCCTGGGTAGAGTCCATCCATTATCTGTATACGCTTATCCTCGGCAGGGTCCATCCATTATCTATACATGCTTATCTTGGGTTTCTGTCCTGTTCAGGCTGGTGAGGGCCGCTTTGGCACCGATGAATCAACCTTCACTTACATCCTCACGCACAGGAACTACCTGCAGCTGCAGGCGACTTTCAAGATCTACGAGTCGGTATGTTCTTGCACTCCTTACAGTTATTACTCTGTCAATTTATATTTAGCGGGATATTTACATTGTGTGAGGAAGTGGTCTTGTATCCAAAAGGTCACATGTTTGATTCCTGGATAGGGCACCGTTGTTCCCTTGAGAAAGGTACTTAACCTGCATTGCTTCAGTATATATCCAGCTGTATGAATGAATGAAATGTACATGCTATGTCAAAGTTGTGCAAGTTGCTCTGGAATTGAACCTGTGAGCTTTAGGTTACTAGCCCAGTTCCTTACCCATAATACTTACCCAGTTACTTACCCATTATCCTTAAATCCCCATCTCCATGCTGTAGCTGTCTGGGACAGAGATCTTGGATGCCATCGACAGCGAAGCGACCGGGACCCTGAAGGACTGCTACATCACTCTGGGTCGGTGTCAGTGAGTCGTAAACGTCTTCCAGGGGAGATTAGCTTGTCTGCTCCGTCCCATGCCATTGGCTAGCCGCCAAGCTGCAGATACCGGATGTGTAAAAGCTCTCGGGGTTTTATAGGGACATTACAGAGACAGGGACTGGGGGATGTTGTGGTATTTTATGGGAACGGCCCAGCCCGGGGATTGTGGATGCTGTACAGACAGTATGATGGGATGTGTATGGAGATAGTACAGTACAGGTACGCAGCTTGTGAATATTACAGGTGCAGCTCATAGGAACATCACGGGTACAAGGATTGGGAATGTTACAGAGACAGGGGAGGTAGGGAAGGGTGTAGGCCTGTTATGGGAACAGGAAATGGGTACAGATAATAGGGACATTATGGAGAGAGGGAAGGCTTGGGTGTGTTTTGGGTACAGTGTGTGAGGACATTATAGGGATAGAGATGGGGCTCTTAATGGGGCAGGGTTTTGGGGTACTCTGTGGGTACAGGGATTTGAGAAGCTTTGGGGACAGAGATTGGGGGTGTTATGGGGATAGTGTGTAAAGACTGGTACATTTTTGGAAATTATGGGTACAGGGCATTAGAAAATCACAGGAACAGCTTATTGGAGCGTTATGGGCACTGTGTTGGGGAAAGGGTATAGGGGTTTACCTGCTTTTTTGGGGACCCCCACAGTGAGGTGCGCAAAGAACCCGCAGCTGTACTTCGCCCGCCGTCTGAATGCTGCCATGAAGGGCGCGGGCACGGACGAGGACACCCTGATCCGCATCATCGTGGGCCGCTCTGAGGTACCCACAAACCCCCTGCACCTGACACGTTCTCCCACACTGTGGTACCCATAAACCCCTGCACCTGACACGCTTCCACTGAGGTACCCACAAACCCCTGACACCTCATGCGTTCTCCCACACTGTGGTACCCACAAACCCCCTACATGTGAAGCGATCTGCCTTGACTCCCCAGGTCATTACTGTAAAGGAGACTTGAGTTCTCTGTTGATCTACCAGGTTAACTAAACAAAACTGTAGGGCCCAGGCACCAATACACTAAAATTACCAAAGTTCATGAAATCGGGAGCAAAAAAATCAGGTACACTTGGACAGGAATGGAAGATTCCGTCATAATTTATTGTTAAATCTAAAGGGTTTCAGCATATAGCTTTCATCAACTGGAGCTTGAGGTAGTGAGTGATACTTTTGCTTTTATGGTTTCCCAGATTGACCTGGAGACGATCAAGGACATGTACCTGGAGAAATACGACGTTCCTCTGAAGGAGGCCCTCAACTCCGAGTGCGGGGGAGACTTCAAACGGCTCCTCCTGGAGATCTTGCACTGAGATGCTGCGGCACAGCACCGCCTACTGGCCAGCAATGGGTACTGCTGCAAGGATAGCCAAGTGAACTAACCCTCACTCACAAACACCACTGTCCTCAGAGAGAGCAATTCAGCCCAAGGAACCTTCCCCAGTAAAGGGATTATTTGACATGTATCTTAAAATTATTTTATTTATGTTTTATTTTTTGCATGAAAATACCTACACAAAAATTGAGTTGGGGGAGCTGGAATGTGTAGTACGTTGTTTTGCCAGTTTAGCTTTTTATTTAGAAATTTTTTCTTTGCTTTCTTTATCAAAAAAAATTGTTGGGCCCCAGGTTGATACATCTACAATATAAGTAGACCCTTAGTCAGCCATGTATCAAGTGAGTTTTTGGGTAAAATGTTCTCTCTCCCCTCCCAAAAAAAATGTTTAAAAATTGTGGTCTTACAATCACAGAATAGGCAATTATTAGGGATGGGGAAAAATACTTAAGTATTTTTCTAAACGCCTTCCAAATAAAATAAATGTATGTATAAATTACAATCAAAATGGCGGACGTGCAGGTTGCATTGCAGATGGCACAGGCATAACCCATACAAAACGGGTAGGAAACCTGTATAATATACGAAATACAAACACGCAAATACATCTTGCAGGTGTGTGTATTTGAAATCACTGCCCACTCTCTTGCTGATAGCTGATCTAGTCACCGTCGGGCGAACTGAGGTTATACTGCCAGCATTCAGTGCCACTGTTCATTTCCTGTAGCGTTAGTGATGCCTTAGGAAAAACATATGTGTTCGATTCCTTCTGTCTGGTAATCGAGACGACTGAAGTGCCGGAAAGGTGGAGACCCTTTTGGGGAACACCCCCCCCACCCCCACCCCCCCTCCACCCCCCACCCCCATGTGTGTTATCTCACTGTGCAGCATACACCCCAAACTTTGTGGGTCACCTTGGCTTAGGATGCAATCACTATCCATCCACTTGTCATTTTCTAAATGAAATCCAAACTTTATACATTTTCAGTGTACTGACAGACAGTCCTTAAATGTAACTCTTATATGTCCAGTATGAACCCAGTATCTGCCTTGTCATGCATGCCCATTGCATCAGATATATCCCAATATTTGCTTCATTACTCCATATAGAAAGCTATATAAAAATAATAATAATATCCAGTGTATTAAACGTATTAACGTGTACTGTGTGATTGATGACTGGTACATATTTAAAGATAGTGAAGGGAATGGCAGAGCTTTCGTGAGATGGACAAATGAAGCTGGGAGATAAAACGTCTTCGTCTAAAAAACTAAACTAAGATTTGAAGCTGCCATGTCATTAAAAACGAATTCATTCTTACTTTGTCCTGACGAGACAAACAACACTTGTGTGCATGTGCCGTCATCACAGCGGTCGATGCCTCTTTCTAAATTATGTCCTGGACTGGCATTATCAATCTGGCATTATCTTTGCATTACTTTTTCTGAATTTCAGCCAAAAAAATTGCTGGCTTCCTGTGTATCCTATTTAAGAGAGCATATACCGTAGAGATTAGTCTGGTAGAAGATGCTATATGCACATAGTCCAGTAGAAAATTAACATATACCAAATTCGGGACCACTCTTAACCTCAGTGTAGCCAAAGATGTATGGATAAATATTAATAAATTAAAAAATAATATTTAAAAATTTGTCTGCTGTGTTTTTTGTTCTGTATTCAGTCGACTCTGAATGGAGGGAGAAAAACAACAGAGGAAGAAGACACCTGACCGTACATGTAATTTCCCTTCATCTCCAGCAGGTGGCGACAGAACACCAATATATCTCTGCATTTCCAATATAAACACATTTAAGTCGTTCGTTTTCCTGAACTTGTTTCCTCCAAGTTGCCAGAACTTCTGGATATTCCTTTTTGTTGAGCACATATGATTTGGTTATCAGTTGTGAAGAAATAATATCAGGGGCCAATGCAATTTAGTCACCATGCATTTCCCCATATCTGGCGATGTCTGATCTGCTAATTTAGCAACTTTGTAGAATAGATACCATAACCTGAAGTCAGGTGGAGTTGGACCTGCCGAGCCTCAGGTGCGAAGCCCTTACAGCAGGTGGAATACCTGTGTGAGATAAGGCCAAACTCACCTGCACTGCTCTCCGACGTGGGGCAGGTAAAGGATTCCGTGGGCTGAACAGGCCCAATAGGTGACTCTCACCTGAGGGGGGAAAGAACACAAATATGACCCATAAATTTTGGAAACATGTTACAAATTCATGCACAACATTGATTGCCCTCATTGGATCGCTCAAACTGAGATCCTGCAATCATTCTGTTTGGCCACTTGGTGGCACTGTTTGCTGGTTGCACAAAAAAAGTAGACATCGTAAATGTTTTACCTGATCAACCTTTCTCTGACCTGCTAGCCTCCTTACTCAGTTCTGTGAAATAACAGATTTACGAATGCATACAGAGCATATGTGAAATTGAGTTTTTTAAATGTTTTTGATTAAATCACTATTATATCTGGTTTATAACTAAATAGCATGCCATAGTTATACTTTAATAGAGAAGTGATGTGTGGACAGATTGGTCATGATTTTCACTCATTCTCTTCCAGCAAGTGTAGATATATATATACTTAATATGTTTTCCAAAGTGAAATTATCATGTGTCCTTTTATTTCTGATTGTTTTGGTTTTGGTGAAGTTAACAAAATGCGTGAGAATCTGCAGATAAGTGTTGTGTCAGTATCATGTGATATTTCTTTCATAACTCCTGGATCCTCTTTGATTGGCTGCAGTGTTGTTACATGCAGCAGACCTATCCCCATCACAGTGGGTGCTTTATAATTATAGCCATTGTTAAGTGTCTGTCACAATGTGCTGAGTCTTTGGCTCTGTGTATGAAGCTCATACTGTCTGTGTGTGTGTTTGCGTGCGTAGGTATGTGTGTGTGCATGCGTATTTGTATGCGTACTTTTGCATGTGCGGGCGTGTAGGTGTGCGTGTTGCATGCGTTTGTGTGTGTGTGTGTGTGTGTGTGTGTGCACGCGCGTGTATTCTGTGCTCTCTGTACCCTGGTAATAGTATTATAACAGTGTCTCTATAGCACAGATCTTGAGCTTGGCCTTTACAAATAGTGCGTGGGTGAGTGACTGAGTGAGTGAATGTGTGTGAGTGAGTGAGTGAGTGAGTGAGTGAGTGAGAACTGTAAGGGTCATGGTCAAGTGTTAGAGCAAAATGTAAAGCACTGATTGTGAATCTATTAAAGATCTATTCTTAGAAATCAAATGCTAGGGCTTGGGAGTGCGCTCAGCGAAGTGCGTTCCCAGCCTCGCGCCTCAACGCTAGTCTTCGCTCCGTCGGTTACACATCCGCTGCTCACTGAGAGTCCTTGTCTTGGGAAAACAGACGATCGCATTGTGTCGTCCTCTTGCCTCTTCTCCGCTGCTGCCAGCGGCCTGGGGGCTCCACCGTTCTTTCGGTAACACGACTCGGAACGACCGGTTACGTGTACGCGAAACAACAAGCGCTCGCGCATAGCAACAACCCGCAAGTCCGCGACGCCCTGCTGTGCGGAGCAGCAGGGTCGGGCAGTGGCCAGCGTGTCGCCCGTCCGCCAGCGTGACGACGGCTGCAGTTTAACAGCCGAGGCGACCGCAAATTCTGGCCGCGAAGAGCCAGTCATTTGACCTCCCTCTCCCCTGCAGCCCTTCCCCTTGAAATATCCAGTAGGCTAGTGCCAACCCATTGTGTAGTTCTGGCCTTCGATCACTGGCCCCTATTGGACGAGCAACATGTGTGAGATATTTGTACAATAGGCTGTCCTACGAAAGGGGTACGTCAGTATTAGAAACTCGGCATGCGTTCTCTGAGGGGGAGTGATGATATACGGCAAGACCCCTTTAAAACAGACTCAGTGTTTCCTGCCATACAGCGCAATGCCTGCTGTAAAGTTATGGCGGCCAGTTATGTAGCTGCATTATGGCTGTTTTATCCAGAAGCACCCGTTTCATATCGGGACAACCCCAGACTATTGAAAAACCAAACGTGCAGTGCAATTATAAAATTATAATAATAACTATTATTATTATTATTATTATTATTATTAACCATTTATAAAATACATGATCTTTAATGACCACAAACGTTTTTTTTACATCGACTATTTCAATAGAGATACCTGAATAACAGCGTTAGCTTTTGTAAACCAGCCGTGTGTGGGCCTAACGACGGTCATAAAGCAGATCATACCATCTTTTCCATAACACGTAAGTGTTTGCGGGAAAAGTATAGCTTTGTAGCACTCCGTGACACACGTTTGTAAGATGATTACCTGTCCAGTCAGAGGCGCGTCCCGCCTGTGTTACTGGTCCGGGGTATGGATATAGGATGTGCAACTTGGCTGGTCGGGATGGGTGCTCGGCGGTGGGAAGAGTCGATATGCCATCAACGTTATCCGCAGAGGTGACGTCACCGGGCATTTCAGACTCCGCCGACACTGCTAGAGGGGAGTGGAAAGCGAACGACAGAATCGCCGGTTATTATGGCTGCCAAACCGGAGAGGAAGTGATATCTTACCCAGAGGAAAAAGAGGGGGATTTTGACTTGATCAAGAAAACCGACGTGGAGAAGCCGAAACGACACTCGACGAGGGGGTTGAGCGCGTGCGGGCTCTCACGGGACGGTCATCTGCGCCAGGTTTATTATCGTGAGCTTTCACCCCGAAAGCTGCGAAGATGGCGGACCCGGCGGAGTGCACGATTAAAGTGATGTGCCGCTTCAGGCCCCTGAACAATTCTGAAGTGGTGAGAGGGGACAAGTACATCCCCAAATTTCAAGGTGAAGACAACGTTGTTGTAGGGGTAAGTTTGCAATCGGTTAATTTTTTTGCGCCCCTTCTTCTTCAAACGCTTCGCAAGGACTTCCCAGGCTAAGGTAGCTAATACATAGGCAAGGGCATTGCTGCTGTCCACCCTACCTACTGAACTCAATCACTCGCGTGCCCTGTGGTAGCTACCTGTTCCAAAACTAGCACTAACTGATCTGGCTAGTTAGTTTAGCAATCAAGCCAACAACCACTACGGTTAGATGTGTCATAATTAGAATGCAAGTTAATGCAGATAGCGAAGTGATTTGGCTAACTGCCTTTTATATAGCACCAGTCATTTTAGCTGGAACCTGATTTGGGTATAGCATGGACGCAATACGTCCACAATGCTGCAATATAACGCACATCTACAGCTATTTGCTGCGTCTGTGTTTGTGATCCAGCGTGTTAGGTGTTTTCCACAGCTGTTGCCATGCATATGGTATGACACGAAAATATGAATTGTGCACCTCGTACTCTGGTACAGATTTGTAGACTAGCTAATACAAAGTCTTTATAGATAAACAGATTGTTCTTTGCAACATCAGCGTTGATGTCGGTACCACAGATCACATGATGGTCGACTGGATGAAATGTGGCTAGCTAACCAGCTAGCGCAAGCTGGGTGGCTGGTCAGGTTTGTCAGCTGCTCGCTCCGGCCTAGAAAGCTACCGCCTCCCTCTCGTCTCGTATGCAAAACAAAGAGCAGCCGATTTATGGTCAGTAGCTGGCGAATAGCTAGATCTGCGAAAGTGGATTGCCGCACAGTCGTGCCAGTGCATCCGCTCCATGCAAAAAATCATTTGGCAGCGCTTCCTGCTATGATTCACACTGAGTTCAGGTGGAGATATTAACATCGTTGGCCAACTAGCTACGATCCATTTGCACAGCCAACGTTAGGTTGTCCTTTGGAAGGCGTCGTTGAGCATTGACAGGTGTCTTCCAGGTTTCTGTGTACAACGGTGGTGAATTGCGCTCTTTTTACTGTCTTTGCGTTGTTGTGATTTAACAAAACAGCAGAGAAACGCTGACCAGTCTAACGTGGGATAGAACGGCTTGTCGGTCGTATGACATCATTTTGTTCTCCTGCCACGGATACGAAATCTGTCATGAAAATTATGGAACAGCAAGAAATGTGGCTCACCGACCACATGACTGCAGCCTCGCCCCTCATTAAAACATAAGACATGTGGGGATATTTGTCTACGTGCACCTAGATTAAGTTATTACTGGATTTTATTATTTAGTAACGTTATGATTATATACGTATTAATATATAACAATTAAAGCCGCCATGAATGGTTTGAAACGGGAAAACAGGACGAAAGTAAGACTGTCTAACAACCATGTCCTCTTTTTGAGTGTGGGCGTGTCTCAGGACCGAAGTGTCGTTTTTAAATCACTGGGCCTTTGTTTCCTGCTGTGGTTAAAATCATTCCTTTTGAACGAATGCTTTATTTTGTGCATTTTATCTTTTAATTTTTTTACCGGGAAGAATGACGAGACCGCCGTGTAAGTGGCAACCGTTGAGCATCCTCAGTTTAAAAGTTATTTTGAGACTAAAAATAAATACATTTTAATCTCATTGCATCTTATATATAAGCCTAAATGTTAAATTACTCTTTTTGAATCCCTTCACTGGAACCGAGGGGCCAAACCCAAACCATGTAAAACAGCCCCAGGCCATATTCCTCCTCCAGCAGACTTAACAGTTGGCACTGTCCAGACCAGTACAGTTGGCACTATGCATTTGAGCACGCAGCGTTCCTTTGGCATTCTGCCAAACTCGGGTTCGTCCATCAGACTGCCAGATAGCGAGGCGTGATTCATCATTCCAGAGAACACGTTTCCACGGCTCCAGAGTCCAATGGCGGTCTGCTTTATACACCACTCCAGCCGACACCTGGTGTTGCGCATGGTGATCTCAGGCTTGTGTACGGATGCTGGGCCGGGGAAAACCCATTTCATGAAGCTCTTGACGAACAGTTCTTGTGCTGACGTTGTTCCCAGAGGTAGTTTGGAACTCTGTAGTGAGCGTTGCAGCCGAGGACAGATGATTATTACACGCTTCAGCACTCGGTGTTCCCGTTCTGTGAGCTTGTGTGGCCTACCGCTTTGCGGCTGAGCTGTTGTTGCTCCTAGACGTTTCCACTTCACAATAACAGCACTTACAGTTGACTGGGGCAGGGCTAGCAGGTCAGACATTTTACAAACTGACTTGTTGGAAAGGTGGCATCCTATGACAGTGCCACGTTAAAAGTCACTGAGCTCTTCAGTACAACCCCTTCTACTGCCAATGTGTGTTTATGGAGATTGCATGGCTGTGTGCTTGATTTTATGCACCTGTTAGCAATGGGTGTGGCTGAAATAGCTGAAACCTTTAATTATAAAGCGTGTCCACATACTTTTGGAAATGTAGTGTAGCTTGGCATAAATGTTATTTCATACACAATTATATTTTGGGACGTTTTACCTCAGCCACACTGAATGTGGTTGGGAAGTCTTATTTTTATGTATATATTTTTTTGCTTTATGTTAGAGTATCATACTTGGACTGCTGTTCAGATTTCTAGCTGAAAAGTGAAGTGACATTTTTCCCTGAATACCAGGGTCTGGTGTGGGAGTTGTCATGACCGCAGTAAGGTTGGCAGTGACGTTAGCCTAGCTCGTGAAACGTCCTGTTTTTTTCTCCTCTGAGGCTAACAAAGCACGACTTTGCTTAGGTGGATGGCCCAAAACGTGGGTGTGCCCTGTGGATTAGTCTAACACCTCCCTTTATTAGACTTTACCAGCAGGAACTTGTCTTGAAATGTTTTTTTTGTTAAATTTTTTTTAAGGTTTTGATTTTTTTGTATTAGAACAAAAACACGCAGGATTGAATTTCTGTCAGCTCAGTTGACAGGGGGTTTATGCTAAATGGTCTGTAATCTCCTAGCATGTACTTTCATGCGCCATTAAGACCAGTGACATTCCTGGGGTGTTCTTTTCATTCTCGTGTGCACAGGAGGCTGGTGTGATTCCTTAATGATAGGCTGTAGTTTAGGTCTGTGTGTTGCTTTATCCCTCACCAAAGCACACCACCAAATTCACCGTAAAAAAAAGAATCCCTCCTACACCTGAAAATAAACTTTACCTTTTATTGAGTTCTCTTTTTTCAGTATTGGGCATGAAATGACCTTACGGCCGTGTTTATTCATTGCAAACCCACATCGCCTCGTTTGTGTTCCTGCCAGAGGTGAAGATGTGGGCTGAAAGGTCTCTGCTGAAATTGTAGTTTCTGAAATGGGTGGCCATTTTGTTTTAGGCGGGGGGGGGGCAACGTGAATTGGTGTAAAGCCTAACCGTGCATCACTCGAAACGTCAGCGGACAGTTCTGTAATAGCTGCAGTTGAGTGTTTTCTCGCCTTCTCTCTCCACCTCTAATGAAGTCTAACGCCAGCTCTCCATTTTGATCGTCTCCTTTGTTGTTACCTTGGCTTGGCTGGGAATCGGTGATGCCGAGGAATTTGGGCTGGAGGGCACGAGCATTGTCTCGCACCCTCAACCGTTTCATGCAGAGATATGGGTGTGGCCCTGTAGCCATGACAACATAACCACCTCTGCATAGATCATGCTCCTTCATGGATTTTTCTGCCCGTTTGCTGAATCGATGCGTCGTTGCAGCTGCGATTGGTTTGGAATTAGGCCCGTTCGTGTCCAGTGTTGAGTCAACTTTTGTGCAGCTTCATTTCATCCAGAATGCGGCGTGCATATTTTCACGTTCATTTGTGTGTCTGCTATTAACTGCGCGTACGCCGAAAATCAGACGAATTGAGAACGGCGTACTGCGAACGAGCAGTTGGAACAGAACGGGGATCGAGTTGCAGGGTTTTTCAATTGCATCTTACAGCCTGAAGAGTAGCACTCAATCTTAAATAGATGGAAATTGATTATATATTGTTTAAATGGTTCGTATTACATTACGTTATATTACATTACAGGCGTTTAGCAGACGCTCTTATCCAGAGCGACTTACACAGCATTCTACACGGCATTTACACTGCATCCATTCATACAGCCGGATATACACTGAAGTTAAGTATCTTGCTCAAGGGTACAACGGCAGGGCCCTACCCAAGAATCAAACTTGTGACCTTCAGGTTACAAGACGAGCTCCTTGCCCATTATACTGCACTGCCTCCTCCCTCACAGTATGCAGCTTTAACTGCAGGGGAAGTGTTCTGTGAGGCGTTACGGCTGCCTCGTGAGGTTTCAGACTCCCTGAAAGAGAGCGCCGCAGTTCTCTCGGCGTTAAAAGGCCTCTTGGACGGCTGCCATGTTTGTTTGGGGCGCGGCTGCCATGTTTGTTTGGGGCGCGTCCGCCGCGGCGGACTCCCACGCCACCCGGATGATCGGTCCGTGTTTGCGCTCGACGCCGAACGCTTCGCGCTGAATGGCTCGGGGATGTGGTGCAGTTCTGGGCGGTTCCGCAACCTGCAAGTGTCCTGACACACCTACTACGCTTGCATGAGACATCATGAAGCGCTTATACGCTATTAGGCAGTCACTACATAGATGGGGACGCTTTATCCCAAAGCGACGCACAGGAAGTGCACGGTGCTCTCTCTTGCTTGTGTGGCGCACGTAAGGTTTTGTACAGGCCAGATTTTCAGTCGTTTACTTGAAACAATCGAGCTGCTTCTGCGCATGGTTTTATTTTGGCTGGCTGCTTGATTAGAGGGGCGTTAGTGTCCCGTTAATGGACTAGGCGGACCCACCCCCCCGCCCCATTGAAACAAATGGAGGAAATGCCGCTGATTGGTTGAGCTGATAGCGCCTGTGTTGCTGATCGGGCGGGGACGGGTCTCTTCCCGAATTCAAAATGACGGTGGTTTTAATTGGGGCTCCTCTGCAGCCCCGTCAGTCTGGCGAGCCGTGCGGCGGAGAAACCTCCCAGCGCGTTTACCGCTATTACGGAACTGTCCCGCGACGTCCAGAGTGCTGTACAGGCTACGCTTTATGCTCCTAATTCGCAGGTCTGCAGAGAAAAGGGATCGGCTGGCGCCGTGGTTCCCAGTTCCGTACCGGCAGATCTAGCATCCTGCAGGTTTTCACTCCGACCCTAACAGAGCACACCTCATTCAACAGCTAGAGCAGGGCTGCCCAACCCTTTTCCTGGAGCTCTACAGTCCTGCAGGTTTTCACTCCGACCCTAACAGAGCACACCTCATTCAGCAGCTAGAGCAGGGCTGCCCAACCCTGCTCCTGGAGATCTACAGTCCTGCAGGTTTTCACTCCGACCCTAACAGAGCACACCTCGTTCGACAGCTAGAGCAGGGCTGCCCAACCCTGTTCCTGCAGATCTAGCATCCTGCAGGTTTTCACTCCGACCCTAACAGAGCTACACCTCGTTCAGAAGCTAGAGCAGGGTTGCCCAACCCTGCTCCTGGAGATCTACCGTCCTGCAGGTTTTCACTCCGACCCTAACAGAGCACACCTCGTTCACCAGCTAGAGCACGGCTGCCCAACCCTGTTCCTGGAGATCTACCGTCCTGCAGGTCTTCACTCCAACCCTAACAGAGCACACCTCGTTCGACAGCTAGAGCAGGGCTGCCCAACCCTGTTCCTGGAGCTCTACCCTCCTGTAGGTTTTCACTCCAGCCCGAATTTGGCACACCTGATTCTACTAGTTAGCAGCTCAACAAGATCTGTAGCTGTTGAAGGAGGTGCACAGTGTTGGAATCGGAGTGAAAACCGACAGGACGTAGACGTAGGACATAGATATTCAGGAACAGGTTTGATGACTTTCTCGGTTGAACCAAGCCAGTGTTTCAGAGATCAGAGAAAGATGGCACCTGAGGTTTAGAGACGTGACAGTTGCAGTTTATGGTTTATGGCTTTCTTAACCAACCTGCCCGAGGGTTTGCATTTTATTTAGGGTTTGTCCTTAGGGTAAGGCTTTTTACCGGATGCAATTTATGAAATCTTCAATCATTTTTAAGACCTGCACTGGGGAAAACAAAGAAAATGTTTCAGTCAGCAAATTTGGGGAGAAAAAGGTCTGTTCAGCATTACAATTCCCAGAGAACAGAGAATCTCACTGTTCGTAGAGGAACGCACCTCTGAGACAGGAGATCGTAAAGTCCGTAAAGCAGACCGTGTATCGCACTGAACACCACGTGCGAACGCACAATGTCGTAATCTCCACGGCCTGTAAACTGTGGTCTCTGTACAGTTCTCCTTTAGATTCAAAACCTTCAGTGCTAGAAGATGAAATGCTTTTAAGACACACCCCCTCAGCCCCCATAAGGAAAATGTTCCATTTATATTATAATTATATTCTGCTGCAGTTGCACTGTTGCACTGCATTGAATTTCATGGTTTTCTGGAGATTGCTCCAGTTTGGAGATGGAACGTAACTTGAGCTCAGTTGGATGTGTCGAGCGTCCCCCAAGCTGCTGGCCCACCAATCAGAGATTTGGTCCCCAACTGGAGGTTTGGGATCCACTGGGCTAGTCAACCACAAGGTGCGGTGGAGGTTGTGGTTCTCTACGAACACACAATCTGTTTAGAGGTTTGGGAAGTGCCATACCCCCTCCCCTCTCCCCACCCCCTTTTAGTGGCATATACGCAAGTGTAGCCCAGTCTCCAATGCAGATGCGCTTACAGGAAAAAGTATGGGTGGGGGTGGGGGGTGTTTCTTGGCACATAATGTGCTGGCAGGCTTAGAAATGGAGCAGTTACGGCAGTTGGTCAGAAAGGCAGGCCTGACGATAGAATTATTCATGTGCCTCCATTATGGCTCCTGCCGCACACACACAGAATGGAGTTCTCTAATGTAGAATTATTCATGTGCCTCCATTATGGCTCCTGTTGCTCACACACTGAATGGAGTTCTCTAATGTAGAATTATTCATGTGCCGCCATTATGGCTCCTGTTGCTCACACACAGAAAGAATTTCTCTAATGTAGAATTATTCATGTGCCGCCATTATGGCTCCTGTTGCTCACACACAGAAAGGATTTCTCTAATGTAGAATTATTCATGTGCCGCCATTATGGCTCCTGTTGCTCACACACTGAATGGAGTTCTCTAATGTAGAATTATTCATGTGCCGCCATTATGGCTCCTGTTGCTCACACACTTAATGGAGTTCTCTAATGTAGAATTATTCATGTGCCTCCATCACGGCTCCTGTTGCTCACACATAGAATGGAGTTCTCTAATGTAGAATTATTCATGTGCCGCCATTATGGCTCCTGTTGCTCACACACTGAATGGAGTTCTCTAATGTAGAATTATTCATGTCCCGCCATTATCGCTCCTGTTGCTCACACTCTGAATGGAGTTCTCTAATGTAGAATTATTCATGTGCCTCCATCACGGCTCCTGTTGCTCACACACTGAATGGAGTTCTCTAATGTAGAATTATTCATGTCCTGCCATTATGGCTCCTGTTGCTCACACACTGAATGGAGTTCTCTAATGTAGAATTATTCATGTGCCGCCATTATGGCTCCTGTTGCTCACACACTGAATGGAGTTCTCTAATGTAGAATTATTCATGTGCCACCATTATGGCTCCTGTTGCTCACACACTGAATGGAGTTCTCTAATGTAGAATTATTCATGTGCCGCCATTATGGCTCCTGTTGCTCACACACTGAATGGAGTTCTCTAATGTAGAATTATTCATGTGCCGCCATTATGGCTCCTGTTGCTCACACACTGAATGGAGTTCTCTAATGTAGATTTATTCATGTGCCACCATTATGGCTCCTGTTGCTCACACACTGAATGGAGTTCTCTAATGTAGAATTATTCATGTGCCGCCATTACGGCTCCTGTTGCTCACACACTGAATGGAGTTCTCTAATGTAGAATTATTCATGTGCCGCCATTATGGCTCCTGTTGCTCACACACTGAATGGAGTTCTCTAATGTAGAATTATTCATGTGCCTCCATTATGGCTTCTGCCGCTCACACACTTAATGGAGTTCTCTAATGTAGAATTATTCATGTGCCTCCATTACGGCTCCTGTCACTCACACACTGAATTGAGTTCTCTAATGTAGAATTATTCATGTGCCTCCATTATGGCTCCTGTCACTCACACACAGAAAGGATTTCCCTCACAAAACGGCCTCCATTTCCATAACTGTAGCTGCTCTTTTTTTTGTTGTCACTTTTGAATTTCGTCCTCTAAATGAAAACCATGTTCACACACACACACGCACACACACAGAAAGCTCTGACTCACATTTTGGATATTCATGCTTCATGTTAAGCAGATAGGGGTTTTTACCTCAAGCTGTGCTATAAAAACCTCTTACTGAAACCACTGTAAGTGGTGCCAGCCTGACCATGTTTTGAACCACTTGGGTTTGGCCTGTATTATCCAAATCAATAGAAGGAGATGATCATTAATATTTTGTGCTGAGAACCGCAATCAGGAGATTATGTAGCCCAGACAGATAACAGTGTTTACTGTCAGGGAGCAGTAGTGAAATTAACATTTTTACAGTGTTTTTTATTTTATTTTATTTTTTTTTTTTTAACACTGGTGGGTACGTGAAGTCATTCAGGTCAGGTAGCCCATTTTGCATAAGGGTACAACAGCAGTACCCCACCTAGGAATCCCACCTGTGATCTGAGAGACAGCGTACTCGCTGTGGGACGCTGCGGCTTGTGCCCGACGCACACACGAGCAGCGAAGTGAAAACAGAGCCCTGGAGATGGAGGGATAAGGCCTCGGTGCTGTTTGTGGAATTTGCCCCTGAAAGGCGTTTAATAATCAGCGGTGGTGCTTTCCCTGCAGCGGCCCGTTTCTGAGAGAGCGTCACGTCAGCGGGCGAAATAAAGGCTGACATTGAGTCCCTGTGATATTTTAGATCCCCTCCCCCTCCCCCCCCCTTACCCTCTGTTTCTTTATTTATTTTTTTTAAATAGCGTATTTATGGGTCATGTGCTTGTTTGTGGGGCGCATCAGCTGAGGCACCTTGCGGTCGTAGCCGTCACGTTGAACCCTGGGTCCGTTTCACGGGAGCGTTGGGTGTGTATTTAGAACCCCACCGCTGGGGGTGACCCTCCAAACACCATCAGCACTTTGAAGCGTGTCTGTAGTTAAGGTGATAAGCTGAGTAAATGCCAGGAGCCGCTCAAAATAGTCTGAACATTATGAGCCGTTTGCACGTGATGTCACTGCCCTGGCCCTCCGCCGCCGTCTGGCGATGGCCTGGCCGGATCTCGATGAGATTCATCCTGGCTGGTGTTCTGGCTGTAGTTATGGTGTGTGTCTTATACCTTTCTATACCCTTCTTTACCCTTTTTACCCTTCTATACAAATGTGTTTTTAGCTGTTGTGAGCTTTTGTCTGCTGGTTGCCTTCCTGGTCATGAGTACAGGATCCATTTTTTTTTGTTGATATTTGTTGTTCTTTTAATCATTTGAAAAAAAACATTTTTATAGGCCTCTGTGTTTCTGCAGACCTTTACAAATGAACTGAAGTTAAATGTTGGCCTTGTAGCTGGCTGTCAATATCTGTGAGATTTAAACAGAGATTTTGAAAGAAGAAATTGGCCCCTAGCATTGGACCAGGCTATACGATCTGCACCGGGGTCTGAAATGTTTCTGGGATCTGAAATCCTGAATGTAGGCCTAATTGCTTTAGCCAAAGAAAAATCATAGAACAAATGTAAGTGGTTATAGAATAAATAAAGCTGAATGGTCATCACAGATTTGGCTGATTGGGGGCTTAGCAGATACAGTTCCAGCAGTTAACCAGTAATTTCCAATTGCCCCGGAGGTCTGTGATTTGAGTTAACAGGGGTCTAATATCTGAAATTTATGAAGCTGAAATTGAATCCCACAGAATGGGAGCCAGTAGGACACTGTTGCTGATGGGAAACTTGATTAAAATGGTGCCTCTCCTAATGGAGAATGAGCCATTGTGACATCACTTGACTGATTCACCAATAGGATGATTCTACAGTTTTTTTGTTTTTTTTTAAACAGTCACCCTCTGTGTCTTGATTGGTGCCTGAAGCTGTCATTCATTTTCAAAGTCTACTGCCCACGTCTGGAGCATGTTTGCTGACAGAATGCTGACTCAGTCTGTGCTACGTGGTTGTAGTCTGACACTCGTATGCCTGTATGAAGCCTTTGTTATTCAGGCTGTTTGTCGTCTTCTCTTATGAACGCTGGTATTCATGTGCAGGCGCTTATCTAGAGTGACTTACACAGCCTCTTGTGTGTGAGCATGTGCATAGCGCCCAGTTCCATTGTTGTTAAATGTCCTTTGCCCGCAAAAAAACAGTTTTGTTTCTTTAATAGTCCGAGCTGCTATTACTTCACTGTTTCCCATCAGGCTTAAGCGCACACTGTGTAATGGCAGTCAGTGGAGATGGTGGCACAGATGTGCGTATGGCTGACAGCAATAATTCAAAATGTGATGTGATTATCCTTATTATATAATTATTATAACATCGTAAACATTATTATAATAATAAAATAATTTAAAAAATGAAGCCCTGTAAACGTTTTGATTAAGTTCCAGTAAACCTGTTTATTGTGGGTTTATACGGGAACGCCTGTGGTAAATTGCTGATCTTGCGGATATTAATTTGCAGAGCGAGCTTCTGCTTTGTTATGGGAATATTCTGTAATATTTCAGCGCTGTCCCGTTCTGTCTGGGACGTGTTGAGCGCTCGGGGACAGTAGGTGGATGAAGCTCAAGGTGCGGGTGATTCTGCTACAGGGCCAAGTACAATGCTCACAAGTGCCCGTGATCTGCTCACGACCAACTGACTCACAACACCACACACACCCCACACACCACACACACACACCGATCACACACACGCGGACTGCTCACACACACCCCACACGCACGCACACACACCAACCTGATCTCACACACACACACACGCACACAACACACACACTGCACACGTGATCTCCAACACAGCACCACACACACACACACACACACAAACCGTGACCACACACACCACCGCACAAACACACACACATGCCACACACACACACACACCGTACCACCACACACACGACCCACACACCACACACACACACAACACACACACACACACACACCGTGATCTCACACACACACACACACGCATACACACATGCACACACACACACACATGCACACAACACTCACACACACCACACACACACACACACACACACACACACACACACACACGCGCGCGCGCGCGCGGGTGTCACGCGGTTGCTGTGATCAGTAGCTTCGCTGGGCGGCGGCTCCCTGTCTTATGACCGCCAGCCGGGTCAGGTGACACTGCAGAGACTGGGCTGTTGGCTCAGAGCCTGTGGTGGGGGGGGGGGGGTCTAGGAGGAGGGCGGGGGTGACGACCCACACTGTTCTGGGGTCAGTTCTGGGACCGCTCCCCTTTCTGCAGCTCAGATCAGAGTGTATTTGTGTTTCCTCTAAGCAGCCCCAAGGCTAAAAGCAGTGAGGAAGAACTGCCATGGTGGCTTATGGGAAGAGACGCGGGTCTGTATTCTGCTGGAAGAACCAGCGGATCTGAAAGGCCCACAGTGTGTGTGTGTGTGTGTGCGCGTGCGTGCGTGTCCGTGTGTGTGTGTGTGCGTTTGAGTGTGTGTGCATGTCTGTATGCGTGTGTGTGTGTGTGCGTTTGAGTGTGTGTGTGTGTGTGCATGCGTGTCCGTGTCTGTGTGTGTGAGATCACGGTGTGTTTGTGTGTGTGTGTGCATGGGGTGGTGGTAAGAGGAAATGGGCTGGTGTTACTGTAACCTCAGACCCATAGGAAAGTCTGTAATTTTTCCAGCTCCTGCTGGGGGGGGGGGGGGGGAAGCAGAGTCTGCAGGGTTCAGGTGTGTTTTGGCACTCAGGTGCCAAAGTCACTGATTGGCTAAAGAGCCAAACAGCGTGTCTCTTGTCTCCAAGGCCTGACTGGCTGAAAGGAAAACCAAAAAAAAACTGCAGACACTGCCCCCTCCAGGACTGGAGTTAAACCTGCAGACACTGCGGCCCTCCAGGATGCTATACAGTTAAACTTTATTTGGTTTGATTAGACAGCAGAGTGTTTGAGCTGTGTGAACTTCATGAACACGTCTTCGTCAGAGGGATGTCTTGTGATGAGAGACTTAAGCTTGGTGAAACCTTGGAACAGTTGAGCTAGGATACGCTATCGATTACTGAACAGATTCTAACCAACCATCGTGTCTCCCTTTGGAGAGCAAACTCCCCTGATTTATTCAAACGGTTCCACGATTAGCTGCTCATAGTAGCCCCGCCCCTTAACGGGGGGTTCACTCTGCACTCCCATTGGTTGCCTTGCCCGCCACTCAGACTCAGACGTTCTCTGTGCTTGTCTCCTGCAGGGCAAGCCCTACATGTTTGACCGAGTGTTCCAGTCCAACACGTCCCAGGAGCAAGTGTACAACGCCTGTGCCCGACAGATCGTCAAAGGTACGGTGAGATCGGTACGGCCGGACGGTTTCCCCGCGGTCGGTACGGCCGGACGGTTTCCCCGCGGTCGGTACAACTGGACGGTTTCCTCATGGTCGGTGCAGCTGGACGGTTTCCCCACTTTGGATCAGTTCCAGACATGGGCCAAATACCTATTTCTTTTGGATTCAAATACTTTTCTGCGCTTTACTGATCTTGTCTGATCTGTTGGAACCAATGAAATACTCTCAAGAAGTGCAAACCCCGCCTTCTGGGTCATATTGGCAGGCTCAGTTACACCAGGCAAGACCAATAGAGCGCAGAAAAGTATCTGAATCCAAAACAAATGCATATTTGACCCAGGTCTGATCAGTTCCTATCCTGCTGAGGGCCTCCACAGTGCATCTGAGGTGGCTGGGAGGCAAGGGGGGGGGGGGGGGGGGCTGTTCCCTTGCCTAACACACACACGTGTCTTTATTTCACACAGATGTGCTCGAGGGCTATAATGGAACGATCTTCGCCTACGGACAGACGTCCTCTGGCAAAACGCACACAATGGAGGTAGGGCTTGTCTTTAACGCACCCTGCGGCCTTCTCTGTACGTCTGCAAATGGCTGACCTGTCTCATTATGTGTGGCTACGGCAACCATTCAAAATGGCCGTTCTTCTGATGAATGTGTTATTGAATTAATAAATGAAATGAACAGGATCTTGTGACACTGACATGTCCTGTATTCTCATATTATTGGTTTGATGGCCGATCATTGTAAAGTGCTGGTAAAGACCTTGTTGATCTGGATTGCCTTCTGTGAATTAGATTTTTTTTTTTTTAAAGGGTAACCTCCACGACACAGATGCAATGGGGATCATCCCGAGAATAGTCCAGGACATTTTTAACTATATTTATTCCATGGATGAGAACCTGGAGTTTCATATCAAGGTGTGTACACTTCTGGTGTTAGGAGGTGGTGTGTGTGTTTGTGAGAGTGTGTGTGTGTGTGTGAGAGAGAGAGAGAGTGTGTGAGTCTGTGTTGCTGTATGGTTCTATATAATGAGAGAAATTATTATTCTTTTTTACAAACAGGTTTCATATTTTGAAATTTACCTGGACAAAATTAGGGACCTTTTGGATGGTAAGTAAAATAAAACACAAATATCTTTATATCAAGTGTGATCCCTATACTGTTGAATGCCATTCAGCACAGGGAAGTACTGTGCTGTACATGGGTGGTGTATATAGTAGTAATGTTTTGTATTTTTTTAATAGTCCGATCTTGATGCTTTAAGTAAAGGAATTTGTTGTTTTTCAGTGAAGTGCTAAACGCTGCCCATGTCTGTTAAATGTCTGGTTTTGGCAACACACAGCATGTGACTCCTTTCATTTCCAGTGTCAAAGACGAACCTCTCAGTGCACGAAGACAAGAACAGAGTCCCATACGTGAAGGTGAGTCATCACACAGGCTCCGCCCCCCACCTCCCAATGCCGCCATGGTGACAAATATGCAAATTCATGCAAATGAGAACATTGGCAAGTGCAGTGAGGAGATTTAGCGCCCAACCAGTGCGTCCGTTCAGCCTTCGATTTAAGAACATTTGGTCCCTGTTTGCTCTGAGCCTACGACCCACTTAAAGAGTTAACTTGTGTACTGTGACACATCCGTGGTGCACCTGTCACTGATCCAGGTAGTGCTGCTCCCACACAGGGAGCTCCCAGAGGGTCTGGAGAGATATCTCAACATCCGTGTGAGCTCAGGCCCAGTGTTAAACTGTCACTCAGTTCATATTGACAGATCAAACAGGAAGAGTGGGCAGCAGTGTAGTATAATGGCTAAGGGAACGGGTTTGGTAGCCTTAAGGTCGCAGGTTTGATTCCCAGATAGGACACCAGGTACTTAACCTGCATTGCTTCAGTAAAAAATCCAGCTGTATAAATGGATGCAGTGTAAATGCTGTGTAAAAGTTGTATAAGTCGCTCTGGATAAGAGCGTCTGCTAAATGCCTGCAATGTAACGTGATGTAATGTTCTGTGGTCCGAGTCGTCTCTGTAGTCCCGTAGAAGTGCTTCTCAGGTTGAGCGTTGAGGGACACGCCCAGCTGTGTTTTCTCTGACACGGCTGGGTTTCTGTTTGGTCTGTCTCTGACACGGCTGGGTTTCTGTTTGGTCTGTCTCTGACACGGCTGGGTTTCTGTTTGGTCTGTCCCTGACACGGTCAGGGTTTCTGTCTGGTTTGTCTCTCACACGGTCGGGGTTCTGTCTGGTTGCTCTACCGGCGGTTCTGTCTGGTTTGTCTCTCACACGGTCGGGGTTCTGTCTGGTTTGTCTCTGACACGGTCAGGGTTTCTGTCTGGTCTGTCTCTGACACGGCTGGGGTTCTGTCTGGTTTGTCTCTGACACGGTCGGGGTTCTGTCTGGTTTGTCTCTGACACGGTCGGGGTTCTGTCTGGTTTGTCTCTGACACGGTCGGGGTTCTGTCTGGTTTGTCTCTGACACGGTCGGGGTTCTGTCTGGTTTGTCTCTGACACGGTCGGGGTTCTGTCTGGTTTGTCTCTGACACGGCTGGGTTTCTGTTTGGTTTGTCTCTGACACGGCTGGGTTTCTGTCTGGTTTGTCTCTGACACGGCTGGGGTTCTGTTTGGTTTGTCTCTGACCCGGTCGGGGTTCTGTCTGGTTTGTCTCTGACACGGCTGGGTTTCTGTCTGGTTTGTCTCTGACACGGCTGGGTTTCTGTTTGGTTTGTCTCTGACACCGTCGTCGGTCTGTCTCTGGGCTGGGTTTGTCTCTGACACGGTCGGGGTTCTGTCTGGTTTGTCTCTGACACGGTCGGGGTTCTGTTTGGTTTGTCTCTGACACGGTCGGGGTTCTGTCTGGTTTGTCTCTGACACGGTCGGGGTTCTGTCTGGTTTGTCTCTGACACGGTCGGGGTTCTGTCTGGTTTGTCTCTGACACGGTCGGGGTTCTGTCTGGTTTGTCTCTGACATCGGTTCTCGGGGTCTCTGAAGTCGGTTGTTTTCTGCACGCGCGCGTGTCTTCGCTCCTCCCGCAGGTGCACCAGCGCTCGCTGCAGTCCGGAGGAGGTCATGGACACCATCGACGAGGGAAAATCGAACCGCCACGTCGCCGTGACAAGTAAGCTCCCCCTCATGCCTCCCCCCGCCCTCACCCTCACCCCACCCCGCCCCACCGCTGAGCCACTCGAGCGTCTGACTCCTCTTTCAGCACACAGCTCATCATCTTCAGCCCTGACAAACTGCAGGCCCGTTCAATTACACGCCCTATAGGGCCCATCACCGTGACCTCATTTCCTTTTTCATGATGTCATTGGTTTCCCCCCCTTGGCCCTGCGTAGGGTTGTTCAGTGATTTACTCTGGTCTGGTTTAAGGCATGACCTAATCGCCTTGTTCAGAACAAATTATGTCACTGGAAAGTAACCACAATTCTGACAGTCTGTGTCTCATACATATATTTCTTTCTTTTATTGGAATTATTTGGGCTGTACTTATTTGACCTTTTTCTCTGAACATTGACTAAATTTGTAGCATCGTACATTTACGGTTCTTTTGGAATCTAAATTCAATGAATGTTTCATATTAAACCATTAAAAGCCATCCCCTGTTTTATAAAAAAACTTTTAGAGGTCATTGTTTGCTTTATTATAGACTGTTAGGACCTTTCTGTTATCCCAGGGGATGTTAATGTTGTTCTGGTGGCTGATCTGGCTGATTCATCCTCATTAACGGGCCCTGCTGAAGTCCAGAAGCATATTACTGAGGGCCAGACTTCCTGCCTGACGATAACCTCTCTGTTCTCTCTATCTCTGTCTCTCTCTCTCTCCCTCCCTCCCTCTCTCACTCCCACCTCCCTCTCTCTCTCCCTCCCTCCCTCTCTCTCCCATGCTCTCTCTCCCTCACTCTCTCTCTCATTCTCTCCCTCTCTCTCTCTCCCCACCTCCCTCTCTCTCTCATTCTCTCCCTCTCTCTCTCTCCCTCACCCTCTCGCTCCATCCCCCCCCCCCCCTCTCTCTCTCCCTCCCTCCCTCCCTCCCTCCCCCTCTCTCTGGCAGATATGAACGAGCACAGCTCCCGGAGTCACAGTATCTTCCTCATTAACGTGAAGCAGGAGAACACTCAGACAGAGCAGAAGCTGAGTGGGAAGCTCTTCCTGGTGGATCTGGCTGGGAGCGAAAAGGTACAGAGCGTACCGAGAGCTGAAAGTGCTCAAACTGTGTACAGTCACTGTCCGACTGTACCCAGAGCCCATGTCACTCAAACTAGGCACAGTCACTGTCCGACTGTACCCAGAGCCCATGTCACTCAAACTAGGCACAGTCACTGTCCGACTGTACCCAGAGCCCATGTCACTCAAACTAGGCACAGTCACTGTCCGACTGTACCCAGAGCCCATGTCACTCAAACTAGGCACAGTCACTGTCCGACTGTACCCAGAGCCCATGTCACTCAAACTAGGCACAGTCACTGTCCGACTGTACCCAGAGCCCGTGTCACTCAAACTAGGCACAGTCACTGTCGGACTGTACCCAGAGCCCGTGTCACTCAAACTAGGCACAGTCACTGTCGGACTGTACCCAGAGCCCATGTCACTCAAACTAGGCACAGTCACTGTCCGACTGTACCCAGAGCCCATGGTACTCAAACTGTGTACAGTCACTGTCCGACTGTACCCAGAGCCCATGTCACTCAAACTGTGTACAGTCACTGTCCGACTGTACCCAGAGCCCATGTCACTCAAACTGTGTACAGTCACTGTCCAACTGTACCCAGAGCCCATGTCACTCAAACTAGGCACAGTCGCTGTCCGACTGTACCCAGAGCCCACGTCACTCAAACTAGGCACAGTCACTGTCCGACTGTACCCAGAGCCCATGTCACTCAAACTAGGCACAGTCACTGTCCGACTGTACCCAGAGCCCATGTCACTCAAACTAGGCGCAGTCACTGTCCGACTGTACCCAGAGCCCATGTCACTCAAACTAGGCACAGTCACTGTCCGACTGTACCCAGAGCCCATGTCACTCAAACTAGGCACAGTCACTGTCCGACTGTACCCAGAGCCCACGTCACTCAAACTAGGCACAGTCACTGTCCGACTGTACCCAGAGCCCATGTCACTCAAACTGTGTACAGTCACTGTCCGACTGTACCCAGAGCCCATGTCACTCAAACTAGGCACAGTCACTGTCCGACTGTACCCAGAGCCCATGTCACTCAAACTAGGCACAGTCACTGTCCGACTGTACCCAGAGCCCATGTCACTCAAACTGTGTACAGTCACTGTCCGACTGTACCCAGAGTCCATGTCACTCAAACTGTGTACAGTCACTGTCCGACTGTACCCAGAGCCCATGTCACTCAAACTAGGCACAGTCACTGTCCGACTGTACCCAGAGCCCATGTCACTCAAACTAGGCACAGTCACTGTCCAACTGTACCCAGAGCCCATGTCACTCAAACTAGGCACAGTCACTGTCCGACTGTACAGAGGTCATATCTCTCAAACTAGGTACAGCAACTGTCCGACTGTACCCAGAGCCCATGTCACTCAAACTAGGCACAGTCGCTGTCCGACTGTACCCAGAGCCCATGTCACTCAAACTAGGCACAGTCACTGTCCAACTGTACCCAGAGCCCATGTCACTCAAACTAGGTACAACCACTGTCCGACTGTACAGAGCTCATATCTCTCAAACTAGGTACAGGTGCACGTGCTTTTCAGCTGTATCAAGAGCTAAGATCACTAAAACTACGTACCGGTACAGGCGCTCTCTGACTGTACAGAGCTCATGTCACTCAAACTAGGTACAGCAACTGTCCGACTGTACCAAGAGCTCAGATGACTCAAACTGGGTACAGGTACAGGAACCCTCCGACTGTACTGGGAGCTCATGTCACTCAAACTAGGTACAGGTACAGGTGCTCTCTGACTGTACCGAACGCTCATGTCAATCAAACTAGGTACAGGCACTGTCCGACTGTACCCAGAGCTCATGTCACTCAAACAAGGTACAGTTAGAGTCATTGTGAGACTGTACAGCGTTCAGATCACTCAACCTATGGCATTGCAATGCCCTTTCACATGGGTGAACCTGGAGAACATTAATGTTCCCTTACCTGTGCTGAGGGTGTAGGCCTGAGTGTGAGGTGTGTGTGTGTGTGTGTCTCTGCAGGTGAGTAAAACCGGAGCGGAGGGGGCAGTCCTGGACGAGGCCAAGAACATCAACAAGTCGCTCTCATCCCTGGGAAACGTCATCTCCGCCCTGGCAGAAGGCTCTGTGAGTACACTGCTGTGTATGGGTGTGTGTCTGTGTGTGTGTGTGTGGGTGGGTGTGTGTCTGTGTGTCTGTGTGTGTGTGTGTGTGTGTGTGTGTGTACGTGTGTGAGAGCGAGCGCGTATGAGTGCTTGTGCGTGTGTGAGTGTGGGTGAGTGCGAGTGTGCGGGTGTGTGAGTGTGTGAGTGTGCGTGAGTGTGTGAGTGTGGGTGAGTGCGAGTGTGCGTGTGTGCGTGTGTGAGAGGGAGCGCGTATGAGTGCTTGTGCGTGTGTGAGTGTGGGTGAGTGCGAGTGTGCGTGTGTGAGTGTGGGTGTGTGTGTGCTGGTGTGTGAGTGTGTGTGTGTGTGTGAGCGTGTGCGTGTGTGAGTGTGGGTGAGTGCGAGTGTGCTGGTGTGTGTGTGTGTGAGCGTGTGCGTGTGTGAGTGTGGGTGAGTGCGAGTGTGCGGGTGTGTGTGTCTGTGTGTCTGTGTGTCTGTGTGTCGGTGCGTGTGAGTGTGTGCGTGTGAGTGTATGTGTGTGTGTGTGTGTGTGTATGTGTCTGTGCATGTGTGTGAGTGTGTGTCAGTGAGTGTATGTGTGTTTGTGTGTGAGAGCGAGTGAGTATGAGTGCTTGTGCTTGTGTGAGTGTGGGTGAGTGCGTGTGCGTGTGTGAGTGTGGGTGAGTGCGAGTGTGCGGGTGTGTGAGTGTAATGCCCCCACCTCATTAATAATCCCTCTCTCTCAGACATATGTCCCGTACAGAGACAGTAAGATGACCAGGATCCTGCAGGACTCCCTGGGGGGCAACTGCAGGACCACCATCGTCATCTGCTGCTCCCCCTCCTCCTACAACGAGGCGGAGACCAAGACCACCCTGATGTTCGGCCAGAGGTGAGACCAGGTCCCCAAACCGCTCACCACACACACTGAACGTACATGACCAGGTCCCCAAACCACTCACCACACATACTGAACGTACATGACCAGGTCCCCAAACCACTCACCACGCATACTGAACGTACAGTACTACTGTAGCCTGTCAAGCTAAATCAAAAGGGCCTGGTTATCAAATGGAAGGCATGTTTCGTTTCAGTAATGCAGGATTTTTTTGTAGTTTTTTTTTTTTGTTTGTTTGTGATGTCACAAAGGTTATTCTTAATGTTTGTGACGTTACAAATTAAATACGTACTTATTGTAACATCACGTCATACTTACTGTAACATCACAAAAACAGTATTGATTTGTATGACATCACAAACAGAAATGTCTGGTGTTTGTGATGTCACAAGTGTAATGTTGAGGTGTGCAGTGCCGTGAAGGAAGCGGTTGGGGTTTATGACATCACAAGTGAGATTTCGGGTGTCTGCGACATCACATGTGACACCCGGTGTTCTGTAACTGCAGGGCAAAGACAATCAAGAACACAGTGTGTGTGAACATGGAGCTGACGGCCGAGCAGTGGAAGAAGAAGTACGAACGGGAGAAGGAGAGGAACAAGACGCTGCGCAACACGGTGACGTGGCTGGAGAACGAGCTGAACCGCTGGCGCAACGGTGAGAGACGCACGGGGGGGGGGGGGGGGAGGAGACCGGCAGTGTGCGACTCCGTTTGAAATCCCCCTGCTGCTTGTGTGCATTTGAGGCATTTGGTGTTGAGTTTGTGTGCATTTGCTGCATTTGACCCTGTGTTTGTGTGCATTTGCTGCATTTGGTGTTGAGTTTCTGTGCATTTGCTGCATTTGATGTTGAATTTGTGTGCATTTGCTGCATTTGACCCTGTGTTTGTGTGCATTTGCTGCATTTGGACTTGTGTTTGTGTGTATTTGCTGCATTTGGACTTGTGTTTGTGTGCATTTGCTGCATTTGCTGCCAGTTGTGTAAGTGTAATTGGATAAAGACAACCGTTAAATAAATAAGTTGCAGTGCATGTTGTAGGCAGTAGATGGCAGTAGGTAATGAATGTTTGGTCTTCTCATTCATTCAAGTTGACGAGATGCACAAATCCTCACGGAATGATTACCTGGCAGTGTGGACGTACGGTATGCTTCAGTTGGGTTTGTCCCATTCGGGCGAGCTCGGCCGGGCTGACCTCTGTGTCGCCCCCTGCAGGAGAAAGCGTGCCGGTGGCGGAGCAGTTCGATAAGGAGAAGGCCAATGCCGAGTTCCAGGCCCTGGACAACGTGGTGAACAACGAGAAGCCCGCCTCCACGCCCGGCGTGCCCGGGGTTCGGCTCACCGACGCCGAGAAGGACAAGTGCGAGGCCGAGATCACCAAGCTCTACAAGCAGCTGGACGACAAGGTGAGACAGCGCCCCCTGTGGGCTAATGGAGTATTGCACGTAAAAGAGCACCAAAGTGTTTTACAGGGCTACATTCATTTACTGATGGAATGAGTACTTGCAGACAGCAAGGGATAAGTGGATTTTGTTTTTCTGTTGAGTGCTGTGGTGAATGAAGTGTTCCTTCCCCAGGATTTCTGTAATGGCTGTTTGCAGTTGTGTGATGGCTGTGCTGTGTAACGGCTGTGCTGTGTAGCGGCTGTGTGTAACGGCTGTGCTGTGTAACAGCTGTGTGTAATGGCTGTGCTGTGTAACAGCTGTGTGTAATGGCTGTGCTGTGTAACAGCTGTGTGTAACAGCTGTGCTGTCTAACAGCTGTGTGTAATGGCTGTGCTTTCTCTGTGTTCTCTAGGATGATGAGATCAACCAGCAGAGCCAGCTGGCTGAGAAGCTGAAACAGCAGATGCTGGATCAGGACGAGGTGAGTGTCAATCAGAGTTCCGCCCATTTTTACTGGTTAGTGTCAATCAGAGCTCCGCCCATTTTACTGGTGAGTGTCAATCAGAGCTCCGCCCATTTTACTGGTGAGTGTCAATCAGAGCTTTGCCCATTTTTACTGGTGAGTGTCAGTCAGAGCTCCGCCCATTTTTACTGGTGAGTGTCAATCAGAGCTCCGCCCATTTTTACTCTTCTCATAGAATAGAAAACAATTTTTTGTGTGTGTATGTGTTTCTGTGTGTGTGTGTGTATGTGTGTGCGTGTGTATGTGTGTGCGTGTGTGTGTGTGTTTCTGTGTGTGTGTGTGTATGTGTGTGCGTGTGTATGTATGTGCGTGTGTGTGTGTGTTTCTGTGTGTGTGTGTGTTTCTGTGCGTGTGTGTGTTTCTGTGCGTGTGCGTGTGTGTGTGTGTGCGTGTTTCTGTGTGTGTGTGTGTGTGTGTGCTGTAAATATGCATGTGCTCTGCCCCCCCCCCAGCTGCTGGCCTCCTCCCGGCGCGACTATGACAACCTGCAGACGGAGCTGAACCGGCTCCAGGCGGAGAACGAGGCCTCCAAGGAGGAGGTGAAGGAGGTGCTGCAGGCCCTGGAGGAGCTGGCCGTCAACTACGACCAGAAGAGCCAGGAGGTGGAGGACAAGACGCAGGAGTTCGAGATCCTGAGCGAGGAGCTCAACCAGAAATCGGTGAGACCCCGGGGGTTACCAGGGTAACCAACTGGTGCTGTGCGCTGTGTTCTGAACCGGTTCTGACCCGCTTCAGGTTATGGCCTGAAGATACAACCTGAAGCAGTCTTGAGTTTTTTGACGTTGTGTTGTCGTCTCTCTCCCTCTCTCTCTGTTTCCCTCTCTCCCTATCTCTCTCTCTCTCTTTCTCTCCCTCTCTCTCTCTCTCTTTTCCAGACCGTTCTGTCCTCCATTGACTCAGAGCTGCAGAAGCTGAAAGAGATGACCAGCCACCAGAAGAAGAGGGTGACGGAGATGATGTCATCGCTCCTCAAGGACCTGACCGAAATCGGCATCGCCGTGGGCAGCAACGACATTAAGGTAAGCCCCGCCCACCCGACGAGGGGGCGTGTTCCTGTTTTTCCAGGTTGTTCCATGTCTAATCAGGAAATACTTTTCCTAAATATTTCTGGGGCCACTTGTTTTTTTCTTTATTGCTGAAGGTTCTTTCCTGCTTTGAGCTGTTAGAGTTATTGTGTGACTGTGTTTGTGTGTGTGTGTGTGCGTGTGAGTGTGTGCTTACATTTAATATCTTAAAATCAGTAGTTCCTGATTAGTCCCAAAAAAAATCAGGGGGAAATCCTTTGCTGGGTGACTTCACCATGTTTTTTTATGTGTCTGCTCGAGAGCTGATTGGTTGGACGTAGTGACATCATTTGTGCCTCTGCCCCCCCCCCCCCGGCCCATCCGTCTCCCGTAGCAACACGAGGGCAGCGGGCTGATAGACGAGGAGTTCACGGTGGCGCGGCTCTACATCAGCAAGATGAAGTCGGAGGTGAAGACGATGGTGAAGCGCTGCCGGCAGCTGGAGGCCTCGCAGGCCGAGAGCAACAACAAGATGGAGGAGACCGAGAGGGAGCTGACCGCCTGCCAGCTGCGCATATCACAGGTACGCTGCGCATACCGCCTGCCAGCTGCGCATATCGCAGGTACGCTGCGCATACCGCCTGCCAGCTGCGCATATCGCAGGTACGCTGCGCATACCGCCTGCCAGCTGCGCATATCACAGGTACGCCGCGCATACCGCCTGCCAGCTGCGCATATCACAGGTATACTGCGCATACCGCCTGCCAGCTGCGCATATCGCAAGTACGCTGCGCATACCGCCTGCCAGCTGCGCATATCGCAGGTACGCCGCACTGCGCATACCGCCTGCCAGCTGCGCATATCGCAGGTACGCCGCACAGCGCATACCGCCTGCCAGCTGCGCATATCGCAGGTACGCCGCACTGCGCATACCCCCTGCCAGCTGCGCATATCACAGGTACACTGCGCATACCGCCTGCCAGCTGCGCATATCGCAAGTACACAATGCTGCAGTAACAGTGATATTACAGATGTGTAATTACATACACTACATGGCCAAAAGTATCTGCGCACCCCTTGGTCTGGTACGTACAATCACATTCTAGAAGATTCTGTGCTTCCCCAGCAGTTTGGGGAAGTCCCTTTCCTGTTTCAGCATGACAGTGCCCCCATGCTCCCCCCTCCCCCCCCCCACCTCGCTCTAACCCCCCCTTCCCCCCTCCCAGCATGAGGCCAAGATCAAGTCCCTGACGGAGTACCTGCAGAATGTGGAGCAGAAGAAGAGGCAGCTGGAGGAGACCGTGGACTCCCTGAACGAGGATCTGGTGAAGATCGGCGCGCAGGGTAAGGCCGGGCCTGCCCGCCGTGCCCACGTGCCCTGTGCCACACGCGTGTGCCAGTCTCCTGCTGTCCGTAGAGAAACGCAACCACACTCCACCAGACATAAAACTGTGCCTACCTCACCCAATGATGCCAACCGCCTTATTCAGGTCTTACACTCTACAATTGCAACCTTCAATTGCAGCCAAGTTCAGCTTCTTATCAAGTGTACTGCCCCTTAGTGCTAGAATGCCACTGCATTTGCGTCTCATATGCACCCCCTAGTGTTGAAAAGGAGAATGACGGTGAGATGTTCTTCCCTCACAGAGAAAGTCCATGCCATGGAGAAGGAGAGCGAGGTCCAGACTGCCAATGAAGTGAAGGTATGATGTGATTAATTACGCAACTCAGCGTTCAAATGCCATTGGCCTGCATATGTTCATACCATTAAAAAGCAAATTGAAACACTGCAACTGTAAGAGTGAACAAAAACTGTGTGTAATGGCAGGTGCTGAACATTGAAAATGTTAGTATGGGAAAAACAGGTTTTACTTCATACTGAGTGAATATCAGAAATCACAAGTTAAGGAAGTACATTTAAAGGCTATTTCCCCCATAGATTGGACAACAGGAAGTGTGTAAGGGTTAAATGTTTCCCCTGTAGTTTGGACTACAGGAAGTTGGTAAGGGTTAAGCATTTACATGTTTCCCCTGTTGTATGGCCTACAGGAAGTGTGTAATGGTTAAATGTTTCCCCCGTTCCTTGGCCTACAGGAAGTGTGTAATGGTTAAATGTTTCCCCTGTTGCTTGGCCTACAGGAAGTGTGTGACGGTTAAATGTTTCCCCTGTTGCTTGGCCTACAGGAAGTGTGTAACGGTTAAATGTTTCCCCTGTTGCTTGGCCTACAGGAAGTGTGTAACGGTTAAATGTTTCCCCTGCAGGAGGCGGTGGAGAAGCAGATCCAGAATCACCGCGAGGCTCACCAGAAGCAGATCGGCAGCCTGCGGGACGAGCTGGAGCAGAAGGAGAAGCTGATCACCGAGCTGCAGGAGTAAGACTCCTCCTCCCTGTCACACACGGCCCCGCTTTGGGGGTTCTCTCTCTCTGTCCCACACGGCCCCGCTTTGGGGGTCCTGTCTGATATCTGGGGGTCTCCTCAGTGCTGTCCTGTCTCATCCTGTCTCTGCTCTCTTACTGATTTTCTTCACCTTCAGAGACTGTTCTGTGTTCTGTGATTGTTGCGTCTATATGGGTACTGGGTGGAGGCCTTAGGGCCCTTTTCTTATCTGGGTGTGGGGACATTTTTAGGGTTCTGGACCCTTGGGTTATAAGTACACAATGTTAAGGAGTTTTGTAGTTCCGAGGTGACGGTGTTAAGGGGTTTTGTAGTTCTGAAGTGGTGGTGTTAAGGGGTTTTGTAGTTCTGAGGTTGTGGTGCTAAGGGGTCCTGGGTTCTGAGCACACGTTTACAGTGTTAAGGGGATTTGTAGTTCTGAGGTGGCAGTGTTAAGGGGTTTTGTAGTTCTGAGGTGGCGGTGTTAAGGGGTTTTTTAGTTCTGAGGGGGCGGTGTTAAGGGGTTTTGTAGTTCTGAGGTGGCGGTGTTGAGGGGTTTTGTAGTTTTGAGGTGGCGGTGTTAAGGGGTTTTGTAGTTCTGAGGTGGCGGTGTTAAGGGGTTTTGTAATTCTGAGGTGGCGGTGTTAAGGGGTTTTGTAGTTCTGAGGTGGCGGTGTTAAGGCCCCCTGGCGTTGCGTGTCCTGTCCTCTGCAGTCTGAACCAGAAGACGGTGCTGGAGCAGGAGCGCCTAAGGGTGGAGCACGAGAAGCTGAAGGCGGCCGACCAGGAGAAGAGCCGCAAGCTGCATGAGCTCACGTACGTACCTGTCACCCCCCCCCAAAACCCCCCCCACCCGACTCTGCCCCAACCCCTGCCACTGGCTCCACCCCCTGCCTCTGTCCCTGGCCCTACCCCCTGCCACTGGCTCCACCCCCTGCCTCTGTCCCTGGCCCCGCCCCCCCTAGTCCCACCCCCTGCCTCTGTCCCTGGCCCCGCCCCCTGCATCTGGCTCCACCCATTGCCTTGCCCTGTTCATTTAATTGTTTGAGATATTTTGGCAAATCATCTTGAAAAGCTTTTTGTGTGTGTGTTACTGTGTGTGTGTGTGTGTGCGTGCGTGTGTTCACGTTACTGTGTGTGTGTGTGTGTGTGTGTGTACAGAGTGATGCAGGACCGGAGGGAACAGGCCAGACAGGATCTGAAGGGCCTGGAGGAGACTGTGGTAAGCGTGTCACTCTTTTTGCAATGGCTTCTGGGATTGTTCTGTTCTGAGTTTAGGGGGTCTGTTCTCACTGCCCCCCCCCCCCTTCTGTGTCCCTGCCAGGCCAAGGAGCTCCAGACTCTGCACAATCTGAGGAAGCTCTTTGTTCAGGACCTGGCCACTAGAGTCAAGAAGGTAGGCAATGACGTCTGTCCAGCAGCAGTTACTAAAATATCTCAGGAACCTTGTTGTGAAGAATTGGGCAAACCTTGAAATCTCTCACATTGCCATTTAGCAATGAACTGCAACCTCCCTTGAGACAAGGGATGGTCAACCTTGGTCCTTAGAGGGCCACAGGGTCTGTTGACTTCTGTTTTCACTATAAAATCAGTTCAGACCCACAGAACCAGGTGAGGTGAGTTAAAGTGTGTAATCAGCTGCTTTAACTGCTCAATTTAAAAAAGCCAGCACACCCTGCCGCTCTCCAGGACCAAGTTGGGAACTGTTAATTGAAGACCACAGGCACTGACCTTCCAAATCAGGGAAGGTTAAGTTAACATAAATAAGCCCTAGAAGAACAGACGTTCTGGCATGTGAATTGACGGACGTCCTCTCTCTCTCCTCAGAGCACGGAGTTGGACTCCGATGACACTGGAGGCAGTGCTGCTCAGAAGCAGAAGATCAACTTCCTGGAGAACAATCTGGAACAACTCACCAAGGTCCACAAGCAGGTAAACGTGCATGAGTGGAATTCCTGAAGTCTTTTTAAATAAAGTTTCTTCTGAAAACTTTCAAAGTTTTGTCAGCTGATGATTTTCTTATCTGTACTAACGTTAAGGGTCTGAGTGGATAAAGCTGCACTGTAATCACCTGTATAGACTTCACCCCCTCTCTGTGCTGCTGTGGTCTTTCCACGCAACAACGCTGACTGAGCGAGCTCTGTGATTGGTTCCCCTCCCCCCCCCAGCTGGTGCGGGACAACGCGGACCTGCGCTGCGAGCTCCCGAAGCTGGAGAAGCGGCTGCGGGCCACGGCGGAGCGGGTGAAGGCGCTGGAGTCCGCGCTGAAGGAGGCGAAGGAGAACGCCTCGCGCGACCGCAAGCGCTACCAGCAGGAGGTGGACCGCATCAAGGAGGTGGTGCGCGCCAAGAACATGGCCCGCCGCGGGAACTCCGCGCAGATCGGTGGGTCTCTCCCCTTGTCTGGCAACCCCCGTTACCATGGCATTAGTTTAGTAGATGCTCGGGAACTCCACGGAGATTGGTGGGTCTCTACCCGGTCTGGCAACCCCCATTATCATGGCATTAGCTTAGTAGATGCTCGGGAACTCCGTGCAGATTGGTGGGTCTCTCCCCTCATCTGGCAACCCCCATTACCACGGCATTAGTTTAGTAGATGCTCAGGAACTCCACGCAGATCGGTGGGTCTCTACCCGATCTGGCAACCACATTATCATGGCATTAGTTTAGTAGATTCTCGTGAACTCCGTGCAGATTGGTGGGTCTCTACCCGGTCTGGCAACCCCCATTACCATGGCATTAGTTTAGTAGATGCTTCTGATCCAGAGTGGATTACTATGTAGGAGGAACATGAGTGCATTCACCCCAAGCTGTATGAGCCAGGTCTGGCTAACGGCATTCCCAGACCAGGAAGTGTTTGGGTTACTCCGCTAGCCTAGAAAAGAACTCCTGCTAACCAAGTCGACCAAAAACCAGAGCGCGAGTCCTGATAATTCACACGGATTTCAGAACCAAACGGAAACCTCTTCCTCTTCCTCCTCCTCCTCCCCCGCAGCCAAACCCATCCGGCCCGGCCAGCAGCCCGTGGCTTCGCCCACCCACCCCGGCGTGACCCGCGGCGGCGGGTTCTACCAGAACAGCCAGACCGTCGCCATCCGGGGGGGCGGCAGCAAGCAGGAGAAGCCGTGAGTACTGCGCCGTGGACGTTTCGAATCCGGATGAGTCACCTGGGGGGGGGGGGGGAGTGTTTCACAAAGCAGGATTACTGAGTTAGAGCTGTATAACTGCACCGAGCAAAACTCAGAACAGCTCTTTTTACTTCAGTTCATGTTCCAGATTTGGGAGGGTTTTGGGTTTTACCCCACCATTTTGTTGGTTCTGATCCCATATTTAGGGAGGGTTCTTGGTTTTAACCCCCCACCCCCCTCTGTCAGTTCTGAACCTCAGTGAGCTCGTCCTGCAGCTGTGTCCTCACCCTACCCCCCCCCCCCCCACCCCCCACCCCCCACAATCAGACTTTTTGTCATTCTAAACTCAATTTAAAGGGAAGGCCCGTTCACCACAGCCTTAATGAGTCTGTTTTTTAAAGTGGTAAATTTGGGGCGCTCTTCTCTGCACCGAGGTCCGTCCCCTGCTTCCGTTTCCCATGGCAACCCCTCGGCCGAGCTACGCCGAGGGCAGCTCTGCGTGCCTTCCTATTGGCTCTTCCTCCATGAGCTGGTGAAAAAAATCAGCCAATTAAAACGCTCTCTCCCCTGGGGCTCACGGCCACAGTCGGGACCGGTACGTTCAGGATTCGAAACCGGAGCTCCACCCGAAATGAGATTTTAGCTCGTCGGGTCAGCCAGATGGCCCAGAATGCTCGGGCACGACTCATTCGCCAGCTGTAAGGACAAGTTTTTTTATTTATTTATTATTTTTTTTATTGGCCTTTTTTTTTAAGCGGTGTTGAAACCTTGCCCTGGGTTAGCCCGAGGGCGCTGGTGCAGGTGTGGCGTGCGGTGAAACTCACACACAGGTGTGGCTCGTTCGGCAGGACCAGGACAGTACACAGGCGTGGTGCGCAGAGGATTTAGCTCCGCGCGCTACGTTTGCTCTCCTGTCTACTCTGAATGCACAATGCAGCGCGTAAACGCAGATCTAGATGTACGACGTACGCATGTGTGGCTGCTTCATCAGATGGAACAGGTGACTGGTCACCTGGGCGTAGGGCTGGAACCCAAGCAAACCTGTGGAAAAGTGTCTGTTTACCTGCAAACGTGAGGTCAGCCAGGTCTTATTTTCACCTGTGGATCCTCTCTGACCTTCTCTCAGGTCTTCCCGCAGTCCTTGAAATCCCTTTAAAAAAATTAAAAAAAGTGTTCCAAATATTCCACTGTCCTCAAAGTCTGAGAAAAGTGGGCAGATTAAAGTAATGCCCTTTCACGTGACCCAGGTTGCCTTTGCCTTGCAGTGATGTCCATCAGAACGTACGGCTACCTGGCGAAACCACAGCCCTGTTGCTGAAAGTGGCTCTGGCTACTGTGCTGGAAATAGATCTCGATAGTCATGCGTTTGTCCTAAAAAGGCCTTTGAAAAGTCACGGGGAGTGTAAATGTGATTTGAGTGTGCTTTGTGTAAAAGGTTACTCTCTCTCTCTTTCTCTCTCTCTCTCTATTCCTCCTCTCTCTCTCTCTCTATTCCTCTCTCCTCTCTCCTCTCTCTCTCTATTCCTCTCTCCTCTCTCTCTCTCTCTCTCTATTCCTCTCTCCTCTCTCTCTCTCTCCAGTTGCTGAAGACTGAACATGGTCTCGGAGGAGGAGGCGGATGTTGTGCAGAAACCTGTCATTCCGTTGCAGTGGACTTTCCCCCCCTCAGGGGGAAGCTGGGAGGAAGATTAAATATATAAATATATATAAATATTATATAAATATACCTGGCCTGTACAGTTCTACCCCTTATCCCCTTTTCTCTTCCTAAATGAAATCTGATTTCCTTTCAAAACAAAAACAAGACAAAAAAAAAAAAAAAAACCATCAAAAAGACAAGTGAGTGCAATCTAGACATTCTGGGGGGAGAATGAACTCCTTTATGACTTCTAACGTGTAGCTCTTGTTTTATTGCACAGTTTGTCATCTGTCATATCTTAAGACTAGTCTGCACTGTGCCAAGCTGAATGTATGTTAGGTAGGTTTTCAAAGGCAAAAAAAAAAGACAAAGAAGAATACTCCTAGCATTAATGTCCTGGCCTAATTCATGCACATTTCCTGTTGTGGGGAGGTTGGAGGGAAGTTGTAAAGTCCTATCTGTGTAGATCTGATGAGCTTGTTTAAAGCGTTGAATCGAACTGAGATGCGTGCTGTACTTACTCTTCCGTTGTAAAGATTTAAATGAACCTGTATTTCACGTGTTTTTCCCAGAAACGGGTGTTTGGACCTGGGGATGATCCTGTTAAAATATGATATTCTCATGTGGAACAACAGGGGCACTTATGGTTAAAAAAAAAAAATAATAATAATAATAATGATAGAAACTATATTAACAGAGGAAGGTATTCCTGCAAGCTGCTTTGGGTGATTTAAGAAAAAAAATACCTCGTCAAAAACGGATTTCAGCAAAATTTAATTTGCTGTTTATTGAAGGCGAAATGGGTTAAAGGCATTGTTATTGAACACTGCAGATTCGGTGTCTGCGTACGCGAGCGTGTAATCCCACGACGAATGAAATGCAACACATGCTTGTCCTGTCCTTGTTCTCGCCCAATCCGTTTGTTTGCTTGTGCTATTAACAAAGCAGTTCTCACTCTCTCTGATATCGCTAGACGGTATCGGACTGTAATAAGACACTGGTAGCCTGTTGTTTTTTTAGGAAGTAGTATTTAGACGTGAAGATCACGCATTGCACACACCTTTTAGACCAGAGTTCTGTCTGACGGGGGCGAACAGAGCTCGTCTGTTGGCACTGTTGAGATGCTGCTTAAACCTGCGAAGGGGCATTCTGGGATGCGTGGAATGTCCCGTTTTGAGACATGACCTCAGAAGTGTTGGGGAGACGCAGACTCTTTGTGTTTCATTGTGGGGAGAGGCAGATTTGTTGTGTTTCTGTGCGCGTCACGGAGAGCAGGGGCCTTCTTCCAGGCGGCTTGAAGTCAATTCCTGATCGTTTTGTCGTATTTTTTAGCACTGAGGAATGGGCATGTGCACAACCAGCCCCCCCCCCCCCCCCCAAAAAGGTCCCTGTCCAGTCCTATGTGAGTGACACTAACTAGGCGAGTCAAACCCCCCCCCCCTTCCCTCCCAGTGGCTCCGTTTCACGCTCTCTGATCAGCCAATCAGCTGAGCCGGAGCCCCCCCCCCCCACGGCAGAGGCTGTGGCGCTGCCATCTGTGCCCTGCGCTTTGTGACACCCCCACCTTGCTTCCTGTAAAGAAGTAAATAGAAACAGGATGTTTATGGGAGGCTGGCTCTTCAGGAGCCAGAGATCCCAGCACCCCCACATCCCAGATCCCCCTCACTCACACCCCCTTTATTTTTGTCGATTTCCCCGTGTATAAGAAAAGGCTGCACGTTACAGTCCTGGGGAAATTACCCGTACAGTGTGTAGATTTTCGAGCCCCGCCCACCTGAGGTTCCCATGAATAAATTAACGGTGATCGTAAAAAAAGCGGAGATGGGAGTGCGTTTGCCATGGCGACCGGTGTCCACGCGCTTACCCATGCTGCACCCTGACAGTAGGGGAGACACAAACCGTTTTGTAAGCCCGACGTAAAGTACACTCGTCTATAGCACTTTAACACCCTTCTGCGTGATAAAGCCCCCACTTGACATCCGCCAAAAACAGGCCGTGACGCTCCGAACGTTCACAGGGAATAAATAGCACTCCATTGCGCTCGGAATATAAAGACCGGAATGTTCTCAGTCGGAATGTTCTACTTTTGTCGTGAACTGTGACGTTGATTAATGTTTACGCGGAATGCCTCGAGTCTGCACTTTGAAGTAGTTCTGGAGAAATCGCTCGAATGGCTTTGGCAGAGTAACTTGGACAGGACAACGTGCTTTGTGTGTACACTTGTGCAGGTTGAGCGCGATGCTTCAGGTGCGTACTGGAGCCTTGTTTGAACCGGTTTCACTCCAGAGATTGAACACAAAGTTCAAAAATAAAAATTAAAAAACGTAAAAAAGAAATAAATGAAAAATATGACATTTTGTTCATGGTGATAAACTAAATTATTTGCATTAATTTAATTTTAAAAAATGTAATAAATAAACAGACAGTAAAGTGTATTACTGTGTAATAGCAACTGGGTTTTTGATTGACAGTGGAAATACTGGATCATTCCGACAAGCACGTGTAGGGATTATGGGATCTGAAGGGGGGTATTGGTGATGTCATCTACTTTTGATTGACTGCATGATGTAAATGTATGTGTGATTAAATAATTCTGGAAAAAAAAGGAGTCGTCGTCTTTAAATTCAGCCAAGTTAAAGTGTTTTTGAAGGGGTTTCACTACCCTTGGTGAGGTAGATGTGTGAAGAGGGGGGGTAGCTGACTGTTGTAAAATTGTAAAAGACTGCTATTTACTAGACTGCATGTTTTCCACACACCAACCTTTGTTTTATACCATCTAAAATTAACTTTTCTTCCACCTGATTCTGTATTTGACGTGTTTGTTTCCTGTGTTTTTGTTTTTTCTTTCGGGAAAGACGGTTTCACGAACTTGGGAGGAATTCCTGCAGCTCACTTTAGCTCAGAGAATGTCAGCTACCCTGTCCTGAAATTGACTCGCTAGGCTAGGTGAGAACCACATGCTTGCTTTAATTCTTCAATGCAGTGGTTTTAGCCCTGGTCCTGGAATACCCTCAGAAGAATTTTTTTAAATAGAACAGCTGTGAAATTATAATTTCGGGTAAATTCTAAGGGGAGAATACTACAGACTACTGTTACATAAATCCCATTCACAACATGAAATCCCCATCTTTATTATATGAAATTATAAAAATGATTCCCTGTATCATGTTTTATAGAACAAAAGACTGTGCGCCTATTATTTTTATGTGGCTGCATATTATTTGTAAAAAAAATAAATAATGAAAACGAAACTATTGGGTGAAAGTGATGCTGGAAATGGAAATTCTACTTCTTGTCGTCCCACCTCTTTGAGGGTGGATGGTGTGGTTATAGTGGACAGAGGACACATGGCTGAGCTCTTGCACTTTTTAAAATCTGACATTCTCTGACTCGACCTTGCCACCCTGCCCATCCAGTCCCACATCTCCCTCCTCATCCAGTGACACGCAGACTACCTTCCCTATCTTGTCACGTAACACTTCCCTGCAGCCTGTCTCTGAGGCTCAAGTTTTAAAAAGACCAACTAGCATAAATGTACATCTTCAAAAACTGTATGTAAATACAATTTTTAAAAAATTATATTTGAGCATTGAACACTGAAAGGGGTCTTAAAAGATGTGCTTCCTCGTCAGCGTGGTATTGTTGTGCCACCGTGCCATCGCCAGATTGGGCCATAAGGAACCTAGCCTAGCCGCCGATTTACACTTCAAGCTTATATTTTTGCATGTTACCCACTGTAAATTTCTGTGCGAAGCCAGTATTTTCACAGTAGAAACACAAGATGGAGCCAAACGTCTAAATCTCCCACAGGCGCCGAAAGGAGCGTGGGTTTTTGGCAAAGTCGGCTCTGCTGCAGTCCTTCACTAGTTTGGCAAAACAAGGAGCGCGAAGTAGAGCACCGTCAGGTTGAGTGGAATCGAGTTTGAAGGGAGTGTTTGCTGCCCGCGGACTAGAGTGGGGGAAACGACAAGGCGGAAAAAAGTTCATTTGATCAAAGAGCCGGGTTATTTACTCAAAAGGAAGAGCCAGGTGAAAACAAGGTTGGTATCGATCGCTTGCTAAACCAACATTTATGCCACTGCACCTTTTCCTAGCTATACACTGCTAGCATAGCGAACACAAATTGCTGGCTACGCGACCACGACTTACCGTAGCGAAGCGTTAAATAACTAGTCTAAAAACTAGTCATCGTTTAGAGTGAAGTGTTCGTTTGGCGGATTGTTGTTATTGTTTGCTGGTCAGAATAGTTTACGTTAGCCTGCAAACGAGCTAATCGGGTGATCCCATGTTTTTCCCTGGAATGAAAATGAACCTGTTCTATCTTGCCTGCCAGCGGTCTGGAATAGGCGCAGTGTCGCCACGGACCACCAAACGTAGCTCGCTAGCACGCTAATTAGCGAGCTAAGTTTTGTTTGCTTTTTGAGTAGCGTTACCTTACAAAATCACGAGATTGTTAGGTAATACTAATGTAGTATCTATTAGGTTACACAGGTAGCCTAGTCCTAAAACCTACGCCTCAAACAATTTTCCTTGTTTAACTTATCCGTTTGACGGTAGCTAAGTGTAAACTACTGTAGCTAAAGTTTTACCTTAGCTAGCCAGTTTAGCCAACTAGTGAGTTCAAAGTGATACATTTTCAGACCATTGTTTATAGCAGGTTGCTGTATTATCTAGTATGGTGGGTTTTTTATTTGAGAAGGCAACACGAAATCTGCAGGGTGAACTAGTCTATATAATTAGTATCAGAGACTGGCTGCTACGAGCAAAAATAACGTGGAAACCAAATTAATTTAGCTACTCTATTTGTGGCATTTACTTGGTATCGCGTCACATTAATTTACTTGCTTGCGGGCATTTTGAAATCAGTTTTCATCAAAGCCATGCTATCGTAGTCAGACATTGTACTTATTATGACTTATTTGTTATTGTCAACAACAACAGTAATAGAGATTTAAAACCGCATAATCACTGCTGTTGTTGACAAAATGCAGATCTTTCTTTGTGACAAACCTTAATCTGAAAATATTGGTATCAGTTACATGACCAACTCATAATAGTCAACTTAGGCCAACATTTAGGTAGACCTATAATCGAAGTTTATACTGGGTACTGTAAGTTTGGTAATTAACTGCAGAATTGGAATAGGACAGGTCACATTTAAATTCCATACAGATATTGGTGCGATCGACTTAAAATGTTGTAATGAGCAGTTAAGTACATTCATTGGCGATAGAAATCAATGGAAAACATGTAATTACGGTGTAAGGCATTCCTACAGATTTAAAAATGAACAACGGAACATGGAAGTATGCACCCATGCGCGTTCCAGGAAGCTGGTTCATGAATATTGTGTTGGCTCCTAGCAGGTTGCAATTCCTTCATTTCCGTTGCATATCAAAGCAAGTTTTGAAGGAGAAAAAAAACTACAACTATTGTTTAGCTTGTCGGCGGAGGACCCAGAAATAGCCTTTGTTTCTTTATTTTGGCATGTTAAATTTCGATTTTCTATTCGGCCTTTGAAGAATTGTAAACGGTTTTCTTTCAGGAAGAGAGAGGAGAGTTTTCCCCCCCTTTAAACGTGTCACGCTCACTCAGATTAAAGGTGTGACACACACCCAGGTGACTGAACTCTGTGTCGCATTACGGTAGTTGAACATGGGTGAACGGTTACGTAAGGCGTGTTTTTTTTCTTAAGATTTTTTTATTCGTGTTTTTTCTGAGATTTTTTTTTTTTTTTTACAAAAGAATTCGTTGTTTCTGAAGGGTTTATGCAGCTCGGCATGCTACTTGTAGACCCATCGGAATGTTAAATCTGAACAAGCCTTAACGTACCAGTGTGTACTGCACACGGGGACAGTACTAGGTCAGAGCAGTAAGATAGCAGTGTAGCATACTGGTTAGAGAACTGCACTGTAGCATACTGGTTAGGTTACTGGACTGTAGCATACTGGATAGGGGACTGCTCTGTAGCATACTGGTTAGGTTACTGGACTGTAGCATACTGGATAGGGGACTGCTCTGTAGCATACTGGGCAGCAGTGTAGTATAATGGGTAAGGAGCTGGTCTTGTAACCTAAAGGTTACAGGTTCGATTCCCAGGTGGGACACTGCCGTTGTACCCTTGAGCAAGGTACTTATCCTGCATAGCTTCAGTATATAGCCAGCTGTATAAATGGATGCAAAAGTTGTATACGTCACTCTGGATAAGATAAGTCTGCTAAATGGCAGTAATGTAATGGTTGGGAAACTGCTCTGTAGCATACTGGTTAGGGAACTGCTCTCTAGCATACTGGTTAGGGAACTGTTCTTGGGCCCTGGGTAGGGTTAATGGGTGCTCGTTGCAGCACAGTTGGCTGCATCATTAATATTTTATTTCCCCCCACGTGTTCCTTTTGTTGTGTTATGGTGCCTCGTGGAGCCTGGGAGATTGTTTTTTTGACGTGTTTGTTTTGACACGTGAACACCGCCACGGATATGCCACACCTTTCGCGGTCCTTCGCTCACTGGAGCTCTGCTCCTGCCTCACTGCACAGGAGGGTGTCAGAGATCACGCTAATGGCGGCTGATCACGCTAACGGTGGCAGTCGTGCTAATGGCTGCCGATCACGCTGGCGGTAGAGATCACGCTAACGGTGGTGATCGCGGCTAACGGCTGTCGGTGGTTGTGCTAATGCTGGTTGCTATGCTGAAGAGTGGCGGTCGCGCTAACGGCAGCGGTTACGCTAACAACGTGATTATGCTAACAGAGCCGATCACGCTAACGGCGGCTCCTGATTGAGAATCCACGGTGCTGGAGAGCAGGGCTGTAGCTGATTCTGAAACTCCCCGCCCTGTCTGTAATGAAGCTGAGGCAACGAGCAGCACTTGCAGTTTTACTGGACTGCGAGGGGGAAATGGATGCAGTCTGCAATCGAAGCTCGGGCATTTGTGCCGAGCTCCTGCGGGCTCCTATTTACATGCATTAGCCTACATTTAGCTATTTTCAGCGCCACTGGAAATTTCACTGTTTTGGTGAAGTGCCTTCACTGCGCAAGGGTGTAGCAGCAGCGCCCAGCTTGGGAGTGAAACCTGCAACCTCTTGAGTTTGCAACGCCAGGTTTCTATCCACTTTACTGTGCTGTCACTGCTCAGTGAGAGTAGGGGGAGAGGCCTTACAGTGGTGATGTTTGTAGGCGGCAGTTGTCAGTTTGACAAGTGTAGACGCTTAAAGGCTCCAGGAGTGGCGGAAGCACACGAAGATCGGTGTATAAATTTGTGATTTATGACCAATGAAAATGAACTATTGTGACCTCCCAAAGCCAACTGCTTATTGCTTTTAAAAATCAAAGTTTTAAACGCTATCGACCCTTCTCACAATTAGGCTGTTTAACACAACTTTAATGATACAATGGTTTTAACATATGTTTAAACTTTAACGAACCAGTTTGTACATGTTGTATCTCTGTTGGTGGTCCTGGGAAACGTAGTTATTTTCAGTTTCAATCAGTTTTCTGTTTCTCCTCTGGCATGTGAGAAGCTGTTTCTGGTTTGAAGACAGTATATTTATGACGGAGGGAAGGAAGACGTTTAGCAGACCTGGGGTCCCATTCCAGGTGTGTTGGTGAACAGGTAGTCGAATCAGGTGATCCTAGTCCTCATCCTGCACCAGGATTTTCCAACTCCTTTCCCCTGGGGGGTCAGATTCATTAAAGGAAAAAAAAAAAAGAAAAAATCTAAACTGCTCACGCTGGCTAAATGTACGGTTTGTAAAGTAAGTGCAGTGTTGTGTGCGTGCGCGTGTGCGTACATGTCCAAAGTGGTTGCCTCCCTCAGATATGCATAAGTACTGCTGATTATACAGTCGCTGGTGGGAAGTGTTCTGTCTCTGTGTAGAAGCCTCTGAATAATGGCTTCTCTTCTCTGTGATTGATGGGACGGGGGCATGCCTGAGCTGGCCCTGTGTTTGGCCCCCAGGGCCCCCAGGGGCCCCGGCTGGTTAGACTGGCCTGCGCTAACACTCGCGCGGTGCAGAGTGCGCTGTAATGGTGGCTCTGGAGCCGCAGCCGCGGTCAGACCATGCCCGCAGGTTAAGTGCTGCTGCGCTGAGGTATGTGTGACATCACAGAGGGGGGCGGAGTTCGGCCGGGTCCAAGGGAGAGCGCTGGCTCGGCTGCCGTGGAGACGGCCGTGTGGCGAGCTTTCAGGTTTCTCCTCTGACTGATGCCCGGTACCCCGGGGGGTGGGGTCTCAGAGCAGAGCTCAGCCCGGGGTCAGTCCTGGGGGGCCACAGTGTCTCCAAGTTTAACTCCAGTCCTGAAGGGCCGCAGTGTCTGCAGGTTTAACTCCAGTCCTGGAGGGCCACAGTGTCTGCAGGTTTAACTCCAGTCCTGGAGGGACACAGTGTGTGCAGGTTTAACTCCAGTCCTGGAGGGCCACAGCGTCTGCAGGTTTAACTCCAGTCCAGGAGGGACACAGTGTGTGCAGGTTTAACTCCAGTCCTGGAGGGCCGCAGTGTCTGCAGGTTTAACTCCAGTCCTGGAGGGCCGCAGCGTCTGCAGGTTTAACTCCAGTCCTGGCGGGCTGTTCCCAAACCAAAATTTTAACTTTGATAAGAACACCAGCTTTGATATTCATTTAAAATACAATGAAAAGTGAACTCAAGTTATCTTTTCAAAAATATTTATTAACAAAAATATCGGACACACAAAATACAGGTTAAGACATTAGAACTCTGTGAACAATCGTACTAACTTATTAAACCATCCAGATACCTTAATCTAAGCATGATGTATCCGTCTTATCACACCTGTCGATTTTGAGGTCCCTGAAGAGATTGGGGTGGTTGTTGGACAGAAGCTTTGCTTGGTTGGACTTGCTGCCTTCCTTGGCAAAACATACTTTTAAGCATGTTTTTGCTAACGGGTGTAATAGCCTTCTCAGATTGGCCTTTATCGTAGGCAAAGAACTGGCACAGGGTTCACATGAGTGGTTTAAAGATTAAAACGCTTTGCAGTCTTGTATCACAACAAAAAGCTTACCTAAAAATAGAAGCGTACCTAAAAATAGATGCTATGACATCGTCACACATTTTAATCTGCGGTGCCTGCATACTTAAGTACTGCTGGCTGCCCTGCGTTGGGGGGGGGGGGGGGTCGGTGTGATCCACTGCTGCCTTTATATCGGACCATCTTCTCTCTCTCTGTGTGAGGAAACACAGCTCCACAGCCAACTTCCTGTCCCTCACTGCTTCACAGCCAGCTTCCTGTCCCTCACAGCTCCACAGCCAACTTCCTGTCCCTCACAGCTCCACAGCCAGCTTCCTGTCCCTCACAGCTCCACAGCCAGCTTCCTGTCCCTCACTGCTTCACAGCCAGCTTCCTGTCCCTCACTGCTTCACAGCCAGCTTCCTGTCCCTCACAGCTCCACAGCCAACTTCCTGTCCCTCACAGCCAGCTTCCTGTCACTCACGGCTCCCCAGACACACGGCATGTTAGTGTGTGATGTGTTGAAGCGTGTATGTAGCGTGTTACTGTATGTACTCAGTGTGTACTCAGTGCGTGTATGTAGCGTGTTACTGTGTGTACTCAGTGTGTACTCAGTGCGTGTATGTAGCGTGTTACTGTGTGTACTCAGTGTGTACTCAGTGTGTATGTAGCGTGTTACTGTGTGTACTCAGTGTGTACTCAGTGTGTATGTAGCGTGTTACTGTGTGTACTCAGTGTGTATGTAGCGTGTTACTGTGTGTACTCAGTGTGTACTCAGCGTGTATGTAGGGTGTTACTGTGTGTACTCAGTGTGTATGTAGCGTGTTACTGTGTGTACTCAGTGTGTACTCAGTGTGTACTCAGCGTGTATCTAGCGTGTTACTGTGTGTACTCAGTGCGTGTTACTGTGTGTCTCCCTCCCGCAGCTCGCCGCTGCCCTGTCAGTCATGCGGACGGCCCCGCCCCCCCCGCTGTGAGGCTCGCCGGGTCCCGCGGTCAGGATGGCGGACGGAGAGGGCCGCTGCGAGCTGCCCATCGCCCCGGGGCAGCTGTACATCGAGGTGGAGTACGACTACGAGTACAAGGCCAAGGACCGCCAGGTCAGCATCCGCGAGGGCGACTGCTACATGCTGGTGAGGAAGACCAACGATGACTGGTGGCAGGTGAAGAAGGACGAGAGCAGCAAGGCCTTCTACGTGCCCGCCCAGTACGTGCGGGAGGTACGCAAGGCCCTCATGCCCCCCCCCAAAGCCCTGCACCAGGGCAGGTCCGGGCGGACCGCCCCCAAACCCAACTTCCTGCACGTCCGCAGGCCGGACGACACCCTCGGCCGAAACCTCGACGCGCCCGGCTTCGGGACGTCCCCCCGGGACGCCGGCCAGCGCCCGGAGAGCCCCGGGCGTTGCCAGGACAACCACGTGGCCGCGCCGGCGCGGGCGGAGTCGCCCGTCCCCCGGCACCCCGCCCCGGGGATCTGGGTCACCCCGGACGATTCGGGCGGGAGCTCGGAGAAGCTGCGCATTGACTCGGAGTCTGGAGACGAGCTGAGCAGCGGCTCCCTGGAGCACCTGCAGGTAGGCCCCGCCCCTCTCTCCCCCCCGCGAACGCACCTCGCCCCGCCCCTCTCTCCCCCCCGCGAACGCACCTCGCCCCGCCCCTCTCTCCCCCCCGCGAACACACCCTGCACCCCGCCCCTCTCTCCCCCCCGCGAACGCACCCGCGGCGCCAAACCCCGCCCCCCCCCCCCCCCCCCCGCGAACGCACCCGCAATGCCAAACGCACCGCGCCCCCCCCGCGAACGCACCCCATGCCAACCACCGCCCCCCCCCCCCCCCGCCCCCCCCCCCCCCCCCCCCCGCGAACGCACCCGCAGCCAAACGCACCGCGCCCCTCTCCCCCCCCGCGAATGCACCTGCGACAGACTTGCCTAAATCGAGCCCTCAAGGACCCCACTGTCACTGGGTTTTGTGGTTTCCTTGGAAACTGAGGTTGTGTGGTTTCCTGGGAAACAGAGGTTGTGTGTGGACTCTCTAGTCGAGCTGGGACTTAAACTGCGCTCTCCTGCGCTGAAACGCAGCGACAGGCAGCCGACACTTTGACCATCCGGGAGTTCAGTTTGAGATCGCTGGCCTTGTGCCGAACAGGATCACCCGCTCGCCTCTGTGCCAAACGCACGGCGTTAATTAACATTACTGAACGCCGTCCCTCGCTCTTACTGTCTTTAGGGCTGCCTGCTGTGCCCAACTGTCAGCCTGGTGTAGGAATCTGAAACTGCGTGAGAACTTTCATGTTCTCTATCCCATAAAACAAAGAAATGACATAAATCAGCCTCAGCCACGGAAGGTGTGTGTGTACGTGTGTGTGTGTATGTGTGTGTGTGTGCGTGTGTGTGTGTGTGTGTGTGTGTGTGTGTGTGCGTGTACGTGTGTGTGTGTGCGTGTACGTGTGTGTGTGTGCGTGAGTGTACGTGCCGTTCTTCCGGAAGGTTCTTTCCCCTCCGCTGGCCTGTGGAGGAAGCAGAGGGATCTGAAGGCAGGTGAAAGTAGGTCACCCACATCTGATCTCCGCGGCTCTCTGCCAAATTAGCGCTTTGAAGTGTGACTGACGGCCGGCCCCGCCCCCCCCTGAGCCTCCGAGCCCCGCCCTGCTGTTGTGATGCGTGAGCGGACGGGTCGGGGGCGGGGCTTGTTAGCGTATCCGTTAGCGATGTGAGTTTAGCGACGCTGTAGCTCGGGTGTGTGCTGGCTCTGGGGCTTGGCCTGCAGTTCCGCGGCGCTGGAGCGTCCTGTGTGAACGTGCGCTTCGCTGGGCTGTTGGGTTCCTTCCCAGTCTGGAGCGCTGAGGATTGTGGGAGTGTTTGTTGGCAGGTGAGCGCGAGGGCAGGGACTCTCTGCCCTGGGATTGGCTGACACACGTTCGTTACACTCCGGTGTTTGCACACACTTGCGTAAGAGAGCAAAGGCCATGTGTGCAGAAAGAGCGAGGGAGAGAGAGAGTGAAACAGAGAGAAATAGAGGAAGAGAGAAACGGGGAGACCGAGAGAGAGAGAGACTCCAGTTCTGTGTTGGTAGAACCCTCTCCAATGTGTAGAGTGGTGATGTGGTGAGAGTGTGTGTGTGTATGCACGTGTGTGCAAGTGTGTGAGAATGTTTTTGTGTGTTTGTTTTTCTGTCTGCAGAGTAAATGCATCCCTCCCCCCCCACTGTTTCTCCCCCTCCTCCTCAGGGATCAGAGGGCAGAGAGTGTGTGATGTGTGTAATGGGACACATTTGTGTTGGGGGGGGGGGGTGCAGCAGTGGGACAGCCCGGCTATTTCCAGCTGAAATATAACTGCTGACCTGCTGTTAAACTGCTGCATTCTGCCACACCTGAGCCGCACGTCCCAGTGGATTTTAGAAAGCAGAGACCCTGTGTGGAGTCCATACAGCATGGAGGGGGCGGAGCCTGTGGTTTCATACGGCACGGCTGGCCTCACGCCGGGGGGGGCGGAGCCTGTGGTTTCATACGGCACGGCTGACCTCACCCCGGGGGGGCGGAGCCTGTGGTCAGGCGACAGGGCTGTCTGCTCGTTCCTCTGGCAGACATGTGAGGGGATTATTTCCCAGGAAACAATCATAAACCCCACCCCCCCCCCCAGTCTGATTGGATCTGGTGATTAAAGCTCCCGCTGCTGGCTGTGGATCTCCCCCCCAGCCCCCTCTCCCTAAGGGTATAACACGGGCTGCGCTGAGGTCACCACTCACCTAATCCCCCTCAAGCCAGGCCGCTGGGGGGGGGTGGGGGGTGAGGGAGCAGCGTTAGCGTATGAGAGAGAGAGAGAGAGACCCTGGGAAAGTTTAACCTTAGCCTATGGGAGAGAGACCCTGGGAAAGTTTAACCTTAGCCTATGGGAGAGAGACCCTGGGAGAGAGCAGTGTTAGCCTGTGGGAGAGAGCAGCGTTAGCCTGTGAGAGAGAGTAGCGTTAGCCTGTGGGAGAGAGTAGCGTTAGCCTGTGGGAGAGAGTAGCTTTAGCCTATGGGAGAGAGTAGAGAGAGTAGCGTTAGCCTGTGGGAGAGAGTAGAGAGAGTAGCGTTAGCTTGTGGGAGAGAGTAGCTTTAGCCTATGGGAGAGAGTAGAGAGAGTAGCGTTAGCTTGTGGGAGAGAGTAGCTTTAGCCTATGGGAGAGAGTAGAGAGAGTAGCGTTAGCTTGTGGGAGAGAGTAGCTTTAGCCTATGGGAGAGAGTAGAGAGTAGCGTTAGCCTGTGGGAGAGAGTAGCGTTAGCCTGTGGGAGAGAGTAGCGTTAGCCTGTGGGAGAGAGTAGAGAGAGTAGCGTTAGCCTGTGGGAGAGAGTAGCGTTAGCCTGTGGGAGAGAGTAGCGTTAGCCTGTGGGAGAGAGTAGCGTTAGCCTGTGGGAGAGAGCAGTGTTAGCCTGTGAGAGAGAGTAGCGTTAGCCTGTGGGAGAGAGTAGCGTTAGCCTGTGGGAGAGAGTAGCTTTAGCCTATGGGAGAGAGTAGAGAGAGTAGCGTTAGCCTGTGGGAGAGAGTAGAGAGAGTAGCGTTAGCTTGTGGGAGAGAGTAGCTTTAGCCTATGGGAGAGAGTAGAGAGAGTAGCGTTAGCTTGTGGGAGAGAGTAGCTTTAGCCTATGGGAGAGAGTAGAGAGAGTAGCGTTAGCTTGTGGGAGAGAGTAGCTTTAGCCTATGGGAGAGAGTAGAGAGAGTAGCGTTAGCCTATGGGAGAGAGTAGCGTTAGCCTGTGGGAGAGAGTAGCGTTAGCCTGTGGGAGAGAGTAGAGAGAGTAGCGTTAGCCTGTGGGAGAGAGTAGCGTTAGCCTGTGGGAGAGAGTAGCGTTAGCCTGTGGGAGAGAGTAGCGTTAGCCTGTGGGAGAGAGTAGCGTTAGCCTGTGGGAGAGAGTAGCGTTAGCCTGTGGGAGAGAGCAGCGTTAGCCTGTGGGAGAGAGTAGCGTTAGCCTGTGGGAGAGAGTAGCGTTAGCCTGTGGGAGAGAGCAGCGTTAGCCTGTGGGAGAGAGTAGCGTTAGCCTATGGGAGAGAGTAGAGAGAGTAGCGTTAGCCTATGGGAGAGAGTAGAGAGAGTAGCGTTAGCCTATGGGAGAGAGTAGAGAGAGTAGCGTTAGCCTGTGGGAGAGAGTAGCGTTAGCCTGTGGGAGAGAGTAGAGAGAGCAGCGTTAGCCTGTGGGAGAGAGTACAGAGAGTAGCGTTAGCCTATGGGAGAGAGCAGTGTTAGCCTATGGGAGAGAGTAGAGAGAGTAGCGTTAGCCTATGGGAGAGAGCAGTGTTAGCCTATGGGAGAGAGTAGAGAGAGTAGCGTTAGCCTATGGGAGAGAGCAGTGTTAGCCTATGGGAGAGAGTAGAGAGAGTAGCGTTAGCCTATGGGAGAGAGTAGAGAGAGTAGCGTTAGCCTGTGGGAGAGAGTAGCGTTAGCCTGTGGGAGAGAGTAGAGAGAGCAGCGTTAGCCTGTGGGAGAGAGTACAGAGAGTAGCGTTAGCCTATGGGAGAGAGCAGTGTTAGCCTATGGGAGAGAGTAGAGAGAGTAGCGTTAGCCTATGGGAGAGAGCAGTGTTAGCCTATGGGAGAGAGTAGAGAGAGTAGCGTTAGCCTATGGGAGAGAGCAGTGTTAGCCTATGGGAGAGAGTAGAGAGAGCAGCGTTAGCCTGTGAGAGAGAGCAGCGTTAGCCTGTGGGAGAGAGTAGCGTTAGCCTGTGGGAGAGAGTAGCGTTAGCTTGTGGGAGAGAGTACAGCCTCATTGGTATTCTACAGGAGCTGTGGACCTGTGAACACAGGATCTGAACATCAGTCTGTTAGCGCCCTTTTCTGACACTAACTGTCAGTGGTGTGCATCTGTCTGACTGAGCGTCTGTGTGTGTGTGTGCGTGTGTGTGTGTGTGTCTGTGTGTGTGTGTGCGTGTGTGTGTGTGTGTCTGTGTGTGTGTGTGTGTATGTGTGTGTGTGAGAGCATCTGTGTCTGTCTTGTGTGTGTATTCATGTTAGTGTCTGTGTGTATGTGCACGTGCGCATAAGCTCTGCAGTCTCTCTCTCTCTCTCTCCGGTTCTCTCTCCTCCTCCCTCCCTCTCTCTCTCTCTCTCCCTCCTCCCTCCCCGGTGCTCTCTCTCTCTCTCCTCTCTCTCTCTCCTCCTCTCTCTCTCTCCTCTCTCTCTCTCTCCTCTCCCTCCTCTCCCTGCTCTCTCTCTCTCTCCCTCCCTCTCTCTCTCTCTCTCTCCTCCTCCCCTCCCTCCCTCCCTCCCTCCCTCCTCTCTCTCTCTCTCTCTCCTCCTCCTCTCCTCTCTCTCTCTCCGCGGCGCTCCCTCTCTCTCTCTGTCGGGCTCGTACAGCATTTTGCCGCTGTGTCTCTCACACCGTTCTCTACACCGCGGCGGACGGACGGACGGCAGGCATGTACCCCGACGACAAGGTAGGGAAAGCTTGTCGCCGTGGCAATGCGGTTACCACGGCTACCGTGACTCAGCGTCTCCCCCCACCCCCCCCCCCCCGGACTTTGCCGCAATAAAATCAGCTCGGCAAATTCCGGGAATTCCGCAGCGAGGGATTCCGTCTGGCCGGCACGCAGCGGTGCATTCCTGCTGGCCGGCTCCCGAAAAGCGGAGCCCGTTACGCGGGCGATGGGGGGGGGGGGGCTGAGAGGGGCAGCGGGCACGGGGGTGGGGGTGGGGGGGGGGGCAGCCAGCGAGGGGGTGAGGGGCAGCGGCACTGGGGCAGCCAGCGAGGGGGCAGCGTGACTTCACAGTGCGGCATGCCGTTACATAAGAGCTGCTATGTAATGTTTGTGTGGACAGCTGGGCTGGCCCCTATTATGGGCTGTCGGGTTGCTGCACGTTGCCAGGATACGGGAGCATTCCGTGCAGCGTTTGCCGAGTGTGATTCTGCACTTTTGGGGGAAAATTAAACAAAAATCTTAGAAGCTTTTAGCAAAAAAAAAAAAAAAAAAGTAATGTCTATCATTTCAAGCAGAAGAATACTTTTTGGTATTCAGCACCGTATTGCTGGCCCAGCGCTAAAATCATTGGCAGCCTTTGTCGCATAGAGATCGCACAGTGGAGCTGACCTCGCGTGGTTTTCTTACACAGCATCACTGGCTGTTCCTCTGAGGGGATTTGTGTTGTCCTCTGGGGGGGGGGTGGCACTGAACAGTTTTGCTGTTTCTCAAGGTGGTGAAATAGCCTGTCTGTCTGTCTGTCCATCTGTATGTCTGTTCATCTGAGTGTCTGTCCGTCTGTCTTTGTGTCTGTCCGTCTGTGTGTCTGTATGTCCACCCGTCTGTCTGTGTCTCTCACGTTCTTGTGTATTGTTTTTTTTTCTTGATAAAAACGTGTAGCGTGTTTTCTCCCTATCAGAGAAGCCCCTTGAGCGTATCAGGGAACTGAAGGGCGATGAGGCTCGTGGGCCAGATGCTTCCGGATTACTTTTAACTCTTTAGATGCTGGGAAAAACCCAACCAGTCTCCTGAGAATCCTGATCATTCTCAGTGAAACGCGTCTCCAGGTCTGTGTCCCTGTAACTGTGGTCCTGACCTCCACAGTCGGGTGAGTTTGGGCTTGAGGCCTCATGCCCAAGACTGTGCCCCCCTCAGGGGTGCCCGTGCCAGTCTGAGTCCCGTCTGTGCCCCCCCCCCCCCTCGCTGTGTCAAACAGCATCTGACCAATCACTGTGTCTCCTTTTTTAACAGAGACGCATCAGTCTGACCAATCACTGTGCTGCTTTTTACCAGAGATGCATCAGTCTGACCAATCACTGTGCTCCTTTTTAGCAGAGACGCATCAGTCTGACCAATCACTGTGCTGCTTTTTACCAGAGACGCATCACTCTGACCGATCACTGGGCTGCTTTTTACCAGAGATGCATCAGTCTGACCAATCACTGTGCTCCTTTTTAGCAGAGACGCATCACTCTGACCGATCACTGGGCTGCTTTTTACCAGAGATGCATCAGTCTGACCAATCACCGTGCTGCTTTTTACCAGAGACGCATCACTCTGACCGATCACTGGGCTGCTTTTTACCAGAGACGCATCAGTCTGACCAATCACTGGGCTCCTTTTTAGCAGAGACGCATCAGTCTGACCAATCACTGGGCTCCTTTTTACCAGAGACGCATCAGTCTGACCAATCACTGTGCTGCTTATTACCAGAGACGCATCAGTCTGACCAATCACTGGGCTCCTTTTTACCAGAGACACATCAGTCTGACCAATCACAGATTTTGGTAAAACTGTTTTTCTAAACACTGTGACAGCTGTCGCGTCCTCTGAGACTCGGATCGGAGGATGAGAGAGGGGTCCACTCAAAAAAAACTCCCCACTCATGGAAGATTTTAAGTTTCTACTTCTAATTCCTAATTATGGAAACGGTGGTTTGAGTGGTTGAGCCCGGTGTTTATATGGACTGTGTTGAGTTCACTCTGTAGCGTTTTGCAGTAAGGGGGGTTCAGGGTGTGGTGTTCGTGGGGTGGGTGGAGGGTCGGGAGGGGGCGGGGGGGGGGGGGGCGGGGGCGTGGAACAGGTCGCTGTAAAGCCCGCGGGAGCGTCCAGGGCTCCCAGGAGCAGCCCTGGCATTCTGTCGCGGTGGGTGTGGTGCTCTGTGCTGCTCGGCTGACCCCTCTCAGTGTGAATGGACTCTCCCAGGGGAGCGGAAGAGTCACCCTTTGTCCATAGAATGTTCCATACGTCCGAGTTCTGCGGGGGGGCAATGGGGGGGGAGGTGGGGTGGATTTGTAGTTGCAGTTGGACAAAGAGAACCCTGGGGAATAAACTAGAGCTGTTCTTTACCTGAGGTGAGGAGCTGTATTACACACACACACACACACACACACACTCTCTCACATGCACACACCATTCATATACATACGCACGCGCACACACACACACACACACACACACTCTCTCTCTCACATGCACACACCATTCATATACATACGCACACACACATACACACACACATCACACATACACACCACACATATAAATAGACCACACCACACGACGCCTGATTCACACACACACACACACACACACATACGCGCGCACACGCACCACACATACACACATAGACACGCACACCACAAATACAGCACACGTATGCATAC